>NC_135325.1:27044387-27350498 GCF_048772815.1 Callospermophilus lateralis | reverse complement strand
GCAAACCCTCCCTCTTTTATTATGCTCATCATCCCTCTCTGCCTATTCTTCCTTAGGCCTGATGGCTTCTTTTTTCTTTCTTTTTTTTTTCCTAGTATGCTTGGGATGGAATCCAGGGCCTCCTGCATGCTAGACAAGTCTCCTCCCTCTGAGCCACACCTGCATCTCTTTTTATTTTTAATTTTGAGACAGGGTCTCGCTAAGTGGCCCAGGCAGGCCTGGAACTTGCGATCCTCCTACCTTAGCCTCCTGAGTTACTGGGTACAGGTGTGAGCCTTGCTGGGGCCACATGATTTCATTCAAGGGGAGGGAGGGAAACCAATATCTTTTTAAAGCCTGGAGTGAGGCAGTGCACTTGGCGATTTTACTGAATTGTTTTCCCAAGAATCACAAGAAGCAGATATGATCATTCAAGGTCCAGAGAGGCAAAATAACCAAACTCCAAATGAGGCCCTTGGGAAGGAGCAGAGGTGGCTTCAAACCAGGCCCGGCTGTTTCAAGGCTCACCTGTCAGAACAGTAGGCTGAGGCCCAGCATCGCTCCCTGGGCTGTGGCTCTCCCCGCCTTGGCCTGCCCCAGATGGGGGTGGAGGAGAATAAATCTGGAGTCAGGACACCTGGCCTGGGATCCTGGTGTCCTCAGATGGTACCCATGTGACCTCAGGCGGGGCAGGAAGCCTCCCTTTCCAAGACTTAATACTCTCACTGGTAACCTGAGAATAACAAGGGCTACCCTGGAGGATGGCTGCGGAAATGAAGGAAGGTAATAGATTTGAATTCTCTTTAGAAGATCTAAGGCTATGTGAATGTCCTAAGTCATTATGATGGATGGATTTATTGTTTGCCTACACAATAAGATATTAAAGTGGGACCTTCCTATTGCTGTCCTATACCAATGCAAGAGATATCACATTCCAAAATGAGTGTGGACAGATCCGCAGGGGCAGACTCACCAAAGACATGCTCTAAAATTCTCAAATTCCCTCAACAGTTTTGATTATAAAGGTATCGAGAGAAGGGAGCAGGAAGGAGGGGTGGGGGGTGGGGTTACCTTCTAACCTCATGTTTCCTTTAAAGAGGTTGGGTTACACAGGAAGAGCCACGGGGAGGGGGGTCAGTGTCAGACTGGAGTCTTCTTTGGTTTGGAAATGGAAGAAACATATTAAACTGATTCTTTTGTAAATTGAACATCCTCCTGAAGTCAGAACATTAATTATCAGCATCCCAAGGCCCCTGTACTCCGTTTTAGTCTGCTACCCCTAAGGGTAACCATTAACCTGGCTTCTAATAGCACAGATTAGCTTTTCTTTCTTTTTTTATTTTGGTACCAGGGATTGAACACGGGGCACTTGACCACTGAGCCACAACCCCTTCTCTATTTTGTATTTTATTTAGAGACAGGGTCTCACTAAATTGCTCTCGCCCTCGCTAAGATGCTGAGGTTGGCCTCAAACTTGCAATCTTTCTGCCTCAGCCTCCCAAACTGCTGGGATTACAGGTGTTCCCCACCACACCTAGCAATGTGTACTGTTCTAAGCCACAGCACCAGGCCCCTCTTGCGTTCTTGCACTATTTTACCATTCTGCCTTCTACCATGGAATGATGAGACAAGAATACCCTCACCATATGCCAGCACCTTTGATACTGGACTTCTTGGCCTCCAGAACTGTGAGAAATAAATTTCTTTTCTTTATAAATTATCCAGTCTGTGGTATTTCATTTTAGCAACAGCAGAGGAATAAGGCAGGTAGCTTCTGGTTTGGGACTGCTATAAATGTTTTGGACATTCTTACACACTTGTGTACATAGCTAGGGGTGGGATGGTAAGGGTCATGGGGATGGTATTTGTAAAACCTGAAGCAGCTTAAGTCCTTCCCAGGAGTTCTTGAAGGCATATGGATTCCATACTCCACCGCCATCATCTCACCTTAGCCCAAGAGGGGCCAAAAGGGAGTGGCAGTTAGGGAGCCATTGTGTGGTCTATATGGTAGGAGCTGCAGCCAAAGGGACCCAGCCTCCCGTGAACCCCATAGAAGTCAGGGTGACAATCCCACCTACAGAAGCACTCTAGTGCAGTGTTGGCTGTCTCAGTACAGTGAGAGGCAGGAGCCTAGGTTCTAAGCATCTGTTTTTTACCTGACCAATTCCCTTCCTTAGCTGTGTGACCTTGGGAAGGTCAATTTCCCTTTCTGGGCCTCACTCTTATCTTTGTTTTCTTTTTCCTTCCTTCCTTCCTTCTTTCTTTCCAGGGATTGAACCCAGGGGCACTTAACCACTGAGTTACATCCCAACCCTTTTTTATATTTTATTTAGTAACACTAAATATAAACCCTTTTTTATATTTTATTTAGTAACACGGTCTCACTGAGTTGCTTAGGGCCTCGCCAACTTGCTGAGGCTGGCTTTGAACTCGTGATCCTCCTGCCTCAGCCTCCACAGCTGCTGAGATTACAGGCATGAACCACCGGGCTAGCTACCTGCCTTTCTGCTGAATGGTTCTTCTCTGGCCTCAACCCCTTATTTCCTGTGTTCTCAACTTCCCAGGAACAGGAGGCACACCTTCTTTTTTCTGCCCTAGTCCTAGAGGGCACTGAACACTCTCCACGCCTACCGGCACAGTAGGCCAACAAATGTCTCGCAATTTCATTTCCTAAAGAAAAATCTGTCTTTATGGGTCCAGCGATGCAAGTAATGAGGATTAAATTGCTGCATTAAAATTAACAACATGGTGTGTGTGCGCCTGTCCAAATACAGATGCTCCAGAGCACACCAGCTTTATGGAAAAATCCATTTCCATTCTTATCACACGGCTGATCTCTAAAAGAACAGAGCCAAGACCATCTATGCATTATAAGCTTATCGACTCACCATTGTAACCAAGGACGGTGGGTCATTAGAGATTCCAACATAGACCCCAAGAATCCTGTTCTTCATCTGGGAACTTGTTTTATCACTTGGTCTTGCCTTGTTCCTAATGCTTAGCATTTAAAGGTTATATATAGAAAAAAAGAAGAAGAAAAAAAAAAAAAAGACTCCAGACATTATGTACTCACTGTCTGGAACGGCATTATATTTCAACAGGATATTATCACTCAGGCAAAGAGAAATCATTTTTACTGGGTAGGAAATTATTTCATTGTGCAGTATTATTCAAGCAATTAGAAATCACATTGTGTGGTGAACGATCAGTTCTTCTCTCTGGAGTTAGTTATTATATTGTTCATATTTAAAATGTGTGGCTGCCGAGAAGAAAAAAAAAAAAGAAGCTTTTTCAGTAGACACGTGGACACTGAGCAGCTCAGGCAGATGAGCCATGATGTAATTTTCATTTCTCGGGAAATTCTTTCTGGGGTTGCCCTGAAGTACCCTGTTTTATTTCACCCATCAGCAAAGCTGGGTTCCTTGAATTCATGCCTTTTTGGCCAAGGAAAACTTAGCTCACCCCCACCCACCAGGACTTTATGGAGAAGCGACAAACTGAAAAATTGGGGCCATTCCAAAAGCTGGTTGGAAAAAATCTGTCTTACAATTCACAACAGATTTTCTTCAATTCCATGTGGAATGACTTTGGTTCCCAAGCAGGCCGCCAGAGCCCATGTCCCCCATAGAAAGTGAGGCTCTGGTATGAATGATGGTCAAGTGACAAGGTTATAAGCCGAGCCTGGTGGCACATGCCTGTAATTCCAGCGGCTCAGGAGGCTGAGGCAGGAGGATCATGAGTTCAAAGCCAGCCTCAGCAAAAGTGAGGCCCTAAGCAACTCAGGGAGACCCTGTCTCTAAATAAAATACAAAATAGGGCTGGGGATGGGGCTCAGTGGTTGAGTGCCCCTGAGTTCAATCCCTGGTACAAAAACAAAATAAAACAAAAACTAAAACAAGGTTACTAAGGAGTGTTATTTCCTGGTGAAGTCCACTCCTCCGTTTCACCTTGGGAGAGCAGAAACACAGCTTGCCCTCCTTCCTCCCTCCTCTCTTTCGCCATCAGAAGTGTGTTTGCCGGGTGTGCCTAGAGCAGGGGTCATGGAAGTACACAGGCCAGGAAAAGGAGTTGGAAGGCATCCAGGAGTCTGTGGGCAGAGGCAGGGGCTTCCCAGGAGTGACAAAAGAGGAAGGGAAAAGGAACAGGGTGGCCCAGCCACGGGGAGAGAAGGGGTGTCTATAGTGTAGGCTAAAATCAGGAGGAAAGTCCCTGGACACAGGGGTGATTTTGTCCATGTGACATTGGCATCTTGGGCAGTCATAATTGAGGGACTGTCCCAGTCAATAAAAAAATTGGCAGTTTCATGTTATACTTGAGGTTGCTGAAAACTAACTTTAAAAATATATATATTTATTTTTTAGTTGTAGTTGTCAATATTTTATTTATTTATTTTTATGTGGTGCTGAGGATCAAACCCAGGGCCTCGCACATGTTGGGCAAGCACTCTACCACTGAGCTACGCCCCCAACCCCTGAAAGCTAATTTTTCTTTCTACTTTCAAAAAATCATCGTGGGGCTGGGTGCAGGGAGGGGCATATGCTTGCCATCCTGGGGGCTCAGGAGGCTGAAGCAAGAGGATTACAAATTGGAGGCTAGTCCCAGCAACTTAAAGAAGCCCTAAGCAAGTTAGTGAAATCCTATCTCCAAATAAAAACAAAAAAAGGTTTGGGGATGTAGCTCAGTTGTAAAGTACCCCTGGGTTAAGTCCTCAGTACAAAAAATCAAAAGTCATCAAGGGCTGGGTGCAGTGGTGTGTGCCTATAATTCCAGCTACTGGGGAGACTGAGGAGAGAGGATGGTAAGTTTGAGGCCAACCTGTGCTACTTAGCAAGACTCTTTTTCAAAATGAAAAAAATGAAAAGCACAGGGGATGTAGTTCAGTGGCAAATTGCCCCTGGGTTCAATCCCTGGTATTAAAACAAAATAAACAAACAAAAAAATCATCATGAGATATTACAGATATATAAAAAGTATACAGAACAATATAATGAACACCCAGCCAATGACTTGACATTTCAGATAGAGTTAGACCAATATGTACGAATTCTCACTCTCATTCTCCCTGTCCGGGAGACAACTACAAATTTGGTACCATATTACTATTTCCATGTGTAATTTTATTCTTTTATTACATACATCACATATACATATACTATTAATCCTAAATGTATGAGTCTATTTTCTGTTATTATAATGAAATACCTGAGTCTGGGTTATTTGTTAAGAAAAGAGGTTTATTCAGCTCACAGTTCAGGCAGTTGAAAATCCAGACAGTATGGCACCAGATCTGGTGAGAGAGCCCTGGCTGTGGCATTACATGGCAGAGGGCAGGACAACGGAAAGACACACAAGTGGGAGAGATCACTTGGTGACATAGGAAGCCAGGCAGGGCGCGGTGGCGCACGCCTGAAATCCCAGCAGCTCAGGAGGCTGAGGCAGGAGAATCACAAGTTCAAAGCCAGCCTCAGCAACTGAGGCCCTAAGCAACTCAGTGAGACCCTGTCTCTAAATAAAATACAAAACAGGGCTGGGGATGGGGCTCAGTGACCGAGTGCCCCTGAGTTCAGTCCCTGGTACCAAAATAAAAAATAAAAAAGAGGGCTGGGGATATGACTCATTTGGTAGAGTGCTTGCCCCACATGCACAAGGCCCTGGGTTCAATCCCCAGCACCACAAAAGGAAAAAAAGAGAGAGAGAGAGAGAGGAAGCCAGAAGCAATCCAGGGGTCAGGTTGCTCTTTTATAGCAACTTGCTGTTTTTGTTGTTGTTTTGGTTTGGTTTTTTTGGATACCAGAGACTCGATCCAGGGGGCTCTTGACCACTGAGCCCCATCCCCGGCCCTTTTTGTATTTTATTTATTTAGAGACAGGGCCTCACTAAGTTGCTTAGGGCGTCATTAAGTTGTTGAGGCTGGCTTTGAACTTGTGATCCTCCTGCCTCAGCCTCTGAATCACTGGATCAAAGGCCTGCGCAACCACAGCCAGCTGCAACTTGCTCTTGTAAGAACTAACTCGGGGTTCCCTGAGACCTATCTTAATCCCTTCTGAGGACAGTGTCCTCAGTGACCTCACCAACTCCCACTAGGCCCCATCTCTTAAAAGTCCTACCGCCACATAGCAACACTACACTGGGGACCAAGCTGCTAACATAGAAGCCCTTGGGTACACATTCAAAACACATCCAAACCACAGTATATTTTAACATTTTACAAATGGTAACACATTCTATATATCTTTCTGGAACTTGCTTTTTCTCTCTAACATTGTGTTTTCAAAATTAGTTTATGAGGACAGGATGGGTGTAGGACATCCTTTTTTTTTTTTTTTTTTTTTTTGTAGTCATAGATGGACAGCATGCCTTTATTTTATTTGTTTATTTTTATGTGGTGCTGAGGATGAATCCTGTGCCTCACGAATGGTAAGCAAGTGCTCCCGCCGCTGAGCCCCAGCCCCAGCCTGGGACATCCTTTTTAACTGCTATATAGCATTCCACCTTCTGAACAGACACATCTTTTCTACCAGCCAAACTCAGGACCCAGGCTTGTAGTCAGTCTTTTGCCTCATACAGGATGTTGGAGTCTTAGTTCAGAGCCAAAGCGACACCCACTTCTAGAAACAAAATCGATCAGGTCTGTCCTCCAAGCCCTCCTTCCTGGGCCTCAGGAGAAGCTTCCAGAGGCTAGAAGAGGCCACTTGGTGTGTGTGGATTCACAACAGTATCTGACCTTGACATAAACTTTGTCCTTGCCATGGGATAAGGACCGAAGAATTGCTTCCAGCTCCAGTGGCTAGATGACTCAGATCCCTGGAATCCCCTACCTCTTTCCCTTGGAGGGAGTCCAAGTAACGCTGTCAAAGTGTAATTAGTTCACTCTTTTAAAAGGGAAAAAGCATTCTCAGAATTTGGATTAACAGAATCACATAAGGCAAGAGCTAGATGACCTTGTCCCCCTCCCTCCCCAACACCCTAATACAAGACCAAAGATATTTGGGCACCAGCCAAGAAAACCATCTGAGGAGATGTCAAGGCAGCCACACTCACTTGGGGTCTTTCTAGAAGGGGTGGTGGTGCTGGAAGAGCAGAGTGTCACCTTGGTGATGAATCAGTGGCATTTAGAGCCATCTCCCTCTCAGCTCAGCTCCCCGGGGCAGGGAATCTCCTGGCACAGGCTCTGTCCCAAGATTTCTGGCACTGGGTTTTCTGGCCTGTGTAGAACATTCCTTGAGAATTGTCTGGCCAGGGCTGGCGCCTGCCACATTGTTCTTAGCAGGATCTTTGAAGTAGGAAAAGGACTTCTTCAACCTCTAACCAGATCTGACCGCATGGTGGGTGGCTGCCAACTGACCACAGCTGGCCGCTTTGCCCCTCACCCCTCCGCCCCACAAGCAGGACCCAAAAAGGGAGCCCACAAAATGACAGCTGATGGGAACTCTAGAGCTATTCTAGCTCTGTGCCACCTGATGCATCCGCTACTTAATTGAATAAGTAGGTGCCAAGTGCGTGGTATGTGCCAGACTCTGGGCTGGGCACTGGGAATACAGTGAGAACCAAAACCAGACATGGCCTCTGCCCTCTTGAAGGTGACATCACAGTGAACAGAAGCCGGGCATGGCCAATATTACTCAAGCAAGCCTGCAAACGACTTCCAGGCTTCAAGGAGGGCTTCTTTGAAATGGTGACACTTGGGGTGACATGGGAAGCAAGAGTCGGTGTTAACATGGAAGGGGGAACAGCATAGGGTAGATGGAGCATAGAAAATAAAAAGAACAGAAAGAAAGTCATGTGCTGGAGGGTTGGCTACCAGCTTTCCTGACCAAGCCTTGAGCTGACCCAAAGAGACTCAGTAGAACCCACAGTTGATGGTCTAGTTTCATAACGCGGCATATCCAGATGGTTTTGCGAGTGAATGCTGGCACATCTCTACAGAGGGGATAATTCTAATGCCTTAGATGTGACAGAGCATAGATACAGAAGGAAATATTCCTGTAATCCCAGTGTCTTGGGAGGCTGAAGCAGGAGGATTGCAAGTTTGAGGTCAGCCTCAACAATTTAGCAAGGCCCTAAGCAACTTGGCAAGACCCTGTCTCAAAATAAAACATACTAAGGGTTGGGGATGTGGCTCAGTGGGTAAGCACCCCTCAGTTCAATCCCTTCCACCAAAAAAGAAGGAGGAGGAGGAGGAGGAAATATTCTATTAAGTTCAAGGCCAGCCTCAGCAATTTAGTGAGGCCCTGTCTCTACATATAAAAATATCACAAAGGCATAGAGATGTGGCTGAGCAGTTAAGCGCCCCTGGGTTCAATCCCTGGTACCAAACAACAACAAATCCTAAATATAATATTGGCAAACAAAATCCAGCATCATATTAAAAAAAGAAATTAGTATCACTAAGTGCGGTTTATACTAAGAATGCAAGGATAGTTCAGTGTGCAAGAATTTATTACTACAATACATGGCATGAATAGAGGAAAAAAATAAAATAAGCCCATCTCTGCAGATCATGCAACAGCATTCAATAAAAGGCAACAGCTATCCTTAAAGCTTCTTCAAAAACACCCATTATGACCTGGGTATTATCTCATCTAACAAGCCATAAAATTGGACATGCATAGCATTTTTCCACTAAAAAATAGAGATGGAAGGTATGAGACCAGGCTCAAGCATGTTTGGAAAGCAAGAGAAAACTGCACTAGCAGGTGGCCAGACTCTTGTGGCACCAGCTCTTGTTGCTGCTCTACCTTCTCCCTAGGATCTATGGACAGAGAAATTTGGAAAAGACCTGGCCCGGCTTCCCTAACAGGTCTGCCCGGTGCACTGGCCAGTCCCTGACCAATTAGCCAGTGCCCGTGAGGCAGTGTGGCTCAGCCCCCCTGGCCAAACTTATTCCCAACGAAATGAACAACTCAATGGGTCACAGGAACTTCTGCCTCCTGGGAGGAGTCTCCTTTCTCACCCTTTTCTGGACCAGTTCTGAGAAGGTCTGTAGTATAATAAGCAGCATGCTGCCGGGTTCATGAGTCTCCAATAAACGTCAACTAGATATGGAATATTTCAGTTTGCTGAACACTTGTTCTTTGGCAAGTGCCTGTAAGTCAGGTAAAGCCCCTGTTTTCCTGCTCTTTCCCCGGATCTACTGACGGTCTCAGGAAGGATCATGTGCCTGAGGATTTCCCTGTCTCTTCCCAGGCCTGTCCTCTGAGGTCCTATTTGTTCGATGGAGCCTGTTTGGTTGGAAAACCTTTTGTAACAATGGTCAGAACTTCACTGACCAGAAGGTTAGGGACGGGCAGGGTGACCAACCATCCTGGTTTGCCCAGGGCTTTCCGGTTTTAGTGCTGAAAACCCCAACTCCCAGGAATCCCTGAGTCCCAGGCAAAGTAGGACAGTTGGTCATCCTATATCCTGCATCAGATTGGGGACAGTCAGGTGATTCATCGACCTTTTGCCACACTTAGCTGTCCAAAGGTTATTTCTGGGAAATCTGGCTGAATGCATTGGAAAGGACACCCCTCCCCTCCCCACTACATTTAACCCCCTAAATTCTGGGCCCTACTCCAGACCTACTATATCTGAATCTTGTTAAAGCAAAACGCAGGGGGCCAGGGCTGGGGCTCAGTGGTAGGGCGCTTGCCTAGCATGCGTGAAGCACTGGGTTCCATCCTCAGGACCATGTTTAAAAAATAAAAACAAATAAAATAAAGGCATTGTGTCCATCTACAATTTAAAAAATAAAAATAAATTGCAAAGGCATGTCAAACTTTTGAGAAGCACTATCTCACATTTGTTTTCAAACCTGGCTGCCCCGTGGAAGCACCTGGGGAATTTTTAAAATACTGATGCCTGGGTGTCACCCGTAATGAGTGTGATCTTTTCGGACTGGGGTGCAGCTTATGTATCTGTTTTTTTTTTTTTTTAACTCCCTAAGATATTCAAATGTGCAACTAAGGTTGAGAACCACTGTTGTAGACTAGAGAATATTCTCAGCCCAGGTGCCAGGTATGCTTGGATCACTAGGTATGCTCACGATCTTTTTTTTTTTTTTCCCCAAAGGAGAAATTTATTTAAACAACAAGATGCTTGAGCCAGGCGCAGGTGCAGGCGCAGTGACACAGGCCTGTAATCACAGCGATTTGGGAGGCTGAGACAGGAGGATCGCAAGTTCAAAGCCAGCCTCAGACATTTACCAAGGCTCTAAGCAACTCAACAAGACTGTCTCAAAATAAAACATGGAAAGGGCTGGGGATTTGGCTCAGTGGTTAAGCACTCCTGAGTTCAATCTCCAGTAACCCCCTCCCCCACAAAAAATCCAACAAGATGCTTGACTTGAAGGGAAGCTATCTAGGAATTTTTTCCTTATAAAGAGTAATTCACCTCTTCTTAAAAGACAGATTGCCCTACATGCAACAGATACATACAAAAAAAAAGTCATAAAATTGTCCTTGGTTTTTTAATGATAAGTGAAAAATATTAAAATTCTCCAATTGAAGAAGGTATGCAAGGTTTTTTTTTTATGTTGTTCAGGTTTTGTTGTTGTTGTTGTTAAAATAATGACATCAAAATAACTTACTGGAATATAAAGATAAGAGCTGAATGGGCATATTACTAATGGACAAAGGAACTATTTTCACAGAACCAGTATTTTTCCCCACCCCATCTCCATTTTATGTCAATCAAAACGTCATTGGCCATTTCGGTTTTTTTTTTTTTTCTTTTTTTAAGCAATATGCTGGGCATGGTGGCACCCACCTATAATCCCAGCGGCTCAGGAGGCTGAGGCAGGAGGATTGCAAGTTTGAGGCCAGCCTCAGCAACTTAGCGAGGTCCTAAGCAATTTAGCGAGACTCTGTCTCAAAATAAAAAATAAAAAGGGCTGGGGATGTGGCTCAGTGGTTAAGTGTCACTGAGTTCAATTCCTGGTACATACATATATATACATACACACACACTTGTGCACATACACCAGTTACTTTATAAAGCAATGGGGAGGGGGAAAATGAAAGGATAGAGAAAACTATACTGTAGTAGTCAGGATGTGGTGGAACCAAATGACCATTTTCTAGCTGAGAATGTATTCTGGGTCTGTAAAAACAGAACACTGGAGTAAAGTAGCAGGTTCCCTTTTTAGTAGACCCTCCTATCTGCTTCTGGAACACACCAATTGCATCTTTTTTTAAAGTATTTTTTTAGATGTTGATGGACCTTTATTTTATTCATTTATTTTTATCTGGTGCCAAGAATCGAACCCAGTGCCTCACATACAGCTCCAGCCCTCCATTGTATCTTGATTCTCCATTTCTAACTGTGCAGGTGTGCAGGGGTGTCTGTTTCATTAATTGGCTGCCCATCAAATCAGAATTTCATCTGCCTCATCGACAAACCGTGTCATTCACAGTTGGCTTTCATTATGTGATGTACACACTTTTTTTTTTTGTACTGGGGATTGAACCTGGGGACACTCAACCCCTGAGCCCCATCCCCAGCCCTATTTTGTATTTTATTTAGAGACAGGGTCTCACTGAGTTGCTTAGGGCCTCACTAAGTTGCTGAGGCTGGCTTTGAACTCGCCATCCTCCTGCCTCAGCCTCCAGAGTTGCTGGGGTTCCAGGAGTGAACTACTATAGCCAGCCTGGTGTATGCCTGTAGGCCTTTTAATCTTAAACCGCACCACAGAACCATCCTGCCTGCCACCTTCAAGTTAACGTGATTGTTGTTCTCAGCCTTGACTCCTTCCTTGGGCTTTATCCAATGCTAAAGTCTCCTCAGCTGCCCCTTCACAAAAGAGGTACCAAGTCTGACCCAAATGCTTCAGGATAAGCCTGAATCTAACAATCTTATCCAACATTGACTCTCCCTCCTCTACCAGTCCTCTTAATAATCTTACAAGAGGATAAAGGTTAGCATTGCACTTGGTCCATCTTTCTTCCTGCCTTTCCAATATGCTGGGATCGTACACTGTACCATATTATGCCATATTATACTAGACTGAGACAGTCTACGAGCTCCACAGTCCTTTATGATCCTTCATGATGACAACAGAGATTATGCCCTGCCCAAACCCCATTATGTCAGTTAGCTTCCTGCAGCTATTGTGCCTCTGGACTAGTATCACATTTTTAATCAGATTATGCAACATAATACTTTATATATATATATTGGATTTTATGGTTCTCTAACTGTTTGATCTTTATTCTACTCATCAGTACTCTTTTGGTGACAAGTACCAGAAGCCTAAGTCATCCTGGCTTAAATGAAAAGCCAACATATTGGCTTATAGGAGAGACAAGTGCAGGTATGGTTGGATCCAGGTACTCAGATGATACCATCAGAAGACATCTTTATGTCCTTCACTTAATACTGATTTCCTTTGTATAGGCTTCATTCACAGGCAGGTTTTTTCTACTTGGTAGTCAGAATGGCCATTTTAAAGGTATGGTAAGTTGAGGATCTTTAATTCTGGCAGCACTTTGAAATCTCCACCAGCTAATTATGTTTCACATTATGCGCAGGGACCTCCTCAAATGACCACATTTTAAACATCATTTAAAATATCAGCCACGAGGCTGGGAATGAAGCTCAGTTGTAGAGTGTTTACCTCTCATGCGTGAGGCCCTGGGTTCCATCCTCAGCACCACATAAAAACAAATAAATAAAAATAAAGATATTGTGTCCATCTACAACTAAAAAAAAATTTTTAAAAATAAATAAAATGTCAGTCATGTTTTATAGGAACTCAGCCCCATGAAGAGCAAAAACATAAAACCAACATATGCTCTGGGAATAAAAAAGATGGGAACTAAAGATTTCACTCTGATCTTTTATTCATGTGAGATACCATGTCCCGTTACAAGGCCAAATGCCCTTCATTCTATTATCAGACATTAACTCAGCACCTAGTACCTATCACGTACCATGCTGGGGACTCAGATGAGCAAGATGCAGCCTCAGAGAATAGCAGATCAGACAGGCACGGGACAATCGCACTGCAACAGGTAAGGGCTACTGTGTCGTTGCGGGTTTGGCAGGTGCTTAGGGCTGTGATATTTAAGAAAGGTCGTCTCAAAACCAGGCATGGTGGCTCACATCTGTAATCCCAGCTACTCAGGAGGCTGAAGCAAGAGGATTGCAAATTTGAGGCTAGCCTAGGCAATTTAGCAAGACCCTGTCTCAACCATAAAATCAAATAGAGTAGACAGAAATAAAAAGGGCTGGGGATGTAGCTCCATGGTAGAGCACCCCTGGTTCAATCCCCAGTACCACAAAAAGAAAAAAAAGATGGCATCACAAATTTTCTAAAGTCCCTTCCAGCTTGAATTTTCTGCTGTTTATTTCTCTCTCTGTGAAGTCTTCCTTCCATTGTAACAAGCACATTTAGCTCTGTGGGGATGTGGGTGGACTCCAGCTAACCCACTTACAGATCACCTTAGGAGTTCTTTTTCTAACAGTAAAAAGCGGTTTCCAGGGCCACTGTTTCAAATTACCTCTCTCTGCTCCAGAGGAAAATCACTTGGAATGCAGAAGCCAATGGAAAGTGGTTGTGTTCAATGAGGACGTTAAAAGATTTCAGATATTCATTAACTTACTGGAAAGGGAAGGAGAAGGGCCTACTGTATAAGAAGAATTTCCTTTGAAGAATCCAAAATTGAAACAGCAAATCGATGCTAAAACAGGAAAGGGCTTTAATTTTATTTTGGTCTTCTATTGGAAACCCAAATGCAGATTAAAAGTGTTGTATTGAGCCTTTGGTATAGTAACACATCACAATTGGAAGAGTCTGTTTTCTAATCCTGTGTATGTGGCTTTTCTGTTCTTAGGACTGTCATTAGAAAGATGTTAGTCCAATAGAAAGCCCAGAAATTAGCCAGGTGCAGTGGCACACACCTGTAATCCCAGTGTCTCAGGAGGCTGAGGCAGGAGGCTTGCAAGTTGGAAGCCAGCCTTAGCAATTTAGTGAGGCCCTAAGCATCTTAGTGAGACCCTGTCTCAAAATAAAAAGGACTGGGGATGGGACTCAGTGGTTCAGCGTCCCAGGGTTCAATCCCCAGTACCCAGTCAAAAAAAGCTGTTACTCCTTTAGAGAGCAGGTCTGCATAATAATGGCCACCATTTATAGTACACTTAACATATGCCACTGTGTTTTCGTCCTTTTTTAATGCTTATTCTATAACTGATAAGCGGGTAATATGATGAGACACATTTTACAACTGTGAAAAGAGGAACTCAGAGAAGTTGAGATAATTTGCCCAAAGTCTTGGCTATCAAGAGGCACAGAATCAAGAGTCAAATACAGAAGGTTCTGATAGCACAGCCCATCTGAAGACAGAGAACAGATGAACAGAGAGAGGGACAGAGAGATGAACAAATTTTTTTTTTTTTTTTTTTTTTTTGTACCAGGGATTGAACTCAGGGGCACCTAACCACTGAGCCACATCCCAGCCCTATTTTGTATTTTATTTAGAGACAGGGTCTCACTGAGTTGCTTAGGGCCTCGATAAGTTGCTGAGGCTGGCTTTGAACTTGAGATCCTCCTGCCTCAGCCTCCGGAGCTGCTGGGTTTATAGGCATGCGCCACTGAGCCAGGTCAGATGGATGATATTGATGAGGAAGGAAGTCCGTACTCTTAGCTCTTAAAGGGTTAACTAGAATCACAGACTTATTTAGAAGGGGCCTCAGGGAAGTAGACAGTTGGTTGCCAAGTTGAAACGTGGTTACTCTGGCTCCCAGGGCACAGAGCTGCCACAGAGAAGCCTCAGAGAAGCCCAGGGGTTGCCTCCGGCTTCTACCTCCCAGGGGAATTTCTAAGTCTCTTGAGGCAACCGATAGTTCATTTTCCCAAAGCTTTTGAATGAGAATCACCTGGGACAATTTTGAAAATTCAAAGTTGCATGTTGAAATAATTACATGTCCAGGGCTGGGGATGTGGCTCAAGCGGTAATGTGCTCTCCTGGCATGCGCGGGGCGCTGGGTTCCATCCTCAGCACCACATAAAATAAAGATGTTGTATCCACTGAAAACTGAAAAATAAAATGATAAAGAGAGGCTGTAGATGGTGAACTTCCAACCAAGGACTGAGTTCATCAGTCTCCAATAAACCCTCATGAGGTGTTTTTTAAAAAAAAAGAAAAGAAATAATTACATGTCCAAATGATAATATTTTGGATACACTGGATTAAATAAAATACATTACTAAAATTTATTTCACCTGTTTGTTTTTGCTTTTTTAAAAATGTGGCTGCTAGTATGGAGAGTCCTCAGAAAACTTGGAATGAAATCATCATTTGACCCAGTTATCCCACTCCTCAGCATATACCCGAAGGACTTAAAATCAGCACACTACTGTGATGTAGCCAAATTAATATTTATAGCAGCTCAATTCACAATAGACAAGCTTTGGAACCAACCTAGGTGCCCTTCAACAGATGAATGAATAACAAAAATCTGGTACATTTACACAATGGAATATTACTCAGCTGTAACTAAGAATGAAATTCTGGCCTCTGCTGGTGAATGGGTGGAACTGGAGACTCTCATGCTAAGTAAAATCAGCCAATCCAAAAAACCAAAGGACAAACGTTCTGTCTGATATGTGGATGCTAACACACAATAAGGAATGGGGAGGGAAGAATAGAAGTTCATTGGATTAGACAAAGGGGAATGAAGGGAAGTGGGGGATGGGAATAGGAAAGACAGTGGAGTGAATGGGACACAACTTTCCTATGTAAATGAATACACGACCAGTGAAACTCCACATCATGCACAACCACAAGAGTGGGATCCTATTTAGAATAAGTTATACTCCATGTATGTTTAATATGTTAAAATATACTCTATTGTCATGTATAACTTAAAAAAAAAATAGAAAATTTTTAAAAAGCTGGGCATGGTGGTACACACCTATAATCCCAGTGGCTCGGGAGGCTGAGGCAGAAGGATCATGAGTTCAAAGCCAGCCTCAAAATTTAGTGAGGCCTTTAACAACTCAGTTAGACCCTGGCTTGGGATGTGGCTCAGTGGTTGAGTGCTCCTGGGTTTGATCCCCAGTACCAAAACAACAACAACAACAACAAAACAAAACAAAAAATGTTTAAATGTGGCTGCTAGGAAATTGAAAACGAATGTATGACTCACATTATATTTGACTGGACAGAGGTGCTTTTAAGATTGTATGCCAAACTAGGTTCGTTTTGAAGGGATTAGGTGTCATTGGGTGTTCTAGTTCAAATCTGGAATGTTCCCTGAAAACAGATATTGAAGCCTTGGACTCCACGCAACAATATTGAGAGGTAAGGATTTGGGGAGTGATTAGATCATTAGGACTCTGATCTTTTCAGTGGGTCAATCCACAGATGGGTTCATAATCAATGGCCTATTGGGAAGTGGTGAAAACCATAGGAAGTGGGGCCTAGGTTGAAGAAGGAGGTTAGCCAGGGTGTGCCCTGGAAGGGCGTATCTTGTCCCTAGCCCCTTTCTCCCTCTTTCTCAGCTTGTCTCTGTCAAATCCTTCCACCACAATGTTTCTGCCTCATCACAGGCCTAAATGGGATGGGTTAGGAGACTATGAACTGAAACCTCTGAAACTGTGAGCCAGAATAAATCTTTCCTCCTCTAAGTTGTTTTTCTCAGGCATTTTGTCATAGCAATGAAAGCTGACTAACATACCGCATTGGGGTAGGCAGGGACTGGAAATTGGACAGGGGTTCCTGGGGGTCGCCTGCTCTTCCCTACCCTTTTCTCCTCCTTCCCTCTTTAAAGTAAAGAGGGCAATTTATTCTGAGGTGCTTCATAGAACCTGAGGACAGGATATAGTGGGAAAAGGGTTGGGGTTAGAATATCCTCAGTTCCTTGTTTTTTTTAATATTTACTTTTTAGTTTTTAGGAGGAGACAATATCTTTATTTTATTTATTTTTTTTGGGGGGGGGTATCAGGGATTGAACTCAGGGGCATTCAACCACTGAGTCCCATCACCAGCTCTATTTATTTAGAGACAGAGTTCACTGAGTTGCTTAGGACCTCACTTTTGCTGAGGCTGGCTTTGAACCCACCATCCTTCTGCCTTAGCCTCCCAAGCTGCTGGGGTTACAAGCGTGTGCCACCTCGCCGGGCCATCTTTATTTTATTTTTATGTGGTGCTGAGGATCGAACCCAGTGCCTCATGTGTGCCAGGCCAGCGCTCTACCGCTGAGCCACATCCCAGCCCCTTGGTTCCTTGTTTCTATCTCTTTTTCTCTCTTTGCATCTGTTCCATTTTCTTTCTCACGACAAACCCACCATTCTTGTTTCTCTGTTTCCTAATCACATAGAAAATAGCCCTTCATCAAGGGCTCCCAGTTTAGCTTTCTTTAGTTAGATAGAAGAGCTAAGGACTGGGGATATAGCTCAGTGGTAGAGCACTTGCCTAGCATGCATGAGGCCCTGGGTTCCATCCCCAGCACTAAAAAAAAAAAAAAAAAAAAGAACAGCTACATTGAGTTTAAATTTTAAGAGCCAAAATTTCTAGAGAAAATTGGTGATTGGCACAGCTTGCTTCTAGTCCCTTTCCAGGACTAATCAACTGCCCAGCGTGTGTGGCCTGCTGTAGTAAGAAGTTCTTAGGGTAATGACCTCATTAGCAAAGTGGGAGGGACAGGAGTGATTCCCAGAAAAATCAGGGAGGGGGAGGGAATAGGAGTACACTAAACACAAAACTGCATGATTGGCACCCACTCAGTGCCAGGCTTTTTGGCACTTGTGACTGCACATGACGTTGGCTGTAGCAACCAACACAGGTTGAGGCACAGAAGCCAAAGAAGCTCTTTCAGTGTGCTGGGGCTGTGTTGTCACAGACCTAATTGTGTCTTCTCCTTCCCACAATTCATATGTTGAAGCTCTAACCATGAATGTGAGGTGGGTCTGGAGATAGGACCTTAACAGAGGCAATATGGTTAAATGAAGTCATAAGAGTGGGGCATGATGGCGTAGGATTGGTGTACTTACATCAAGGAGAAAAGATGTCCCCCCCACCATATATGCAGAAGAAAGGCCACATGAGAATATAGAAAGAGAGTGGCTGTCTGCAAGAAAGCCCTCACCAGACACCAATTTTGATGGCACCTTGATCTTGGACTTGTAGCCCCCACAACCACGAGAAAATCAAGTTCTGTAGTTAAGTCATTCAACCTCTGGTTTTTGTTACTGCAGCTGGAGCAGACTAATACAGTCTTGTTATTAAATTCTGACTCACTGCCTGGATTCCATTAAGCTCTGGTATGCTTTCACTGAAATTGGTAAAGGCTTCATAAGAGGCACTTGGAGAAAAAACACAGAGGATCCTTAGGATCTAGGGTTAAGCAAAGAGTTCTTAGACTTAACACCAAAAGCATGAGCTGTAAGAGGAAAATTCATAAATTATATCATGAAAATTAAGAACTTCTGCATGGTAAAAGCCCCAGTGAAGACAATTAAAAAACAAACTAAGGACCAGGAGAAGGTATTTACAAACCACATATTTGACAAAGGACCATCTAGAATACATATTTTTTAATTTTTTTTTTTTTTTTTTTTTTTTTTTTTTAGTACTGGGGATTGAACCCAGGAACATTTAACCACTGAGCTCCATCCCCAGCCCTTTTTACATTTTATTTAGAGACAGGGTCCCACTAAGTTGCATATGATCTAGCTATGTTTCTGAGGCTGGCTTTGAACTTGTGATCTTCCTGCTTCAACCTCCTATGACTCTGGGATTACAGACGTGCGCCAACACGCCTGGCAGAATATATTTTTAAAAAGTTATCAAAACCTACCAAAAAAGTACAAACGTTCCAATGAAACATACCCAAAAAGCATGAAGAGACACTTCACCAAAGTTGACATACAGATGGCCAACAGACACATGCAAAAATGTTGTACATTATTAGCTAGTAGAGAAATACAAATTAAGACCCCAATGATGTATCATTCTCTATGTACCTGAAATGGCTACAAATTAAAAATAGTGAGAACTCCATATGCTGGTGAGGATGAAGAGAAACTCATACATGTAGGTGGAAATGTAAAAAGGCTACAGCAACCCTGGAAAATAATTTGTGGGTTTCTTGGGGCTGGGGCTGTAGCTCAGTTGTAGAGCGCTTGCCTTGCATGTGTGAGGCCCTGGGTTCGATTCTCAGCATCACATAAAAATAAATAAAATAAAGATCCATCAATAACTAAAAAAATAAAAGAATTAACAAAATATTTGTTGGCTTCTCTAAAAATTAAACATGTGGGCTAGGGGGGTTCAAAATATTAAAAAAGAAAGAAAAAAGAAACCCAGCAATTACTCTCCTGAGTGTTTTTCTCAGAGGAAAGAAGATTCGTACCCACACGAAAACCTGTACCCAAATGTTCATAGCTCAAGTGATCCTAGTATTTATAATAGGCTAAAACTGGAATGGGCCCAGCTGTTCCTCAACAGATGAATGGTTAAGCAACCTGGTATTCCATACCATGGAATTCCATAACACGTCGTCTTCTATTACTACTAAACAGCAGAAAGAAAGGAACTCTTTATACATGTGTGACATGGATCAACCTCTGTGTATGTATGATCTCACTTATGTAACAATCTTGAAATGGCAGCTGAAATGCACAAGTTAGTGGTGGGGTTGGGGACAGGGGTGAGAGAGAGGTGGGTGAGATTTAAAGGGTAACAGGAGGGGGTTTGTTGTCATGAGACTGTGTACTTGATTGTGGTGATTGATACGCAAGCTACACAGAGATAAAATTGTGTAGAACTAAAAACACACACAAACACAATTAGTAACAGTAAAACGAGGAGAATCTGAATAAGCTGGGTGGATTATATCAGTGTCAAGATCCTAGTTGTGAGATTACAATAATAGTTCTCTAAAATGTTATCATTACTTGGGTGCAGTGGTGCCTGCCTGTAATCCCAGCGGCTTAGGAGGCTGAGGCAGGAGGATTGCAAGTTCAAAGCCAGCCTCAGCAATGGTGAGGTGCTAAGCAACTCAGTGAGACCCTGTCTCTAAATCAAATACAAAACAGGGCTGGGGATGGGGCTCCTGGTAGAGTGCTCACGTAGCATGCAGAAGGCACTGGCTTCTGTCCTCAGCACCACATAAATGTAAAATGAAGATACTGTGTCCACCTACAACTAAGAAATAAACATTTTTTTTAAATGTTAACATTGTGGAGAACTGGGCAGTGTGTGAGGTCCTCTTGCTATTTTTCTTTTTGTCCTTTTCTTTCTTCTTTCTTTCTTCCTTCTTCTCTTTTTGTTTTTAGGAGATGGGGTCTTAGAGGGGTGTGGCAGTACCAGCCTGTAATCCCAGTGGTTTGAGAGGCTGAGGCAGGGGGATTGCAAGTTGGAGGCCACCTTAACGAGGCCCTAAGCAACTTAAGGAGATCCTGTCTCAAAATAAAAATAAAAAGGCCTGGGGGTGTGATTCAGTGTTTAAGTATCTCTGGGTTCAAAAAAAGAGTACCAAATAGCTGGGACTCCAGGTGCGCGGTACTGCACTTGGTTCTCTGTATTATCTGTTATAACTTCATGCGAATCCACAATCATCTCTATAAAAACATCAATTAAATAATATGTCTTCTTATAGCCAAGTTATGGAAACAGAAAGACTTGATGCCTGTCAACAGGTGAATGGATAAAGAAATTGTGGTCTACACACACAATGAAGTTTTATTCAGCCACAAGGAAGAGCAAAATCGTGTCATTTGCAGGAAAATGGGTGGAAGTGAAGAATGTCATGCTAAGTAAGCCGGACCCAGAAAGATAGGTGCTGAGTGTCTTCTCACATAGGTGGAGACTAGAGAGAAAAGGGAGGGGGGTGGGATCCATGCAAATAGAAGGGAACTGATGAAGGAAGGGACAGAAGGGGATCAGAGGGAGGGGGGATCCCAAGAGGAGATACCGGGGAGCGAAATCTGAAATCGGTCACATTGTGTTATGCGCAGGCACGAATGTGTCACAATGAAACTCACTGTTTTGTGAAATTAATATGCACAAATTAAAAAAAAAGAATAATGTATTCCTTACTGTAGAACAAAGCAAAGGGTTTGAAAGCTGTTCAAGTGGTCTCTAAGGAACTCAAAAGTCCCATTCCCCACACCAAATGTTCTCGGTTCTTCCCCTGCGATTCTTTGCTACTGATCATCCCATTGTTTGCTCCCTGTTTGGAGACCGTCTCCCTGACCACGCCGAGCTACTCAAAGTAGGGTCGTGATTTATTGTCTGAAGCCCGAGTGCCAGCTCCACACAGGCTTCAATATGCTTTGCCTGAATTCAATTATCCAGGTCTACGTGCGACGTGGAGTTTGGCATCTGATAAATCTCCAAGAAATTCCCTTGGCCTGAGCGGCTCGGGGGTCTCAGGCGTGGATCATCTTTGTGCTTTGTGTCTCGGCAGAGGCGGGGAGGGCCCGGGTCCCAGCAGCATTCTTCTGCAGGGAGGAAGGTAATGACAGGAAGGTGGGGGTGGGGGGATCTGTGACTTGTCCCTCCTCCATTGGGAGATGCCGTGAGTCATTAGCTGACCATCAATCTCATCACAGCTTTAGACGGTGGGGAGGGAAAAAGAAAAAAGAAAAAAAAAAAAAAAAGGAATCGGCTCGTCCGTTTGGTTTCAGAAATATGAAAATTTGAGGTCATTGTGCCCCTTTGACTCCAGGAAGGGTTGGGAATGAAAGAAAAGGGACATGGCAGTCTGAAAAGCTGCCTTTTTGTCTTGGGAGATCGCTGACGGGTTTCCTGAATTGGACACTGGATTGCAAAAAAAAAAAAAAAAAAAAAAAAAAAGAAAGAAAGAAAGAAAGAAAAGAAATTTCCCCAAGCGTGGGAGGTAATTACTGGAGAAAGGCGCATGTCTGAAGCGAGCGAGTTACACCACACGAACGAGAAAAATCTGGAGTATTTTCTTAGCTAATATTACCCTGGAAAACCAAGGGTGGGAGGATTGTCGTCCTTGCCGGCTGATGCCGCTGACAGCATGCTGTTTGGACAGCATCCCGGGCGCTGCTGGCAGAGGCCGAATTTCTCTCGCAGACAAAAACATGGGGGGAAGGGGCGGAGATTCCGCCCGAGCCCGGAAAATGGAAATGTCTCTTTAAAGGCTAGAGCGTTCACTCTCATTGTCTTTTCCAAATTCGGGCCTCCTTAGGGACTTTGTTCAAGGCCTCGGGATACTTCTCGTGGCTGGTTAGGATCCAAATAAAATGGCCTCCTTCTAAGGGATCTTTGGTATTTGCTCCCCGAAAGGGCCTCTGGCCCCTTAAAAAAAAATTCACCTCCCGGGCCAGCCCCAGATGCTTGACATTCTTCTTTGGCAAAAGGAATTCTCCTTTGGAGCCTGCACTTTTAAATGCAAATCACCTGGGGGTGGGGAGGGCTGGGGGTGCACTGTACTCGGTTTGCCTGGGGTGAGCAGTGACTTCTTGCACGAATCTAACACAAAATGAAAACTGCCTCCTTGCAGGCCTTCCTTCCTTGTACTGGGGACCGTGAGCACCGTACTCCGTGGTTGGACAATAATTGCACTTGATGCCACGTTTCCGGGTATTTGCAAGGGGATCGAAAAATGCAATGATTTTTAAGGTGCAACGATTTCAAGGTGAAGTTCAATTTTTGCATCTACCGTCTCAGCCGCCGCACTAGGTACCAGGGATACACAGAGACGATTCCCCTGGACTAAGGTGCAGGGCATCCGAGGCGCCCAGGGCAACTCTAGTGTAAATAGGGAGTGCCAGGAGAGAGTCCTGCAGAGCTGCGCCAGGTCCTGGGGGCTGAGGAAGGGAGTCCGGGTAGGCTTCATGGAAGAGGTGACCTGTAAGCTGAAGCCCTGAAAGAGAAGTGAGCCAGCCCTAGGGGAACACGATGGGGGAGCCTCCGGGAGCAGGCACTGGGTTAACAAAGACCCAGGGTGGGGGTGGGGGTGCTATGCTCGTGGCGGCCATGGCCCTGCCTGTGCTCTTCACGTCTGTCTCCCTTCCAGAAAGGCTGCCTCGGGAGGGTAGCTGGCTGACAGTTTCCAGATCCCTCACTTTCAGGCTCCACCATTGCATATTTATTACATATTTTTTTCTGGGTCTGTTCTCAACCAATGACAGAGCACAGCATTTGCACCGGAGCTGAACCGTTTTTCTTTCGGATGTGGAATTCCCTAATGCATCATGTTTCCCCGGGAGGACTCCGTGGGCCTCATCAGGACTTTTCGCAGAGCCCCGCGCTCCGATCCAGGGCCCCTCCTCTTCCATTCTTCCTTCATTCCTCTTCCCCTTCCACAGGCGTCCGAATGCGCCTGGCCTGCCCCCTCGGCCCTATCCATCGGAGGCATTTCCCTGCATATAAATCTCACATGCATTTAATTCTGCCTTGGCCTCTGCTTTTTAGAAGCTCGGAACTAACGCGGTGTTCCAGGGATGGCGGGTGGTTTAGTGTGGCTGGAGGGTAAGGAGAAGGGAGGGGCAGGAAGAGGAGTCGGCAGGGAGTCTGGGGCTCCACCGGAAGGGTCTTGTAAACTAAGCTCCGAAGAATGGACTTTCTCATAAGCAGTAAGAAGCTGCTGTAGGTTTAAGTTGCAGAAAAAAAAAAAAAAAAAAAAAAAAGGACCATATTTGTATTTTGCACAGATCTTCCTGGCAATTGTAAGGGGGATGGTATAGAGAGGCGCAGTACTGGAGAGGTGAACGCTTAGAAGACTCTGGAACGCTTCAGACTGAAACCGTGGATTGCCTCACCTGAAGAGGTACCAGTGTGTTGCAGACAGGAAATGCATGGAGGCGATACAATGGCAGGAACTGGTTATTAATTGGTTGTGAAACACAAAGGGAGGGTGCACAAAGGGAACTGAATTGCTAGCATTCTCTAAAAAGATGGGGTAACAGTTATCCCACTCCTGGGTGTATACCCCAAGGACTTAAAAACAACATACTACAGGGACACAGCCACATCAATGTTTACAGCAGCACAATTCACAATAGCCAAACTGTGCAGCCAGCCTAGATGTCCTTCAGTACATGAATGGATAAAAAAAATATGGCATATATACACAATGGAATATTACTCAGCATGAAAAGAGAATAAAATTAGGCATTTGCAGGTAAATGGCTGCAGTTGGAGAATATCATGCTAAGCAAAATAAGCCAATCCCCAAAAAGCAGAGGCCAAATGTTTTCTCTGATATGTGGGTGCTAACTCACAATAAGAGGGGGGGCTAGGGAAGAGTAGAGGTACTTTGGATTTGGCAGAGGGAAGGGAAGGGAGGCAAGGGGGTACAGGGGTAAGAAGAATAGTAGAATAAATTGCTTCTGCTGCCATGATGTCTTGTGCTGCCTCAGACCCAAAGCAACAGGGCCAAGTGACCATGAACTGAAACCTCTGAAACTGTGAGCCAAAATCAACTTTTCCTCTTTTTAAGTTGATTATCTCAGGCATCTTTATCATAATGACATAAAGCCAACTGACTTGATTGGAGGCACTTTCTAGAATGCAATAGGAGGAATCCAAGTAGGGCGCAGAGAGACTTGCTTAGTTGAGGAGGTGGAGACTCAGCAAAGCTGGGATGGCTGAAATTTGGCCAGAAGACAACCAGAAAGAGATCAAGAATTTCACATAGAGTGCCGTCTGGTGGGCTAGCAAGCACAGGAGACATACACAGGGGAAGAGTTCACAGCCTGGGAGAAAATAACCATCCCAGAAAGAACTGCCACTAACAGAGCAACTCCCAGGCCCTTCTTAGGACTGGGAAATGTTAGGGTTTTGACCACTCAGTGGAGAAATGCCTGGGGTGTGCAGAGGGGCCCCAGGAGGGTTAATCTCTAGTAATAGGTCTAGACTAGCCCAAGATGAAAGGCCATTCCAGACCTGCCCTGACAAGGCTGCAAAACAAACCTTGAAAGGATCAGCCTGAACTAGAGGTAATTAAACTGCCTGTCAAAGAAAGACTCAGGCCAGGCATGGAGCTACATGCCTAATCCCACTGACTTGGGAGGCTGAGGTGGGAGGATAACAAGCTTGAGGCCAGCCTTAGCCATCTACAAAATCCTGTCTCAAATAAAAAAAAATAAAAAGGCTGGTAATGTAGCACAGTGTAAGGTATCCCTGGGTGCAAGCCCAGGACACCCCCCCTACACACACACAGCAGATGATAAAAAAAGAGAGACTCAGCACTCTTTAAAGAAGAGGATTAAAAACCAGACCTCAACAATTTGATATTTGTGATGTTCAGCATCCAATAAAAATTACTAAACTTTTGAGAGGCATAAAAACGTGACCTATTCCAGGATTTAAAAAAAAAAAAAATAGCCAATAGAAGCAGACTCAAAGGTTACAGAGGTGAAGGAAATAGCAGACAAGGACCTTAAACAGCCATAATGAGTATGTCAAACTACACGGAGGAAAACACAAACATGAAGAGGAAAAAATGGAAGCCTTTAAAAAGGACCCAATGTTATTCCACTCATGAGACTCGTCTAGAACAGGTCAATTCATAAGGACAGAAAGTAGAATGGTGGCAGCCAGAGGCTGGGGAGAGGCGGAAAGGGGGAGCTGTTGTGTAACAGGTACAGAGTTGCAATTGGAAAGATAAAAAAGTTCTGGAAATGGATTATGGTGATGGCTGCACAACAATGTGAAATTACATTTAAAAATGGGAAAAAACTGTGAATGTTATCTATATTTTTCCACAATTTGAATAAAAAGAACCACATGGAACTTCTGGAGATGAAAAAGGCAATACCTGAAATGAAATATTCACCAGGGACTTAATAATAGGTTAGATTCCTTTTTAAATATTTTTTAGTTGTTGATGGATCTTTATTTTATTTATTTTTATGTGGTGCTAAGGATTGAACCCAGTACCTCACGCATGCTAGGCAAGCACTCTACCACTGAGCCACAACCCCAGCCCCAATAGGTTAGATTCTAGAGAAGAAAAGTACATTAGTCAACTTTCTATCACGATGACAAACATGAGGAAAACAACTTTCAGGAGGAAAGGTTTATTTTTGCTCACAGTTTTAGAGGTCTCAGTCCACAGTCGGCTAGCTCCATTGGTTTTGGGCTGGTGTGAGGCAGAACATCATGGAAGGGCGTGGGGGGCAGAGGAGAGGCTCACTCCCTGGTGGCCAGTAAGAAAAGAAAGAGAAAGGAAAAGAAAAGAGCAATGGCGTACTTCCTCCAGCTAGGCCCCGCCCACTGAAGTTTCCACCACCTTCCAAGAGTGCCATCACCCTGGAACCAAGCCTTCAACACAGGAGCTTTGGGGGACATTTAGTATCCAGCCAGGCAAGGTGGCACACTCCAGGGGCTCAGAAGGCTGAGGTAGGAGGATGATGAGCCTCAGCAACTCAGCGAGGCTCTATCTCTAAATAAAATATTAAGAAGGGCTGGGCATGTGGCTCAGTGGGTAAGCACCCCTGGGTTCAATCTCCAGTACACAACACACACACACACACACACACACACACACGTCAAAATTTAAAAACTGGATGAAAGCTATAAACCTATACATGTAAGAAGCTCAGTGGACCCAAGTAAAATAAATCTCTTAAGGAAATCACACCAAATAAAATTCTAATCCAATTCCAATAAAACAATGAGAAACTATGAAAGAGAAAAGAGATCACAGAGGAAGCCCCCAATTAAAAAGAAAAATTAGAAAAACACCACAGACTTCTTATCAGAAAGTGTGCAAACCAGAAAAATACGGAATGACATCAGTAAAACACAGAGGGAAAAAAAAGTCAGTCTAGAATTCCACACACAAAGAAAATACAGCTACAACGTGAAGGTGAAACAGACTGTTCCAAACAAAGAGCCGAGAGAATGTGCAGCCAGCAGATAGCAGCCACAGAGAGGTCAAAGGAATTTCTTCCTGCTGAGGAAAATGATACCAGATGGGAATTTAAATCAATATCAACGAATAAACAGCACAGCAGTGGTAAATATGTGATAATACAAAACACTTTCATCCTCACTTTTTAGTTTACTGAAAAGATATGGACTATTTAAAGCAAAAATAATAGGCATATTTTGTGAGATTTATAACTCATGGAGAAGTAAAACAGAAGCTAACAATATCGCAAAGGATGGGAGAAGAAAATAAAACATTTTAAAAGGATCGTACATTATACATGAAGTGGTACAACATCAGGTGAAGGTACACCGTGATAAGTTAAAGGTGCGTGTTGTAGCCCATAATAACCACTAAAACAATAAGAGATATAGCTAATAAGATAGTACAGGGGGAAAATGGAATACTAAAATATACTCAAAATATTGTGTGAAACTGCATGGCTTACACGGCTAGCAAGGTGGGCAGAAGGTGGCTGGCTGTGGTTGAGGCTATAGCAACCCACCATGTGACAGGGCCAAGTAGATCTCTGCAGTCTGTAGCAGCCACATCCCTCCCCACCAAAAAAAAAAAAAAAAAAGCACGAAAAGAAGAAAAGTCTGGATGCGGTGGCACATACCTGTAATCCCAGCACCTTGGGAGGCTGAGGCAGGAGGATCACAAGTTTGAGGCCAGCTTCAGCAATTTAGAGAGTTCCTAAGCAACTTAGCAAGACCCTGTCTCTAAATAAAACTTAAAAAGGGCTGGGGATGTGTGGTTCAGTGGTTAAGCATCCCTGGGTTTAATCCCCAGTACCAAAAGAAAAGAAAATACATATAGTTTATGATATAGCTTATGTAATCACTAACCTCAAAATTATTATAGTGACCACATCATTAGTAGTGTACTTTAGAATTTTACAAGAGAGAGGAAAATATGTTGTGATAGTGAAGGGACCAATTCATCAGAAAGAAATACCATTCTTATATATGTAGGCACTCAATAAGAGTTTTAATATGCATAAAATAAAAACTAATGGAACTAAAAGAAGAAATTGACAAATCCATCATTGTTTGTACATATCATTACTTTTTCCTCAGTAATTAATACAACAAGTAGATGGAAATTCAGTAAGGATCAAGAAGATTTGTAACATGGACACAAAAAACTAACCAAATTTACATTTATAGAACATTCCACCCAACAACAGAAAAATACAGAATTTTCTATAAAACATCTATATGTCCATGGAAATGCAAAATGACTGAGATCATAGAAGATATTACATATGACCACAGTAGAATTAACTTTGATAGCAACAACCAAACAAATCTGAAAAACCTCCAAATATTTGGAAATTAAAGATAAATTAGCCTAGGGGCTGGGGATATAGCTCAGTTGGTAGAGTGCTTGCCTTGTATGCACAAGGCTCTGGGTTCAATCCCCAGCACCACAAAAAAAAAAAAAAAAAAAAAAAAAAAAGCTATATAGATATACAGAAACATCCTTCATGGCCTTGGACTTGGAAATACTTAGTAAAATACAAGCAAAATCAATCTAACTACACACAAAGAGGATAATACAACTGGGGTTATTCCAAGAGTGCAAGGTTGATTTAATATTTGAAAGTCAATCTATGTAGTTCACCACATTAACAGGCTAAAACACACACACACACACACACACACACACACACAGAATTCTTTCTTTCTTTTTTCTTTTTTTTCCCCCTTTTTTGGTACAGGGATTGAACTCAGGGGCACTCAACCACTGAGCTACACTTCCAGCCCTTTTTTATTATTTATTTTGAGACAGGGCCTTGCTAAGTTACAGAGGCTAACTTTGAACTTGCCATCCTCCCACTTCAGCCTCCTGAGTGATTGGGACAATCATTTCAATACATGCAGAAAAAGTATTTGACAAAATTCAACAGCCATTCATGACAGAAACTCTCAACAAATCTGGAATACATAGGAACTTCTTGGGCGAAGTAAAGGGGATCTAAAAAGCCTGTAACTAACATGTTTAATAGTCAAAGACTGAATTCTTTTCTTCTGATTTGAGGATTAAGAAAATGATGTCTGTTCTCATCACTTCTATTCAACATTATACTCAAAGGTTCCAGGCTGAACACTGTGTGTCCCAGGCCTGTAATCCCAACAGCTCAGGAGGCTGAGGCAGGAGGATTGCAAGTTCAAAGCCAGCCTCAGCAATTTAGCAAGGCCCTAAGCAACTCAGTGAGACCCTAACTCTAAAATATTTAAAAGGGCTGGAATGTGGCTTAGTGGTTAAGTGCCTCAGGGTTCAATCCCTGGTATTAAAAAAAAAAAAAAAAAAAAAGTTTGTTACCCCAGGGATTGAACCTGGGGTGCTTTACCACTAAGCTATATCCTTTTTATTTTTATTTCAAGATAGGGTCTTGCTAAATTGCTGAGGCTGGCCTTGAATTTGTGATCCTCCTGCCTCAGCCTCCTGAGACACTGGGATTACAGGTGTGTACCACCATCCTTGGTTCCAAAACTGCCTTGATTTGCAGACAGTGTAATTGTACACATAGAAAATAATAAGGAACAAGATCTAATAAGTGAGTTTAGCAAGGTCACAGGATTCAAAGTCTACATACCAAAATCAGTTGCAGTTACTAGCAGTTATGTTAGTAAAAGACCAGTAGAAGGGGCTAGGGTTGTGGCTTAGAAGTAGAGCGCTCACCTAGCATGTGTGAGGCACTGGGTTCAATCCTCAGCACCACATAGAAATAAAGATTAAAAAAAAAAAAAAAACAGTGGAAAATGAAATTTAAAAACACCATATCTTTTACGATAGCATCTAAAACCTGAAATGCTTGAGGATAAATTTGACAAATATGCGCAAGATCCGTGAGCCAAAAACTGAAAACAAACTGAGTCTAAAATTTATTTCAAAATGGTAGGCATAGTTATGAATTCCTTGCCATTTCCAGATACTTTGCTAGAACTTATGTTTTTATACAACCTACTGTTTGCCATGCACATTCTTCTTAATGTTTCACCCATACTATCTCATTTAATCCTCAAAAAAACCCTTTAAGAAGGTACTACTAGTATCCCTACCTTCACAGGTGAGGAGAAAGAAGTACAGAAGGTAACTTGCCCTTCATCACACAGCTAGTATAGGGTATGTTATGATTTCAAAACCTGGGAATTTGGTTCTAGAGACCACACTTTGAAGGCTTTTGTTAAAGTGAATCTCAGATCCACCAACAGACCTATGCACATGTAAGTATGTAGCAAAACCTTTGCAAAACTTTGCTACTTGCCTTACCCTTTGATAGTTGCCATTCTATTCAAATCTCTTTCATTTTTTTTTTTTTTTTAAGTTGAGGTGCCACCTGTTAAGTTGATTTCACAAGCCCTTAATGGATGGAAAACACTGTTACAGTCTCCAAAGTGCTGGGCACCGGAAGGGTATTAGTAAGATGTTTTCTTTGGAATGTTCTCTTCTCCTCCTTCACTCAAACATCAAGGGCTTTTGTTTGGAGAGTGAAGTATAATATCTGATAATCTTTTGGCAACGCATTTTCTGCAGAGTGCTGGCATGTGACTTTGGGTAGGGAACTTTTTTTTTTTTTTTTCTCAACAGTGTAGGTTTTATATGTCAAATGGAGAAATTTATTGAGTCTTTCTTAGGCATCGTTACCCAGAGGCACCTGCTACTTCTTTTCCCTTTGCACTTCTATAGATGGATCCCCAACCTCGCATCTACTAGCAAGGGCTCAGTCGCCCATCTGCACCCCCAGCCCATATTTTACTTTTTCTTTTTGGAGTAGGGGTTGAGTTAGAGGGACAGGTCTAGTGATCTGAACTTGGAGTTCTGAAATCTACAGGAAACCAAGGCTGAGGGCTGGGGAGGTAGCCTAGTGGTACAGAACTTGCAAACCTGGCTGGGTGGCCTCATGACCCTCCAAAGTCTCAGAAGGCCATCACAGTGGTGACCAGTTCCATCTTTGAAGAGAGAACAGGGCTGCAGGGGTAGAGGGATTCAAGCTGTCACATGGAAGATTTAAGTTATGGTTATGGAAAGATTTTTTGGTCCTAAGCCAAGACAAAATGACAGAGGATTACTTATGAAAAGTCTCTAAGTTACTAAGAACAACCTTTAGTTCCAGGAAATCCTGGAGGGCAGAGGACCAAGATGTCTGGGGAATGAAGTGCTGTTTGCCTAAAGAGGCAGGGGAATGGACAAGGTCACTCTGTCATTGTATAGTTAAATTCTAGCTTTTACACGTGGATTGACAAGTCTATGGAATAAGCTCTAGAATCATTCCTGGGTTATCATTATTCTCCACAAAAAATAAGAAAACTTTTCAGAGAGGTGAAGTGGCTCGCCAAGTGCATCCAGAAAGTTCCACAATCCAGACTCAAAACTTAGGTTTCTGAGACACTTAAGTCCCATCTTTGGCCTGAGGCACCCACCCCTGCCTTCCCTGGCTGTTATACTATTGTCCCAGGAGAAGAGATATCCCTGGAGAAGGGTCGCAGAGGGGAGGGGGAATCCAACTGTATTCGCTGTGCAATTTTAAAAGCTTTGCAAAATAACCTGCAGGGTTCTTGGCTTATGTGATTGAAAAGAATTTCAGCAGACAAAGTCATAGACAAAGGTTTACTTAGGGAGTAGGTACACATTCAGGGCAGGATGTGGGCCACCTGGAGAGTAAGAAGCCCCACCTTGGGCTGGGGGTCCAATATTTGTAGAAGGGCTGTAGTTAGGGGCCAGACTGCAGGTGGAGCCAAGGTCTGGCTGTCTGTTCTCCCTGCATTTGGTATTTTCCTAGGGCTTGGGCCAAGGCCTCTTGTTCAAAAGTGGTTTCTGCAATTCAATGGCTCAAGGGCTTTCCTTTAAGGCAAAGTATCTCTTTATCCTAGTCCCTAGTTCACCATGGCTGCGACCATATAGTCTAAATGTCTTTCCCATTTTCAGGCTACATTTCTTAGAATTTGGCTCAGAAAATAAGAACCTCAGTCCCATGCAACCGAGTAAGGCCTAATATATCTGTTTACCCTATTGACATAAACTGCTTTTTACAGCATGATTTTATTTTCCTTATGGATTTTTTTTAAATATTTATTTTTTAGTTATACATGGACATAATCTATTTTATTTTTATGTGGTGCTGAGGATCAAACCCAGTGCCTCATGCATCATAGGCAAGTGCTTTACCCCTGAGCTACACCCCCAGCCTTCCTTATGGATTTTGTCACCTGTCATCTGGGCATTTCTCCTCTATCAAAGAAGGGGACAGTTACTTTGCTGTGGCAATATTGCAGTCAGCAGATTATTTGGGTGTGGCTGCTGTATTTGGTATATCCAGTGCATGACGATATTTAGACCAAGTACTACCTGAGCTGTTCTCAGAAATAAGACTTAAAATGGATGTTTCAAAGTACATGGAGCACATATTCTTTGTTGATGTATATTAAAATATATATTAAATATATATACAAGAAATATATATATTTTTTTCTTTTTGCAGTACTGGGGATAGAACCCAGGGACTTGGGTATGCGAGACAAGTGCTCTGCCACTCATGGAACTGTACCCCAGCTTTATTTTTCTTCTTCTTCTTTTGTACCAAGGATTGAACTCAGAGGTGCTTAACCTCTGAGCCACATCCCTATTTTCTTTTCTTTTTTAGGTATCAGAGCTGAACCCCAGGATGCTTAACCACTGAGCCCCATCCCCAGCCCTTTTTATATTTTATTTAGAGATAGGGTCACCCTAAGTTGCTTAGGGCCTTGCTAAATTGCTGAGGCTGGCTTTGATCCTCCTTCCTCAGCCTCCTGTCCCACTGGGATTACAGACCTGCACTTGGCTGCCTCTTTATTTTTCTTAAGTGTTTGCAAATACGTATTAGCTGTGCAATTTTAAAAGCTATGCAAAATAAGAGTTTACATATCTTTCCATAAAATCTTGCTGTTTGTGGTAAATTGAAACAGCTACAATAGCTAACAATGACACCCCCCACCCCTCTTACCAACCTTCCCCGTTGTCCCCTGCAGCCACACTTGAATGCTGAAAGGTGACTCCATAATCCTTCAAACTGTGACCTGCATCCGGCTCCTGTTTGCACATGGTTGATTAGTCCAGAAGCAAACATCTGACTCAGACTGAGCCAGTAAGAATCATTTCCTTTTAATTTTGGAATTGGGAACGAGGGTGAGTCAGTTTCTCCTGTATGGCTAGAGCTGGGTAAGTGGGAATCCATAGGCAGCCGTAATGCAACCTGTATACAGGAAGTAGACTAGCTGGCCTGCAGAAAGAGTTGGCATGAAGATCCCAAGCACAGAGGAGGAGAGGTGAGGGTCAGAAAGAAGACCATCTGGGTTACAGACAGTTTTCTGTTCCACAGAGTAGACCTTCCCAGGAATAAACATAATAAATAAGTAAATTATCTCATCTACTTAAAAAAGAGAAAAGTATTATGGAGAAAAGTAAAAGGACAGGGGCTAAGGGAGATTGAGGAATGACCTCTACCCTGCTGGGGTTCCTGGGAATCAGAGTAGACTGTGCCTCTGAGTTTATAACTTAGGAAAACCTGAGAACCCTCTAGCTCCAGCCATTTATTTTTGTTTTGTACTGATAATTTAATCCGAGGATGCTTAAACTCTGGGCCACATCCCCAGCCCTTTTAAAAATTATTTTATTTAGAGGCTGGGGTTGAGGCTCAGTAGTAGAGCTCTTGCCTGGCATGTGTGAGGCACTGGGTTGGATCCTCAGCACCACATAAAAATAAATAAATCAAATAAAGGTATTATGTCCATGTACAAAAAAAAAAAAAGTTTAAAAAAAAATTTTATTTAGAGACAGGGCCTCGCTAAGTTGCTGAGGCTGGCTTTGAACTCATGATCCTCCTGCCTCAGCCTCCTGAGCCACTTGGTTTTAGTTGACTAACAATCGCGGATTCCGGAGGTCACACAGCTGAGTGGTGTCGTGGGTCTCCCACTGGCTTTGCTGTGGACGACACCCCTGACGTGTGGGCTGTGGTGACAGCGGTTGCCTGGGTTACTTTTCAGGGACTTGAAGGTCACTTTTGTCAAAAGCACCGACTCCTCACTTGGGCCCGCTCAAGTGTCGGATGGGTGACCTTTGGGTGTCAGGCGGCTGGGCCAGGCACCCTCAGCTCACGCTCAGCTGACATTTCCCGCACAGGAGCCGGTTTAGCCCATGCGCAGGCCACTGCCGGCGCCTCATGTCACCTCTCCCCACACCTTAAGCCCTGCTGCTTCTTCATCCCGTAACTGTCCCCAAACGCTACCCTGAGGAGGCAGATTTGAGACTTGGGGTTCCCCCTCCACCCTCTTGGGGCCACCTGGTGAGTACACTTCTGTCTCAGGGAGCAGCTCAGGTGCCGCAGGCGACAGGGCCTCTCTCTGTAAGAAGCTGGGTCACCCGAGTTGGAGGGAGCTGGGCCTTTGCCCTCCTGTCCTCTGTCCTGGGTTTGCTGCCTGGGGCTGGTGACTCCTTGACCTTCCCAGCCTGCCCAGCGACAGGGACAGCCCCCGGCAAAGAGTCAGAGATAGGAGAGCAAGTGCTGGGGCCCTTGGGCAGGCGCCTGCAGGTCTGTGACAATTGCATATGGTTACTCAACACCCTACTGTGTACACCGCGGTGCAGAGAGGCCTGGAGCCCATCTGGCCAAGGAGGACATCCTGTGGATGGAGTCAAAAGGAGACCCAACTGGGTGCGGTGGCACGTACCTGTAATCCCAGTGGCTCAGGAGGTTGAGGCAGGAAGATCACAAGTTCAAAGCCAGCCTCAGCAACTTAGAGAGGACCTAAGCGACTCAGGGAGACCCTGTCTCTAAATAAAATACAAAATAGGGCTGGGGATGGGGCTCAGTGGTTGAGTGCCCCAGTACCAAAAAGTCAAACCAAAACAACAACAATAAGACAACAAAGCAGACCCAGCTGAGGCCCATGCTCCCCATAGGCCAGGGCCTCGTCTTGCTCCAGTCCATGACACATGGGCTTAGAAGAAAGAGAGGTGGATGAGGAAAAACCGGTGGGACACTGGCTCTGGTGTCAGGTGTAGTAGGAGAGCCTGGGCTGTGGAGCCTTTCCTTAGTGTCCTAAATCATTTGTGCTGTGGTAAAAAAGACGGAACAAACATGATATAACTGTGAGCAGCACCTCAATCCATCTCCAGAACTCGTCTGTCTTCCCAAACTGAAATCTATGATCAAGTCCAAGGGGACACTTGAACTTGATCGTGTTCATTAAATATGAATTCCCTGTCCCCTGCCCCAGATCCTACTCTCTGTTGCTGAGTCAGAAGATTCCAGTACCTCAGATAAGCGGAATGGCACAGCCCGTGGCCCCTGGGGTCTGGCTTCTTCCACTTGGCAGAATGTCTCTGAGGTTCTCCGCGTTGCAGCCTGTGCTGGAGTTTCCTTCCTCTTTAAGGCTGCATAACATTGTCCTGTAGAGAGGGACCACATTTTGTTTATGGCCCCTTGGCTTGCTTCCATCTTTTGGCTACTGGGAATCACCCATGGTCATTCACAAATTTAGTCATCCAGCTAGCAATTAGAGGTGGACGAGCCACTCACCACAGACAAGAGTCTCAAATTGCATCATGGTTCAGTACAAAACATTTCTTTAATTCTTAGATTTTCTCTTTATGCTATAACTGGTACATCATCCCTGCAAAAAAAATTCATAAGTGTAACTATAATTGACATGCAGAGAATTAAAAGTGAGTGTGTTCACTATTTGCTGTGTCTTTGTTTAGAACGGTTTCTGTGCTATATAAAAGCACAGAAACCGTTCTAAATAAATATAAATATTTATATATAATAAATATTTATATAAATAAATATAAATATCTATTTATATAAATAAATAAATAAATGTACACACACATAATATTTTCTATTATTATTATTATTATTATTATTATTATTTTGGTACTGGAATTGAACCCAGGGCCTTGTGAATGTTACTCTACCACTAAGCTACATTTCCAGCCCCAACTTGCTTCATTTAAAATTTTTTTTCCCCCAAGCACTGGGAATTGAACTCAGGGTCTCATGCATAGTAGGCAAGTGCTCTACCACTGAGCTACATCCCAGTGCTTTTTAACTTAATGTATCATAGGCATGTTAGCATACATAGATGTAGTTAATTCTATATCAAATACCATTGTACACTTTTTTTTTTTTTTTGGACCTCAGGGATTGAACCCAGGGACGCTTACCCACTGAGTCACATCCCCAGCCCATTTTTATATTTTGTTTAGAGACAGGGTCTCATTGAGTTGCTTAGGGCCTTGCTAAATTGTTAAGGCTAGCTTTGAATCTGCAATCCTCCTGCCTCAGCCTCTTAAACTGCTGGGATTACTGGCATATGTCACAGACCATCTATACACACTTTCTTTATGAATCCCTTTTGATAGATATGTAAATTGTTTGCGATTTTTAAACTATGAACAACATTCTTATAACCATCCTTATCTATACACTGATTGTCAATTTATGAAAGAAAATCAATAGGGCAAATTCTTCAAAATACATTACTGAGCCAGAGAATATTCACCTTTAAAATCTTACTAGCTACTGCAAAATTCCCTTCTAAGAAGTTCTATCCATTTATATTCCATCCCGTGACAACATTTAAAGCTTATATTTTGGTAAAACACGGATGCTTCTTTGAACTAGATATAAACAATCAAGATATAAAAAAGATCAACTTTCTGATTCACATTTACTGTGATTAATTTATAATTATTCTAAAAGCAAGGAAAATTAAATATGGGGTTCCATTTAAAGTGTGGGTGTTGGTTATCGGCTACTGCTGTAATGAGCTACTGCAGAATGGTTTAAAACCGCACCGATTTGGTATCTTACAGCTCTGGAGGTTAGAAGTTCAGCATGGGTTTTACTGGGTAAAAATCAGACTGTCAGCAGGGATGTCTTCCTTCCTACTGGGGGATTTCTAGAGAATTCCATTTCCTTGTTTATTTGGATTGTTTAGAGGATTTAGTTCCTTGCTATTGTGGAACTGTGTCTCCATTTCCCATTCCTCTGGCTGGTTTTAAGGTGAAGGCCATTCCCAGATTCCGGAGGCCACCACATTCCTTGGCTGGTGGCCTTCTTCTTCCATCTTCAAAGCCAGCCATGGCAGGTCATGTCCTTCTCATGACACAGCTCGCTGATCTACTTTACTGCCTTCTTCTCCCACTTTAAGGACTCATGTGCTTAGGCTGTTCCCGCCCAGATAATCCAGCATAATTTCTCCATCACATGATGCTTAACTTTAATTTCATTTGCAAAATCCCTTTGCCAAGCAAAATGCCATATTCACAGATCCTCAGGATTAGCACAGGACATCTTTGGGGGGGGGGTCATTGTTTGCTAAGCATAATATGGTATTTTATATATATATTTGTTTGTTTTTGTTTTGGAGTACCTGGGATTGAACTCAGGGGCATTTGACCACTGAGCCCCATCCACAGCCCTATTTTGTATTTTATTTAGAGACAGGGTCTAACTGAGTTGCTTAGCACCTCTCTGTTACTGAGGCTGGCTTTGAACTCGCAATGCTCTTGCCCACACCTCCAGAGCCGCTGGGATTACAGTAGTGCACCACCACACCCAGCCATAGTATGGTATTGTATTTTATTTTTATTTATTTTCACTTACTAAATACTTGTTGGTTGGGCATCCACATATGACAGGCAACTTGGAATGATTTCATGCTCTTGTTTTGTTTGAAGTCTACAGGGAGATGTAGACATTAACCAAGGATCATGAAAAACAAATGTATAAATATGAACTGTTGGGAAGGAACCTAATGCCATACAACTCTATAATGTGGGGAAGTGAATGAGCGTAAGGTGTCAATGAATGTGTGTCACTCGGGGTTTGGTACAGGAAACAAGAGCGTACTCTAGCTGGGCAGTGGTACAAGGCTATAACCCCAGTGGCTCAGGAGGCTGAGGCAGGAGGATCTCCAGTTCAAAGCCAGCCTCAGCAACTTAGCAAGGCCCTAAACAACTCAGTGAGACCCTGTCTCTAAATAAAATATAAAATAGGGCTGGGGATGTGGCTCAGAGGTCAAGTGCCCCTGGGTTCAATCCTAGTACACTCCCCCCAAAAAAGGCATTTAATACATGGAATTAGGTATTAATAAAACAGTTGAAGGTACTGGAAGCTTTAGACTAGGCCCCCAGAATAACTCCCAGAATGCCCTTGAACTAATCTGCTGCAGAAGCTGCTAACTTTGCCACATCCAGAAAGGTGGAGAAATCAGGAGGTCCTGATAGCCTGTAGAGTTGGAGAACACGGTTTTGGCGATGCTTTAGAGATTGAGAAGCCGAGATCAGGGACCACGGTAGGCACCACGGCTGTGTTTTGACAATCCTGAGGCTAACACTGCAGTGCGACTGCAGAACAAAACAAATGTCCCTATGACCTTGCCTGCCAGCAAAAACAGCAAAGGCAGCAAGAAGATGGCCTCTCCCTCACCTTCATCCCTCCAACCCCAGGAAGTACATGTAATTGGGGGAACCTATTTCTCATCCAGAACTCTGACATTGAGGAAGCCTTGGAAATGTAGTTTGTATTCCAACTTCTGCTTTCAAGAAAACTCTACAACCTCTAAGGAACTGCAGCTACAACAGATGTCTTCACGGAGGACTTGAAAGTTGAGTTGAAATATGCAGGGTGGTAGGACGCAGCTAGGTTAAGTAGGGGAAAGGTATTCCAGCAGCAGAAGCAGCAGAAGCAAAGGCCCTGAGGCAGGAGGGGAAAGAGCAGGTTCAAGGGATTGGACATTAGTCCAGGACATGAGACTCCAGTAACTCCAGCAGCATGAGTCTAAGCACCTTCCCTCTTGTGCTTCACCATTAATGTGATATACATACTCTGCATGCAATTGCTACAAGCATCACTTATGAATTTCCTCTTCTTGCTGTTATTCATAATTTTTTATTTTGGGTACCAGGAATTGAACTCAGGGGCACTTACCACTAAGCCACATCCTCAGCCCTATTTTGTATTTCATTTAGAGACAGGGTCTCACTGAGTTGCTTTGCACCTCGCTTTTGCTGAGGCTAGCTGTGAACTTGTGATCCTCCTGCCTCAGCCTCCTGAGCCATTGGGATTACAAGTGTGCACCACCGTGCCTGGGTATAAATTTTAAAATATTGTTTTTATTTTTTGGTACCAGAGATTGAACCCAGGGGCACTTTACCACTGAGCTACATCCCCATCCCTTTTATTTATTTACTTTTTATTTTGAGACAGGGTCTTGCTAAGTCACTTAGGGCCTTGCCAAGTTGCTGAGGCTGGTCTTGAACTTGCAATACTCCATGCCTGACTAAAATATTTTTATTTTTTAAAGCAATGTTGGGGGTCAAACCCAGGGCCTCACACATGCTAGACAAGTACTCTATCATTGAGCTACACACCAGCCCCAAACTCTAAACTATTTTAGACTTACTAAAAAAAATACTGACTTATGTAAGACCCCGTGCATGCCAACTATCCACCTTAAAATAGAAACATTACAAAAAAAAAAAAAATTACACTCCAGGCACGGTGGCACACACCTGTAATTCCAGCATCTTGGGAGGCTGAGGCAGGGCAATTGCAAGTTCAAGTATCAGTAACTTGGCGAGACCCTAAGTAACTTAGCAAATCCCTGTGTCAAATAATAAAAAGAACTGAAGATATAGTTCAGTGGTAGAGCACCCCTGGTTTAATCCCCAGTACCCCTAAAAATTGCACTCCACTCTGATCCCCTCCTTCACATTGCCTCCCACTACAAGAGCTAAATATTCTAAATTTGATGTTTATCCCCCCCATTTCTTCTGTTTCTTTTTTTTTCTTGCTATGTAAGTATGTGTCCATAAACAACATAGTCATTTCATCCATCTTAAAACCTAATCTAGACAGGTATGGGGGTGCACACCTCTAATTCCAGCATCTTGGGAGGCTGAGGCAGGAGGATTATGAATAACAAGTCCAGCCTCAGCAACTTAGTGAGGCCCTAGGCAACTTAGTGAGACTCGATCTCAAAATACAAAATAGAAAGGGCTGGGGATGTGGCTCAGTGGTAAAGCACCCCTGGGTTCAATCCCCAGTACAAAAACAACAAAAACCAAACAAACAAAAAAACAACTAATCTATGACAATAATAGAAACAACACAATTAAAATATTAAAAACAAAACAGTAGTAACTAATGATGTTGCGGGTGTTTCCATTCTGACATCTTCTTTGGAGAAATATCTACTGAAGTTTTTTGTTTTTAATAGTGAGGCCCTAAGCAACTCAGCAGGACCCTGTCTCCAAATACAAAATAGGCCTGGGGATGTGGCTCAGTGGTTAAGTGCCCCTGGTTCAATCTCAGGTACCAAAAAAAAAAAACAAAAAAAAAACAAAAAAAAAAAACCCAAAACAAACAAAAAACCCCACACATACACACACACAAAAAAACCAAACAAAAAATAACAACAACAAAAATTAATATCTGGCCTTTATTCTTGCTGCAGTAATAAGCTCTTCATCTGTGACCTGTGTTTTCTGTCATAATCCATGAAACCATGACAGGCCAACTTGCTTATTGGGGTGTAGGGTGAAAATCTCAGACTTTTCACAGTGGTTGACAGTTTTAGTGAGGAGGACTGGAGGCTGAGAGACATGGTTTCTGGAAGGGAAAGATGAGTATGACCTGGGTAAACTCATGGAAGCTGAGGGAAGTGCATGAGAATCAATCGGGAGTAAACCCGTTGACCAAGTTATCTGATCTGTGGGGCAAAGTATGGTCCTCCCTTCTATTGCCTAGTAATGAGAGGGACTGAAGAGGTGGACGCACACTGAGTATGAATCGAACCCAGGGCCTCCTGCATGTGAGGCAAGCACTCTACCAACTGAGCTACATCCCCAGCCCCAGGTGGGCCATTTTATGCCATAGCCCCTACTGTGGTCTACCATGTCAGCCTTAGATCTACTGGGAAAGGACAGTAAAAGGTCTTAAGAGTCTTTTACAGTGAGTCCTGGCTGCTAAAATTGAGCTTTGGGCCTCCTGGGGAGATTTCCCTGAGACAAACTCTCAAGGGAAACCATCAAGGATCCATTCATTATGCTTGAGGCTCTTACTGTCACCAAAGCAGGCCTGTTTTGTCTGCCACTCGGTATACCAATTGCTGAAAGGGTGAGTTTTGCACAGGAGAGTTTATTCATGAGGTGGCTGAGTGTGAGGAGACAGGAGAGCAAGTCTCAAATCTAAATATGCGAGGATAGGGTTTGGTGATATTTATGGGGTAAAGAAGCCAGATGCGGTGGCACATGCCTGTAATCCCAACAGCTCAGGAGGCTGAGGCAGGAGGATCACAAGTTTGAAGCCAGCCTCATTAATTTAGTGAGGCCCTAAGCAACTCAGTGAGACCCTGTCTCTAAATAAAATACAAAATAGGGCTGGGGATGGGGCTCAATGGCTGTGTCCCTGAGTTCATTCCCTGGAACCAAAAAAAAAAAAAAAAAAAAAAAAAATTATATATAGTAGGAAAAAGGGCTGGGGATGTGTCTCAGTGGTTAAGTGCCCCTGGTACCAAGAAAAAAGAAAAAGCAAAGAAGCAGGGGATTTTAGGTGGGGGCGATGGGGATCAGAGATGAAGCAATCTGGTCTGTACATGCATAATCAATCCTCATAGCTCTTCATAGCATGTATGCTCAGCTAGCATGATTTCGAGGTGGAATTTTCAGCCTTCTGATGTCAATCACCCATCAGACACCTGCACAGGCCCAAATGAAGAGTTAGTTGTTTCAACAAAAGTGGCCTTTGAGTTGCTAAAACGTAACCTAATTATCATCATGACCCACATGTCAGAAGTGTTATCCACAGCAAAGCTAGTGGGAGACTAATAATAACACATTGCTCAGCTGGATAAGCTCCAGTATTATGGATTTTTTTTTTTCTGAGGTACTGGATATTGAAACCAGGGGCACTTGAACATTGAGCCACATCCCCAGTCCTATTTTGTATTTTATTTAGAGACAGGGTCTCACTGAGTTGCTTAGGGCCTTGCTAAGTTGCTGAGGCTGGCTTTGAACTGGAGATCCTCCTGCTTCAGCCTCCTGAGTCACTGAGATTATAAGCATGTGCCACCACGCCACTGGCCTGATTTTTTTTTTTTTTTTTTGTATGAGGGATTGAACCCAGGGGAACTTAACCACTGAGCCACACCCCCAGCAACCCCCACACCTTTTGTGTTTGTGTGTGTGTGTGTGTGTGTGTGGTGCTGGGGATTAAACCCAGGGCCTTGTGCATGTGAGGCAAGCACTCTACCAACTGAGCTATATCCCTAGGGCCCCAGCCCTTGTTTAAAAAAAAAAAAAAAAAAAATATATATATATATATATATATATATATATATATATATATATATATTACATTTTTAATTGTTGATGGACCTTTGTTTTATTTATTTTATTTTATATGTGGTGTTAAGAATCGAACCCAGTATCTCATATATGTTAGGCAAGTGCTCTACCACTGAACCACAACCCCAGCACCCCCCCCTTTATTTTTTATTTCTCAATAAAATAATTTCTTTTTTCTTGGTACCAGGGGCACTTAACCACTGAGCTACATCCCTAGCCCTTTTTTCTACTATATATAAAGGGTCTTGCTAAGTTGCTCAGGGCCTCCCTAAGTTGCTGAGGCTGGCTTTGAACTCATGATCCTCCTGCTTCAGCCTCTAGAGTTGCTGGGATTATAGGTGTGTGCCACCATGCGTGGCCAGAATTACTGATTTTTAAAATCAGCTAAAAACTAGTGACTAGAAGCAAATGAAGCTAGAGGGTTGTTTTATTCAGCTTTTTGTCACTGTAACCAAAATATGCATCAAAAACAATTTAGAGGAAGAAAAGTTTATTTGGGGCTCCTTGTTTCGGTCCATAGATAGCTGACCCCATTGCTCTGGGCCCAAGATGAGGCAGCATTATGGCAGAAGGGCCCTCATAGGAGAGCTGCTCAGCTCAGGGTGGGGTCAGGAAGCAGAGGGGAGGGGAGGGGCCGCAGAGAAGATGCAGTCTTCCAGGGCACATCCCCAGGGACCCACCTCCTCCAGCCACGCCCCACCCACCTAGAGTTACCACCCAGTCGGTCCATTCCAACTGGGACAGACTGATGAGGCTACAGTTCTCACAGTCCAATTATCTCTCTTCTTAATATTCCTGCATTAACACAGAGCTTTGGGGGATACCTCATATCCAAACCATAACAAGAGTTTATTCGGGTTTCTCTTTGGTTTCATTACTGCCTTGAATTGGGTTTACAAGGCAAGCAAAGGTGAGCCACTGGAGAATGAGAAACTGACCCACCCAGCTGTGCTGGAAATTCCCCTATTTTTTTTTTTCTTTTGGCTACCAAGGACTGAACTCAGGGGCATTCAACCACTGAGCCATATCTCCAGTCCCATTTTGCATTTTATTTAGAGACAGGGTCTCACTGAGTTGCTTAGGGCCTCATTAAGTTGCTGAGGCTGGCTTTGAACTCGAGATCTTCCTGCCTCAGCCTCCTAAATTGCTAGGACTCTAAGCCTGCACCACCACATCCAGCCAGAAACTCCCCTATGTTGAAACCAGGTGAGAACATAAGAGACGTTATTCGGTGATGGAGTAGCGGAGGTGTTGTACTCAAGTGGAACCCTCAAAGAAGGTGTCTGCTGTATAAACTGAGCCCAAGTTAGCCAGGAGTGTAAACCAAATAGCTTCAGCCAGAAAGCCAAGCATCTGGCTCAGAGAAGAGGTCTGGAAAGCTGAAACTGAGTTCAGCATGAAGAGCTACCTGCCTAATATAAAGTGTGAGTGAGAAAAAATCTTCAAAAGTTTGTTTGGTTGTATGGTGAGCTGCTGCCACACGGCCTAAAATGCAAAGCCTTTTGTTTCATAGCTCAGAGCCAATCCTTCTTTCCTCCTTTACTCCAACCTCAGCTACTTGAAGAAAGATGATTAGCCAGGCACAGTGGTGCATGCCTATCATCCCAGCGGCTCAGGAGGCTGAGGCAGGAGGATCTCAAGTTCAAGGCCAGCCTCAGCAATTTAGCAATGACCTACGCAACTCAGCGAGACCTTGTCTCTAAATAAAATATAAAAAAGGGCTGGGGATGTGGCTCAATGGTTAAGCCCTCCTGGGTTTAATCTTTGGTACCAAAAAAAAAAAAAAAAAAGAAAGAAAGAAAGAGAAGAAATATGATTAGAGGTGGGACCAAGGTTTCCCTGATCCTGCAGGGAGTTGAAAACCATATGCACTCATCCAAGGGGAACTGGGAGAAGTGAAGGATTCAAAATGTTATGGATCAGCTGGATACAGGTGCCCAAGTCACTATCTCATCTCGACTGGGGAAGGCAAAAAGCAAAGAGATCTCACTAGTAGTACTTAGGTAAGGGTCACGGTGGGGACCCAAATCTAATTTGTGAATGAGATCCACAGGGCCTATTCCATGTATTGAGGCTGTTCCTTTTGTATCTGAATGTACAGTAGGAATATAGTGTGTTCAGTCCCATCCTATAAGTACAGGGCAACTGAATGCCTTACACACAGGCTGATGACATTTGAGCTGCTATCCCGGACACCACCAGCACCTTCTGTGCTATCTTTCTGACACTGAAAGATCAAGATCAGTGTGTACTAGTGTACTAAGGCCTCCAAAATTCTCTTGGGGGTGTGTAAGCTCTTTTGCCATTGGCCATCAGTGAGTGAGTTAGGATTTAGCATGAGTTTCTCTGCTGTTCGATGTCCAAAGCTTTCACTACACAGGGGTAGCCAACAGCAGTTGCTAACAAACCCTGACAAATTTCAGGGACCTGCTCACCAAGCAAAGTTTGCTGGGACCATGTGGATGGATTTATGACAGCAATCCCTCTGGAGGTCACAGAAAAACAGTTTGCCCCTCCCCACCAACCAAAAAAGAATCCCCAGAACCTTATTGGACTCTTTGGGTGTTGAAGACAGTTTGTACCTCATTCAGCCACGCTCCTTGGTCTTTTCGTCAGGTTAACTGTCAGGCCAATCAGCATCCTGCGAGTGGGCCTTAAACCAACAGGCTGTGTTTGCAGATGTCCTTGCAAGCTATGACACGCTGTTCACCTTTAGGGTTCTGCAAACGTAATGATCACAATGGATGATTTTGCTGACTGAAGACTCTGGCAAAGGGAGGCAGCTACCACCCAGAAATGCCCCTTGGGCTTTGGAACAAGTTGCCTAACTGACAAGAGCTACTAGAAATAACCCCTTTGAAAAGCAGCGATTAGCTACTGAGACCTTGTCAACATGGAACACCTTTTCCAACAGGGCAAACAAGACAAAACAAACAAACAAACAATAACAACAACAAACTGGAACACCTGACTCATGGAGATCTTGTGAGTCTCTAGCTGATGGTCCCATTTTGGGGTGAGTTAATTCAGAATCAGCGGGTGGCATAGACTCATTAAGCTTTCACTTGTCAACAGGAAGTGTATTGAAAAGAAGTAGCTGCCCAGGCCCAACCAGCACCTTGACTTTAGCCTTTGGGGGAGAATTTATCCCCTGCTCTGTAACCTGGAGCAAAGCTACTTTGGCTCAGTGGGACCTTGGGTTCTCAGGAGTTCCTCTAAGCCAGGCCTGGGTCTCCGATGGCTCAATTGAACTGAAAGCCAGTGGTGTTCCCTGGAATGCTGTGGCTGCTCAGCCTCCCCACCAGCTGCCAGGAACCAGCCGTGGATGTGGGCTGTTGAGTGGGCAGAGCTCAAAGCTGCTGTCTTTGCTCTGACCGATATTCCCTCTGATGAACCTTGTTAGGTTTTTTACTAACTCGTCAGCTATTGCCAATGGTTTATTTGTGTGGTTTGCCACATGGAAAAATACAGACTGACAGTTCAAAGACATCTCTCTTTGGGGTCATGTACTGTGGAAATAAATCATGGTGGCTGATCAAGTAGACGCCCATGGAAAGGCCCGTTGTCTGAAGACACCCATCAAGCTGCTGATCAAACCTGCATTGCCCAGATTACTGCTCCCTGAATCGGACATGGCAAGATTCCCACAGACTGGGTACAAATAAAAGACTTTAAGTATCTGATGCAGAGGCTACCACTGCACACTGAATTTGTCACTTCTGTCAAAAGTTGACCTGTTTTTCTGCAATCTGTATACGGGGTAAAAATGGGAATTCATATCCCACTTGAATCAAAGTGTGAAATATGATATATCAAGAACTATGTAATGTTTTGAACAACCTACAATAAAAATTAATTAAAAAAAATAAATAAAATAAATAATTAAAAAAAAAAAAGTTGACCTGTTTTGTCTCACAGTGAGGGAGGCCATATTGAAGGGCTATCACTCCACCTGTGGGACCTCACTGCTCCTGTCACTTTTTCAGGTTACTGTGTTACTGTTCCAGTCTGATCAGCTGAATCTAAACAAATCACCGTGACCCTTGAGATCAATCTGTATCTTGTGATCAACTTCCTATTTGGAGGCTGACACACAATGGGCTGATTGTCAAGGTATTCAATGGTTCTTCCAACCTCCCTACCATCCAAACACATCTGGCATTGTGGAGTTTGACCAGCCTCCTCAAAAATCTGCTTAGACCAGGTACAGTGGCACATGCCAGTAATCCCAGCAACTCAGAAGGCTGAGGCAGGAGGATCGAAAGTTTGAGGCCAGCCTCAGCAACTTAGTGAGACCCTGTCTCAAAATAAAATATAAAAAAAGGGCGGGGGATGTGGCTCAGTGGTTAAGCACCCTGGGTTAAATCCCCAGTACCAAAACGAAAGCATGCCATGAAACAGAAATGCCCTCTTTGATTACTCTTCTCCTCTTTTCAATATAGTTCTCTCTTAGCGTCTGTGAATTCAGTTTCTGCTTTATAATCTGAATTTGCTCTGACCCTTCATGATCCCCGCACTAATTCATGGCCTCTCTCTAGGTATGCATTCTTCTTTAGCTTCCTCTGCCATCTGTTTCATATTTTCCAGTTCTGATTTGCAAGAGAGGTAACATGACATAGTCCATCTGGCTTTGGGGCCAAGCTACATCATAGATTCCTGGGCTGCCTATGAAATGCATGCTCATTGGTTAGGAGCCCATGCTGGCCAAATCTGCCAAAGCCTTGACTGGGGAAAAGGGCACACTGGGTCGTATGGAATAAGATGTGGAGCAGCTCCCTCAGCCGGAGTCCGCAGTGGGGTAGTTTCCCTTAGAAGAAACTATGGGTGGCGAAGGTACTGATATATGGAGAGGCTGCTGTGGTTAGAGCACTGAGTGATGTTTCACCCTCTTTGGAACCTGCATCCTCTCTCTCTGGAGGAAGAAGGAGTGGAAATAAAATAGGTTGGTGAGTGACTAAAAGGTAAAGGGCAGAAAGCATCAAGTCTGAACCATTCCAGGCATCTTCAAAACTATCTTTCTTTCTTTCTCTCTCTCTCTCTCTCTCTCTTTCTTTCTTTCTTTTCTTTCTTTCTTTTTTGTGGTGCTGGGTATTGAACTCAGGGCCTCAAGCACATTTGAGGCAAGCACTCTGTCTCTGAGCTACAACCCCATCCCTCTTTGACACTTTTTGCTTGTAAATCACTAAAAGAAAATTTAAAAAACAAACAACCAAGCTAAAAAAAAAAAAAAAAAACAAACCCAAAACAAACAAACAAAAAACAAATGCCAGGTGCAGTGGTACATGCCTATAATCCCAGCTACCCTAGAGGCTGAGGCAGCAGGATTGCAAGTTCAATTTGGTAATTTGGTAAGATCCTGTGTTAAAATCAAAATAAAAAGGACTGAGGGTGTAGGTCAGCGGAGGAGTGCTTGCTTAGCATGTGTGAGGCTCTGGGTTTGATCTCTAGTACTGCAAATAAACAAAACAAAAAACCCCAAATAGCTGCTTATGTTTTCATGCTTTTGGAAGTTTTCTAATCTACTTAATAAGTTTAAACAGTTGCAAATGATGTGTAATACTTATGGTGAAAAGTCCCATGCTGTAACAAAGACAGCTCCAACATTTAGTGCCTTAAACAATAAAGTTTCTTTCTTTCTCATAGTATGGTTTTTAAGTTTCATCCATACATGGTTTCCAAGATTGTTTTAGTGGTTACCATTCCAGGCAGCAGAGAGAAGGAGCAGAATCCTGGGGCCAAAAAATTTCTTTTAAGCAAGTGAAGATGAAGTTGCTACATCACTTCTGCTCACATTCCTTAGGAAAAATCTTTGTCACATACAGCATAGCTGTGCTGCAAGGGAGGCTGGGAAATGTAAATCCAGGTTGCACAGTCACATTCTGGCTACAACTCTATATTGTTATGAATGAAAGGCCAATGAATTTTAGTGAGTGGCTCCTCATGGTTTGTAGATCTGTAAACTAAAAGACAAGTTATCTGTTCCCTCTCTACTCAATATCAAATAGGGATATGAGAACAGGATAATCATAATGAAAGTCCTATTTGGAGAAAGGAAGAATTAGAAACACTAATAGTCATTGGTCCATAGTGTTCGTTAAACCCACTTAGCAAGTACCAATGCTTGTATCAGTTAAGGTAGGCCTTGCTGCTGTAACAAAGAGGCCCCTTAATACTTAAAGTCTTAAAAAGCAAAGAAGTCTACTTCTTTCATGTCACCTTCTGAGCTGAGGGTTTTAGATCTCCACACAGTCATACTCGGGATTCAGGTTCATGACGGATCTGCCATCTATAATGTGAGATTTCCAAGGTCACTATAGTCATTTCCATTCCAGCCAGTGGGACAGGAGATGGAAGGATCATCCTGGGGCCAAGGATTGTCTCGTAAGCAAAAGTTTTCCCTCAATACTTCTGCTTCAATTCCATTGCTGACAGCTCAGTCCTCTAGTTGCATCTAATTTCAAGAAAGAGGACATTTAGTCTCTGGTTGAGTATTGGTATCTCTGTTATAACAATGGAGAGAATAGAGTTTTTTGGACAACTGGCAGTTTTCGTCACAGGATATAATTTCCAACATACTATTAAAATTGACCTTCAAAATGAAATGCACATCATTTTATCAAATGTATCCAATGGATGCTACATTCTATAGTGATTTAATAGCTATTATTATCCATTTTTAAAAAACTTAAATAAACTTTGTTCCTTTTTCTACTAGAAGTCATAATTCTATTTTACTTCTTCCCCAAAATGTTATGCTAATGTAACATATTTTTAGACTTGAAAACCTTTTATTAATCATCTTACCATACTTCTCTGAAATAAAAAAGTGTGCACATATATGTATATATTAGGTATATACATAGATATATTTAAAATTAAAATAAATGTTTAATTTCCTGTGACCAAAAGCCTCTGAGTGCTAAATCATTGTTCTTTTAGATTAAGTTACCATTATAGTAATTAGTAGTATCCAATTGATCAGAACATCATACATTTATTACAGATTTAAAAAATTAATTATTAAAACTTTATTTCATACCTATCACTTATATGAGTTGGATGAATGTTTTTAATAGTCTATATATCCATGGATGACTATTATTTATTGTTAAAATGACCCAACGGGAGCTGGGGTTGTGGCTCAGCAGTAGAGCGCTCACCTAGCACATGAGAGACCCTGGGTTCACTACTCAGCACCACATAAAAAAATAAAATAAAGGTATTGTGTCCAACTAAAACTAAAAAATATTTTTAAAAAAAAATGACCCAACAATAGGGGGAAACTCCATTGACACTACAGTCTATAATACAATCACTGAAAATATAAATTGTGCTTTCTGGAGTTAAACAATACGGAGGCCCATCCTCAAAATTTATTCCTTTAATGTAAAGGTGTACAAGAAGTACACCTTGACTCCAATAAACATTAAAGAAGAATGTTCTGATTTTCTATGGAAAAAGTATAAAACTTTTATTAAGAGATATTAAAGATCTAGGGCTGGGGCTCAGTGGTAAAGTTCCCAGCCTAGTGAACAAGAGCCCCTGGTCAATCCCCAGTACCACACACACACAAAGATATTAAAGATGTAAATAATTAAGAAATATACCATGCTTGTGGATTAGAAAACTAATATTGTAAAGATGTTTTTGGGGGCTGGGGATGTGGCTCAAGTGGTAGCGCGCTCGCCTGGCATGCGTGCGGCCCGGGTTCGATCCTCAGCACCACATACAAACAAAGATGTCGTGTCCGCCGAAAACTAAAAAAAAAAAAAACTAAAAAAATTGTCTCTCTAAAATTTAAAAAAAAAAAAAGATGTTTTTTATCCTCCAAATGATCTATAGATCAATGCACACCCAATTAAAACCCCAAGAGACTTTTTGTGGAACCTGAGAAACTGATTCCAAAATTTATATGGATATGTTAATAGATAAGAATATCCAAATTATTCCTGAAGAAGGCAATGAAAACTGCCCAACCAGGTAAAAAGTCAATATAAAGTATAATAATTAAGGCAGGATGGTATTATACTACAGACAAAGTGACTAGTGGAATGGAATAAGAAGCCTAAAAATAGGCCTAGATAATAATCACTGATGTATGGTATATAGCAGAGGTGGTATTCCAGATTAGTGAAAAAAGATGAAATTCTCAATGAATTGTCTGAGCCAATTGGCTATCTGTGCAAAAGAAAAAAAAATAACTGAAGTTTTATTCAGCCATAAAGAAAAATGAAATTATGTCATTTGCAGGAAAATGGATGGAACTAGAGACCATTATGTTAAGCAAAATAAGTTAAACTCAGAAGGTCAAGGATCATAGGTTTTCTTTCTGATGCGGAAGCTAGAGAGGAAAAAGGAAAAGAAAAGTGGGGGTGGATCTCATGAAAATCAAAGGGAGATCAGTAGAAGAAAGGGACCAGTGGGTGGGAGAAGGGAAGGGAGGGGGCAAGTGCTGGGGAGTGATATTGGCCAAATCATATTGTTATATTGTGTGCATGTAGGACTATGTAACAACAAATCTCATCAATATGTACAATTATAATGCACCAGTAAAAAATGTGGGGAGCCAGGCATGGTGGTGGCATATGCCTGTAATCCCAGCGACTCGGGAGGCTGAGGCAGAAGGATTACAAGTTCCAGGCCAGCCTCAGCAACTTAGTGAGGCCCTCAGCAACTTAGCAAGACCCTGTCTTGGGCTAGGGCTGTAGCTCAGTAGTAGAGCGCTTGCTTAGCATGTGTGAGGCACTGGGTTCAATCCTCAGCACCACATAAAAATAAATAAATGAAATAAAGGCATTCTGTCCATCTACAACTACAAAAAAAAAAAAAATTAAAAAACAAAAGACCCTGTCTCAAAATAAAACATAAAAAGCCGAGGGTGGGGGGGTTGCTGGGAATGTAGCTCAGTGGTAAAGTGTCCCTGGATTCCATTCCCAGTTAAAAAAAAACAAAGTGGGGAAAAAAAAATTGGACCTCTATCTCATACCACACAAACATCAATTCCAGGTAGACTAAAGACAAGACCAAAGAAATTTATGCATCTTTTTTTCTCTCAAGACAAACCACAGTGGGGAATGTTTGGTGATGAAGGGGAATTCCGATCTCTTCTCATTCATTTATTTCGAAGATGATGTATGCCAAAACCCAAATCTGGCTGTGTTTGTCACACACTGCTCCAATCATTATCCTGATCTTGGGGCACTAGAGCCTGTGGTTAAGGCTAGAGCAGGGTAACCATACCTAGTTCTGGTTTCCCTGTCCCAACCTCAGCAGCAGACAGTTGGTTCCACAAACCCACGCCTAGATGGGCAGTGTCAAGGAAAGCACCGCTATCAGATGAGATCAAACTGTGTGGAGACAACCAGATTAGGTAATTTTGCTTCATATATCTGTGTGGGATCAGATCTGGCTTTCTCCACAGCCCAGAACCACTCCATAATGCCAAACTTTGCAATCTCAGAGGTGGTAGAAAGGAGATAAAGTAGAAGATCACTATGGGCCAAATTCCTAAATGGTTTAAATTTACACTCTCAGTAGGTTGGGGTTGCTGGACCTGCTGTGTTCCCATTTTTGTGAGAAGAGATGACCATTCACCTTCGAGTCCCAGGCTCACATGTGAGGGAGGTATCACTGACTACTGGTTAGGCTAGGGAGCTCTGCCTCTACCTGCCTCTGCTATTTCAAATGAGTCAGGACTGATAGCAGCTAGACAATGGCTTCCTCAGACCTAAAGGTAGGTTTGCTGGAATCTTCTGGTATTGTTTGAATCAGCTTTTTTGCTGCTGCTACTGAAAGACCTGACCAGAACAACTGTAGAGGAGAAAAAGTTTATTTACGGGCTCATAGTTTCAGAGGTCTCAGTTCATAAGTGAGACCTCCATTCCTCAGGGCTGCAGGTAAGGCAGGACATCATGGAGGAAGAGTGTGGCAGAGGGAAGTGACTCACATGGTGATCAGGAAGCAGAGAGAGACTCCACTCTCCAGGTACAAAATATATACCCCCAAAGCCACACCCCCAGTGCCACCTCCTCCAGCCACACCCCACCTGCCTCCAGCCACCACTCAGTTAATTCAATCGGGGGATTAATTCACTGATTGAGTTAAGGCTCTCATAACTCAATCATTTCTCCTCCAAACCTTCTTGCATTGTCTCACACATGAGCTTTTGGGGGACACCTCACATCCAAACCATAACAGCTGTGGAGATTAGCTCTCCTCCTATGGACCTCTTCCACTGCAAGGGGTTCTGTGGATTCAGCATGGTCTCAGTCATGTGTCTCAGATGTTGAACATCAGCTCCACACTCACCTTTTCTGTTAGCACTAGGGCTGGAGGCCTACAAACTACATTTCCCAGGTTCCCTTGCCAGTTGGGGTTTGACAACAGGAGATTGTCATGGCGGATTAGAAGGCAGTAGAAGGAATCCATTTTGCTTGTGCAGTAGCAGTGTCTAGGCAACATCAGTAATCAGTATGGGACTGTGACCTTCAGTTCCTGGGTGATAGCAACTTCCTCATATCTGGCCAACACCTTCTACCCTTAGAACAGTAAGCAGTTTTCTTGTGTTTAAGACACACTGAGTCCTTGACTTCTTTCACTCTCCCAACACCTTTGTGAAGAATTTCCTGTATTAAAGCCTTCTTTGCTTGAAATATTTACTGTACATTTTTGGACTAGAAACAAAACCAGCCTTAAGCATCTTTTTTAACCTCTTTAAACTTCATTTGAAAAATGTGAATTAAACTAGATGAATGTTCATTGAGTACTTAGTAAGTTATGATCAGAGTACCACCTGAAATAGAAAGATGTATGACTTGATATCTTATAGTCTAGAAGAAATGATTATATATGTCAATAGAAAATTAGTGAAAGTTGGAGCAAGGTAAATGTCATAAAATAAGGATATGTTTTTGAAAACTACCAGGTCTTTTCTGAGCAGACATAGGATACAGTAACAACCATAATAAAAAGGTGCTAAAAACTCTAAATAATTATTTCACAGATATGAAGTCACTAGAAAATGGGATATACACACACACACACACACACACACACACACACACACACATATATATATATATATATATATGAATATTTTATTTGTGTACTCTGAGCCTGGAGAAAAGAAATTGGAATAAATTAAATTCAGATTGACCTAAGCAAGAATGAAAAGATACTAAGCTCAGCGGCATGTAACACAGTAACAATTTTGGAGTTGGAACAAAGTACCAGGGAGCTCTGTTTGTTTCTTAGGGACTCCAGGTCCCGGTCCTTCCCACCCTGGCCCTGAGGGTGGTGCTAGCTGTTCACAAGTCTATAAGCTATGCGGAGCTGTCTGTCCTCTGGAGTGGCTGGCTGGGAATTGTGGGAGAAGGGGGACAGGGCCTCTCACTAGAATGTTCTGGGATAAAGTAAGAATGGAGTCTCTGTACTTTAGTCATGCTGTGATCCATCCATCTGAAACAAGTGAATTTTGTTTTAAGCCAGTGAGCTGTCATTTAGGGAGAAGAGAAAGAGGAAAATGGACACAGTGTGAATGCAGGAAGACTGTTGGGCTCCTATAAATGTTACCAAGAGATCAAAGTGGTGCAGAGCTGATCAGAGGGAATAGCGTGAGGCCAGGGGCTCACCTGAGAATCAGCCAGCAAATCCCAGTCTCAGTGAAGTGGCTTTTTCCCTCCAACCCACGGTCTCCCATTTGCCATCTGTGATCTGAAAGTCTTCTCCATGAGATGTTTGTATCTCTAAGATGGTTCCCGGTTCCAATGTTAACACAAGTACGCCCGGCCATTTACTTCCCAGATAAACTGCTTGCAAAAGCAGACTAGAGAGGTTGAAGCAGGAGGATTTCAAGTTCGAGGCCAGACAACTAGGTAGGACCCCGTATCAAAATAAAACCTTAAAAGGGCTGGGGATGAGGCTCAGTGGTAAAGTGCCGCAGGTTCAATCCCCAGTTCCTGAGGCTGGGTTATTTATAAAGAGGTTTATTTAGCTCACAGTTCAGGCAGATGAAAATCCAAACAGTATGGCACCAGATCTGGTGAGAGGGCCCTGGCTATGGCACAACATGGCAGAGGGCAGGACAATGGAATGACATGCAGGAGGGAGAGATCACCTGGTGACATAGGAATCCAAAAGCAGTTCAGAGGTCAGGCTTGCTCTTTTATAGCAAGTTGCTCTTGTAAGAACTAACTCAGGGTCCCATGAGAACTACCTTAAGCCCTTCTGAGGTCAGTGTCCCAGTGACCTCATCACCTCCCACTAGGCCCCAGCTCTTAAAGGTTCTTCCACCATGTAGCATCACTACACTGGGGACCAAGTTGCCAACACAGGAACACTTGGGTACACACTCAAATCACATCTAAACCACAGCACTCTATAAGTTATATCCTATTTTCAGTTATTTAGGGATATATTTATCTGTAATGATTTATACTATTTTTAGGTTTTATAAATGGTAGTACATTCTATATGTTTTTGAAACTTCATTTTCTTCTCTAGTCCATGTTGACAGTATAGATGGGGGGCATCCATTTTCTTTCTTTTTTCTTTCTTTTTTTTTGGGGGGGGTACTGAGGATTGAACCCAGGGGCACTTAAACACTGAGCCACATCTCCAGCCCTTCTTTGCATTTTATTTAGAGACAGCGTCTCATTGAGTTGCTTAGGGCCTCATTAAATTGCTAAGGCTGCCTTTGAACTCAGGATTCTCCTATCTCAGCCTCCCAAGCAGCTGGAATTACAGGCATGCGCCACTGAGCCCAGCTTGGGGCATCCATTTTAACTGCTGTATAGCATTCCATCTTCTGAATAAACACATTTTTCCTACCAGCCAAACCTAGGACCTGGCCATGTACTCATTCTTCTTTTCTGTCTCACAGAGGTTGTCAGATTCTTAGTTCACAACCAGAATGACATCCTTTTCTAAGGGCAAAATTGAGCATGATATTAGCTGAGTTTTAGATAAAGGCTTTTGATATCTGCATGTTAATTTGGTGTCTTGTTATTTAAATTTTCTTATTGTTTGTAGTAGCTTTTTTTTTTTTTAACTGGACCTTTTATGTTTTTCCAATCAGTGATAATATCAGCTACCAAAATAAAAGGTAAACTTGACCTCGTCCTTTCCCATTATTATACTCCTACTTGACTTTTCTGGTTTAATCACATTGGATCACACCTCCAACATACACACTGAAAAGCAGTGGAGTCAACAGGCCTCTTTGTCTCTGTCCTGGCATAATTTATCCAACAAAAATCTCTTAATGTAGAATGTGACACAAAATGATGGTGACATCATACGCAAGTGTGTTCATCCAGGGGAAGGGTGGTCACATTAGTCAATTACAGAATAATTCTAGGATGTAGAGCAGGGACAATATAGTATAGTGGTCCCTGGGGGTCAGGGAGAACTGACCCAGAGTTGAGTTCTAAGTCTGCAGGTGTGGTCTTGGAGAAGTCGCTCAGCTTCTCAGGGCCTTCATCTCCTTTTATGTAAATGGGGACCATGATGCTCGATACCTTAAGGATTGTTGTGCATTTAGTAATTGTCTCTGAAGATTTAGTTCAGGATTAGGAACATTAGAGAAAAAAAAAAAAGCTCACTAAATGGTAGCTGTTATTATTAAGTGCCAAAACAAGTGGTAGAGATAATAGATGCTATTCAGGATCTCTGGAAGAAGATATCGTTTAAGTCGGTTCTTTGAAAGTTGGGTAGGTTTTGAATAGACAAAGGGTTGAGGAGGAAAAAGAGGATTTTCCAGGTAGAAGAGAAAAGATCTTTGAATTTTTAAAGGTCATACCAAGATGGTGATTCATTTTCATTTATATTTTTTAAAAGGCCCAACTGCTTTTTTTGTCTAACTGCCTTTTAAAGGGACCATTATTGCGGATTGGGGCTGGCAGGCAGGAAGCCCTGGGTTCAATCCTCAGCATGGGAAAAAAAAATTAAGTTGCATAAAAGCATCATTATTTAAAATTAGATCTGCTCTCATTACAGTTTGCAGGATACTTGAATATGAATAGCATGTTTTATTATGCATATGAGGGAAAAACATTTTGAATCAAATTCCCTGCCATCTATCTTTAAGGCCCCCACTGACTTCTCTATCCCTTATCGTTTTTTTTTGTTTTTTTTTTTTTTAGTCTAGCTGTTATTTTGCATTTTAATTCTACCCTGCCTTTTATTTATCTGCACTTATTACCAGAATACCTTTTTAAATTAAATATTTTTTTTGTCTCCTATTCAGAATTTGGTGACCATTTATTACTGTAATTCATTGTTCAGAAAAATGTACCCCATACCACATCCATCATTTCACTGCATTCTCCAGGGGTCTCAACCATTTCACAGAGTCATTAAATGACTGTGTTATTTGGGAGTTAAATGAATGAAAAGGGCATCCCAAAGTAGGGAGGAGATGAGGGACGCAGTAGTGGCTTTATGCAGAGCACCAGGTCCCTGGCACAAAGGGAGGCGTATACAGCCTTGGTCCCTTTCCCTGACCTGCTGCCTCTGCCCAACCCCAGCTCGCTAGTCTAGTGGAAGCCTCTATTACAACATCTTCCAGACTGGGGTTCAGAGTGTGGAGGGTGGGGAACCAACCTGTGGACCATATTGATTGTCTTAGGCTATATTATCCAACAATAAGGCACTGAGTCAAGATTTTGAGTGTCAGGAATTTGGGAGGCCACCCAACAAAATGTCTGTGGGGGAAGGGAGAGGTGAAACAGGAAGGAGAGGGAAGCTAATAAGGTACACAGTTGTCATGAACTATAAAGGGTCATTCATTCCTTTAAAATATGAAACATTTAAAAAAATGCTTACTGGAGAAATTCCAGAAAAACATATAAGTATATACATATATTATACATACATAATATGATATGATATACACGTCAAGAAGTGTGAACATTCAGGTTTTACCCTACTTGTTAGCCAACAAGACATGAGCCTGCCACAAATTCATGGCTGCAGGCAGAAGACAGGAGACTTCTGGGTGGGAGGCACGGCCAGCTGCCTTGCAGGTCCCACTGGGTGATGGGGAGTGGCCAAATTCCCATCCCTCATTGCTCCTGGGGGCACTGACTCTGGAGCTTTCCTGGTCCACTGATCATTCCAGCACATTTGGTTGCCAATCTCAACCAAAAGGAGAGCTGGCTTTGATTGCCAATCTCTCCTTCTCCAAGGCAATTGACTCCATCTTCTCCAGGAAAAAATGGATCCACATCTTCATATGTCTTAGTCCCAGTGAAGTCTGCTTTTGTTTTTTTTTTTTTTTTTTTCTGTGGTGCTGGGGTGCCGCAGTCTGGCTGGGCACAAATAACCGAGCCGCCACAAAGCCTTGTAGTTCAAACAGCAACTCTTTATTCCCCAACTCTCACCGGCACTGCACACACACTAATCGAGAACACACTCCTTCCACCTGGCTCCGCGTGCCCAAATCTCTGAACCCCTGCGAGAACTGCACGGGAACTCCAAAGTAGTGGGCGACCGAGACAGATTCCCGGAGCCGCCCTATTCCCCCTGAGCAGGGTCCATATACAACTCAATCAATTCAGCATCACAGCAATTATATACAGGTTAACTCAAATCATCATCTCAATGGTTCGGTGGCATCACCTTTCAACCATTCCCTCTGGCAATATGCCAGGCGTCATTCTGACTCGGCTGTGGCTCTCAACACTGGGGATTGGACCCATGAAGTCTGCTTTTGCAAGCTGTTTATCTGGGAAGTAAATGGCCGGGTGTACTTGTGTTAACATTAGAACTGGGAACCACGTTAGTGATACAAACATCGTATCTGGGAAGACTTCAGATCTCAGGTGGCAAATGGAGAGACCCTGGGTAGGAGGGAAAAAGCCACTTCACCGAGGCTGGAATTTGCTGGCTGATTCTCAGGTGGCCTTGGAAGGTGAATGCCGAGCTCTGGTGAGTGCAGCCTCCTAGGCCTTGGGAGAAAGAGTGTAGGGACTCTGCCTGCAGCTTCACACTATTTCCTTTGATCAGCTCTGCACAAAATTGCTCTGATGTCTTGGTGACATTTACAGAGGAATGGTATTTCATTATAGAAACAAAAAATGAACTAACACATTTAGGATTTATAATATGTATATATATGATAAATCTATAATAAAAGAATGAAAGCACAAGTGGAAATAATAATACTGTACCAAATCTGTGGTTGTCTGAGGGGTAGAGAGAATGAGAGTGTGAATTGACACACAGAGGCTTCTAATTATATCTGAAATATTTTATTCTTAGGCTGGATGTTATCATATTGTTTTGTACACCTTTTGTATATCTGGAATATCCCATAATGATTTGTTTTGTTTTTTGTTTGTTGGGCTTTTTTTTTTTTTTTTGGTCTTGCTTTGCTTGTTACTATACATCTGACAAGGGGCTAATATCTCTAAAACACATAAGAAATTCAATTAACTCAATAGTCATAAAATAACCTAATTTAAAAATGGGTAAAAGGACCTGGATGCAGTGGCATCTGCCTGTAATTCCAGCTCCATGGGAGGCTGAGGCAAGAGGATTGGAAATGCAAGATTAGTCTGGGTGACCTAGCAAGATTAAATTTTTTTTTAAATTTGTTCTCTTTAGTTATACATGACAGTAGAATATATTTTGGCATATCATACATACATGGGCTATAACTTCCTATTTTTGTGTTTATACATGATGTGGAGTTACACTGGCTGTGTATTCATATAAGAACAAAGGAAAGTAATATTTGATTCATTCCACTGTCTTTCCCGTTCCCATTCTCCCTCCCTTCCCTTCATTCCCCTTTGTCTAATCCAGTGAACTTCTATTCTTCTCTCCACCTCCCCTTGTTGTGTGCTACCATCTGCATTTCAGACAGAACATTTAACCATTGGTTTTTGGGATTGGCTTATTTCACTTTGCATGACAGTCTCCAGTTCCATCCAGTTATTGGTTGGTAAATGCCATAATTTCATCCTTCTTTGTGGCTGAGTAATATTCTATTGTGTGTGTATATACATATACATACATACAAATGTATATGTGTGTATACACACACACACACACACACACGTATAATCTCACAATTTCTTTATCCATTCATCTGTTGATGGGCATCTAGGTAGGTTCCATAGTTTAGCAATTGTGAATTGAGCTGCCTAGCAAGATACTGTCTCCAAATTTAAAAATAAGTAAATAAAAAGGGAGAGGGATGTAGCTCAGGGTAGACCACTTGCCTAGCACGCATGAGGCTCTGGGTTCAATCCCCAGCACTGGGAAAAAGAAAAAGAAAGAAAAAAAAAAAGCAAAGGATCTAAATAGACATTACTCTTTTCTTTGCCTTTTTTGGAACTGAAAGTTGAACCAAGGGCTTTGTGAATGCAAGGCAAACGCTTTGCCACTGAGCTATATCCCAGTCCTAAATAGACATATCTCAAAAGAAGATCTACAAATAGTCAACATGTATATGAAAAATGCTCAAAACCATGAATCACCAGGGAAATACAAATTAAAACTGCAAGGAGGTGCCAGGTGTAGTGGTGCACACCTGTAATCCCAGCAGCTCTGGAGCCTGAGGCATGAGGATCGCTGGTTCAAAGCCAGCCTCAGCAAAAGCAAGGCCCTAAGCAACTCAGTGAGACCCTGTGTCTAAATAAAATACAAAATAGGGCTGGGGATGTGGCTCAGTGTTCGAGTGCCCCTGGGTTCAATCCCCGGTACCAAAATAAATAAATAAATAAAACAACTGCAAAGAAGTATCCCCTTGCACCTGTTAGAATATCTACTATTAAAAAGAAGAAAGACAACAAGTGTTGGAAAGTGTGTGGTGTCAAGCGAGCCCTTGCACACGACTGGTATAGCCATAATAGAAAACAGTATAGAGGTTCGGCAGAAAAACTAAAAAATAATTACCATATGATCCAGAAATCCCACTTCTGGGTATGCATCCAAAGCAATGGAAATCTGTAGGTTGAAGAAATGTTTACACTCCCGGATTCGTTGCAGCATTATTCATGATAGCCAAGAAGTACAGTCCACATCAGTGTTCACCAGGAGATCAATGATACAGAAAGTGCAGTGTGTATACACAATGGAAGACCATTCCATCTTTCCAAAGAAGGAAATTCTTTCATTTGCAACAACATGGATGAACCTGGGAGACAGTATGTAAAGTGAAATAAGCCAGGCACAGTGGAGCTCAGGTTCTCACTTAAACGGGGAATCTAAAAACGTTGAGCTCAGAGGGCTGGAGAATAGAATGGCAGAAAGTGGGGGCTGGCAGGGGAGGAGAGCTGTGGAGACATGGGTCAAAGGGTACAAAACTTCAGTTAGGAGGAGTAAGCTCAAGATATCTACTGTACATTATGGTGAACACAGTAACAATATATTCTATATGGGAAAATTGATAAAAGAGTAAGGTTTAAAGTGTTCTCACCACAAAAACATGGTAAGTATGCAAGGTAAGGAATATGTTAATTCAATTTAGCCACTTCACAATTATGTATTACACAGTAAATACATACAGTTTTGCCAGTCAAAAACAAATAAAAATACATATTTTAAAAAGACTTTAGCCAGGTGTGTGCATGCCTGTAATCCCAATGGCTTGGGAAGCTAAGGCAGGAGGATGGCAAGTTCAAAGCCAGTCTCAGCAATTTAGCGAGGCCCTAAGCAATTTAGGGAAACTGTGTCTCAAGATTTAAAAAGTAAATAAAAAGGACTGGGGTGTGGCTCAGTGGTTAAGTGCTCCGGGGTTCAATCCCTGCTAGCAAATAAACAAATAAATAAAAGTACTTTAAATATATAATCAATAACTAGTTAGGAGAAATAATAGAAGTGAAAACACCATTTACAACAGCAAAATAAGATAGAGTATAAACATAAGAAATGTGAAAAATTTTTGTGAAGAAACTATAAAATACTCCTAAAGGATTTGAATAAGTAGATAAGCACATTTTTTTTGTGTGTGTGTGTGTGTGTATGGTGCTGGGGATTGAACCCAGGGCCTTGTGCATGTGAGGCAAGCACTCTACCAACTGAGCTGCATCCCAGTCCCTTAGCAAATTCTTTGATAGGAAAGGGTAACAACATAAACATGTCAATTCTTTGTAAGCTGATCTATAAGCTTAACGCAAACAGAATCTTAATCGAACTTCATCAGTCTATTTTCCTGGAGCCAGAAATGTAGATTATAAAGTTCATTTGGAGAATAAACAAGCAGGAATAGATATTTGTAAATAAATAAATAAATAAATAAATAAATAAAAGCAGTGAGGAGAGTTAGTTTAACAGATAATGAAAACATATTATAAAGCTTTTATAACTAAATCAGTATGATATCGGCACATGAATTGACTAACGAAACAGGATGCAAAAACCAGAAATAGACCCACATGCACATGGAAATATAATATATGATAAAGGCTTATCTTGACTGTGAAAAAAAGAAGCAATTTTAAATAAGTGGCCATGAAACAACTGAATAGCAATATGGGAAAAGATAAAATCTGATTTATTCCTTACGCTAGGATGAATTCCAGATAAATCAAAATCCTTAATATGAAAAATGAAAGTACATAAGTAATGAGAGAAATAACAGGTGAAAAGCCTGGGTGTGGGAAGACATTTCTAACTATGACTCAAACTCCAGAAGCAATAAAGAAAAAAGGTAGATAAGTTTGATCACCTGAAAATGAAAAAGTTTTGCACAGCAGGAGACATAAGTGAAGATAAATGACAGACTGGGAAAAAGATCTGCAAAACATAATCAAGTAGTAAAGACAAGAAAATATTCAACTTCACTTCTAGTTAGAGAAATGTAAACTAATACTGTATAAAAAGCCAGATGCGGTGTTGCAAGCCTGTAATCCCAGCTACTCAGGAAGGGGAAGTGAAGGATCACAAGTTCAAGGCTAGTCTGGGCAACTTGGAAAAACAAAAAACTGTATAGAGATAGCATTTCTCACTTATAAGATAAGCAAAAACTGAAAAGTTTGGCAAGATGCATTGTTGATATATTGTTGGCTGGCTGATATCCCAGCATAAGGGGCCCTTTACTCTGGGCCTAGTGCTGGTCTCTACTGATGGAAAGTTGGGCATTAGCAGGAGCAGCATTTAGATCAACCATGGTGAAAAGGAGTCCATGTTGTTGGGCCCATATAGAGTCTCCATCACTGCCACCATAACCACTCTTCACAGGCACTAGGGTGGCCGAGGAAAGGGGCTGATTGACATCATCACTTGTACCCATGTGGATACTCGCTGGTGGGTTTGTCCATGCACCTCTTCCCCAGGGTATCTTTGACAGCCTTTTCCTAACCTTTATTTACAATTTTCTTACTTGGGGTTCTAAGTTATGAACATCAGGTTCACTGTAGATAGTTTAAGCAGAAAGGGGCTGGATATAACTCAGCCAGAAATAAAGCAGCCCAGAAAACGATGTAGCCAGCAAAAATATACCACCACTCTGGGAAGGTTCCACTTGAAACACCATCAATATAGCCAAGCATGGTGGCACACATCTGTAATCCCAGTGACTCAGGAGGCTGAGGCAGGAGGATTGCAAGTTCTAGACTAGCCTGGGCAGGTCAGCCAGACCCTGTATAAAAATTTTTTAAATAAATTAATAAATTAAAATGGCAGAGGTTGTAGCTCAGTGGTAGAGCACCTGCCTTGCATGCCCAAGGCCTTGGGTTCCCTGCCCAGTGCCACAAAAAACAGAAATTAAAACAAAAAAAACCCTGCCAATATCGGCATTGGAATTCAGTGGGAAAACTTATAATATCTATCTGATCAACAGTCTCCATTTCTTTTTCAGTACATGTAAAGAACATAAGTATATGAATTCCTCCAAAAATTTTAAGTTCAAGTATCACAGTTATCAACTACTCACATAAATAATTTAAATACTTTTTTTTTCTTGGTACCGGGGATTGAACCCAGGGTTGCTTAACCATTGAGCCACATCCCCAGCCCTTTTTGTATTTTATTTAGAGACAGGGTCTCACTGAGTTGCTTAGGGCCTCACTAAGTTTCTGAGGCTGGCTTTGAACTCGCGATCTTCCTGCCTCCCAAGCCCCTGAGATCACAGGTAGGTGCACTGTGTCCAGCTTAAATACTCTTAACATGACATCCAGTGCCTAGCATTGTACCTTGCAATAAGCACTTAATGAATGCTTGTTGAATAACTGAATAAAGACCTTTTAATGAAAAAAAGAAAAGAGCTTTTGGAAAAACCTACCTAGGACTCTCACCACTGAAATGCAGAGGATGGAACACAAATGGGAATAATTCCTAGTGAGCTGTTAAGTTCACATCTAGTATCAGTGGGAGAATGGCAGTGTTTGCAGGGTAACTGTAAATTTATTCTGCCTTGTTCTTTCAAAGGAAATCCTTCACAACTATCAGTATTTTTGACATATTTCCTGACTTATCTTGACATCTCAGGTGAGGGAGAAATCCTGGCCTAAATAGAAATGGTAAGTTCTGGTCTTTAGAAATATAAGATAGTACTTCAGATAGAAATCAAATTTCCTTATGATGGTCTTTTCTTTTTCTTTCTTTTTTTTTTTTTTTTGTAAAAAGATTTAACCCAGGGGTTAAACTACTGAGCCCCATTCCCAGCCCTTTTTTAAATATTTTATTTAGAAACAGGGTCTCACTGAGCTGGTTAGGGACTCTCTAAGTTGCTGAGGCTGGCTTTGATCTTCCCGCCTTGAGATCTTCCTGCCTCAGCCTCCAGAGCTGCTGCGATATGATTGTCTTTATTTGGCTGACCTCTCCCCACCCCAGAAAACAGACCTTTAGACAAAGATTTAGAGACAAATAGTTTATTTGGGAGCTGATCCCAGGGAGCAAAGTGAGAGAGTGAGGAAGTGAGACAGGAAAGGAGGGAAGACAATGAAGGGTGTTGGAAGCGTGTGTGAACCATGGATTTGGTAGAGCCATTATAAGGCAGGGAAGGCTGCTTTTCTGGGAACACCTGGGTGAGATTTCCAGGTTTGAGAAAGCCCAGATCATGCTGGTGCCCTGCTGTGGCTCAAGTCCTATGTTCAAACACAGCTGCTCCGAGATGAGCATAATCTGCCAAGCCCCAAACAATTTTTTTTCCCCATTGTTATCCTATTTTCCTCAAGAAGGCTTCCATACTGAAACCTTTTGATGTATTTACCCTTAAATATATGCCTGTAATCCCAGCGTCTCGGGAGGCTGAGACAGGAGGATCTCGAGTTCAAAGGCAGCCTCAACAAAAGCAAGGTGCTAAGCCACTCAGTGAGACCCCGTCTCTAAATAAAATACAAAATAGGGCTGGGAATGTGGCTCAGTGGTTGAGTGCCCCTGAGTTCAATCCCTGGTATTCTTCCCCCAAAATAAAATAAAATAAAGGATTTGGGCCCTTTTTCCTTGTTTAGTTCTAGTTTCTGCTGGGGGTTGGGATTGACCCCTTTGGTTGGATCTTTAGTTGTTTGAACTTTGGCTCCAGGTCCTCCATACCTCCTTTGATGGTCTGTTAAGGTACCCAGATAGGAAAAAATGCACCCTCTGGGAAAACACAGGCATGACTTCTACCCCGCATTATCACTAGATCTGGGCCTTTGCACTGTCCTGTTTGTAAATCTTTCCACCAAACTGGGCCCCAGGGGCCTGTTACAGCGGAAGACATGTGTCTTCAGCAGCAGTGTGACCTTCAGAATCACAATTTTAAAAATTTAAAATAAACAAAGCATGGTGAAGGTTATTTTGTGGGGTCTGAGAGGGCATATCAATCAGCAAATCCTTACTTTAGACAACTATGTTAGTCAATTTTTCATGGCTGTGACCAAAAATAACTGACAAGAACAATTTAGAGGAGGAAAAGTTCACGCATAGCTCATGGCTTCAGAGGTCTCAATCCACAGATGGCTAATTCCATGGCTCTGGGCCCAAGAAGAGGCAAAACATCATGGTGGAAGGGTGTGGAGGAGGAAAGCTGCTCAGTTCGTGGTAGTCAGGAGGCAGTGAGGGGCCAGGGACAGATAAGAGTCTCCAAGACCATGCCCCACCTGCCTACAGTCACCTCTCAGTCTGCTCAAATTATTAATACATCAAATGGATTCATCCACTGGTGAAGCCAGAGTCCTTATAATCCAATCTTTTCACTTTGAACATTGCTGCATTGCCTAACACATTAACATCTGGTGGAAGAGGCATTCCTAGATCCAAACCATAATAGCATCTGGGGCTCAATTCAGCAGAAGCCCCTCTGGAACATGGAGTATAACATATTTCAGAACTGCCTGCTGAGGGACGAGGGGGCTGGAGTATTTATCTACTCTTATTCCCTATTGAGGCCCTGAGAATTACCCCTGAGGTTGTTAATCTTCAGATATTTCCAGCAGGATTCCTCATCCAGAACAGAGAGAGTTCACAGCCATGAGTGATACACTCCAGAGATACCAAGGAGAGTAAGTGGAAGGCCCTGAGAGCACCCACTCTAGCAATCTAGCTGTGGTGTGTGGGGGGGAAACCAAGAAGAGGACATTGGAAAATACCTCTTCCTGCTTGAATGACATCTGGGGACATGTGTCTTGGAATTTCTTTTCTTTTCTGGCTTCAGCTTTTGTGGCAAAGGGAAGCAACTGTCAAGAGGCAGGAGATGGAAGGCTCCTGGCCTCCCAGTGATTCACTCTTAACTATTCAGCCAAGACCAACGACCACGTGATGCAGAGGAAGGTGAGGCCAGCAGCCAAGGCGACTTTTACTCTGAGCAAAATACTGAGGACAAACTTCCAAAAAGAGTTTTTAACTCCACTTTGGGGATTTGGAATCGCTTTATGAAGGTAAAGCTTGATGTTGGCCACACAGTTGCTATACGATATGTTCCATGTTTTCACATCTTCAGACAGAAACAGTGTGGAAGCACGTGAGCCAAATTGAAAACAGCTGTCATAGCTAAGGCACGAGATGTATATTATATGTGTTTAATGTATTTAGTAAATGTATCTCAAATATACTTATTTAATATATTACTTGTATAACATATACTATGCCTTTATATAATTTATACATGATATATTTAATTTTTAGCAGGAACATATGCATATGTATGTACTTAATATACATCTACTTAAATAGCTTAACTTAAAATGTTATTTATAGTGACTACATGTTATAGTATATTAGTCAGGATAGGCTGGTTATAAGGAGTGAGGTAACAACCTCAAATCTCTGTGGCCTGATACAACAAAAATCTGTTTCTCACAGTCACCAGAAGCTAGGCTGTCCCAGGCTTCGGCATCTTATATCACTGCTGCCTGATCCACATGGCTTCCTCAGTCCCCCAGCAAAGGAATAGGAACAGGAGAGTCACATCCGGGCTTTCCTGGCCAGAGACCAGGAAGGGCTCCTCCCCTCGATAACCGCTGGCCAGAACTAACCACACGGCTCTGCCTAGCTGCAAAGGGGTTGGCTATTGGGAAGAAGGAAATGGAATATTTGGCAAACACTATGGGCCTTTTAAATTAATTAGATGTCAACAGATTGATAGGTAGACTCACTGTGGCATTTGGTGGCATTATATCTAATCTATCAAATTGGTTTTCTCACAGGTGATATTTGAGAGTGGAATCCACAATATGAGAGAAGTGACAGTAATATCACTCATAGCAAAGTTCCCTCCCTCTCTCCCTTCCTCCTTCTCTCTCTCTCCCTTCCTGCCTCCCTCCCTCCCATCTCCTTTCCTCCCTCCCTCCCTCCCTCCCTCCCTTCCTTGGATTGAACTCAGGGCACTGACCACTGAGCCACATCCCCAGCCCTATTTTGTATTTTATTTAGAGACAGGGTCTCACTGAGTTGCTTAGTGTCTCGCTTTTGCTGAGGCTGGCTTTGAGCCCATGAACCTCCTTCATAGCAGGATTTCATGCAAAGTAAGCACACAGTTACCACATATCTGGAATCTTATCCAAGCAGGCAAAGCATTGCATTGCTGTTTGGATGCTTTAGGAAGTAAACTCTGCAATGGAATTTATTATGTAGGCTGCTTGTTAAGTGTCCTTGGGACTAAACCCTATTGAAGCCTTCTTGCTTCACAGGGGTGCAGAGAGAAGCTGAGAAACAACTCAAGCATGACAAGAGTCTTGGCCACCTCAAAGGGAGCTTCAGAGCTAAATCGTCTCCTTGTGCATTGAGATGGCTGGGATTTCACACCTGTGCATGTCCGGCTCATTGGATATGGGCTGCTCTGGGAAGAGTGTGACCTCAGTACCTATATATGAAATATATGTATCTGCTCCTGCAAGATGGGACACTAGGTCCTTCACCAAAGAGAGCTATAGACAGCACATCATACATTGAAAAAAAAAATCCATCTTGTAACTTTAGACTAGACATTTTCTGCAAATGGAACTATGGTTACTGTTGCTCTCTCAATAGGTATAAGCACTATAAGCATTTACTATTACTTGTTTTTTTGCTGTTTCTTAAGCTGAAATTAAGTTTCCCACAATCCAATGGTGGCTCATTGTCTCAATTTTTAATATGCTAAAAAGATGAAGTTTAAAACACTTATTTTGGCCAATGAAATTATGTATACAATAACTCATGCAGTTGCATATCCTAACTTACTCAGAGACTGTTAAGTGGGTGTTCGGAAGCTTCCACCTCTGGGCTACTTCTGTCAGCTGGTTTATTTAAAGCCAGAACAGAGCCACAGGAAGAGACTCTGAGCAATGTCAGCAATTGATGGGGTTCAGACAGAGGCCGAGATATCGGAAGGGGAAGTACTAGGAACAAATGTTAAGAGGTGACCGTGAGTCCCCTTTGAAGGTAACAACTTGAAAGGAAGTAACGATTTAGTATATATAAAGTGTACAGTGTGGTGGCTGTCACTCAGAGTCCTCCATGATCAAGTACACTAATGTTCTACTATGTGGAGACAGGCTGTTCATCTATAAAGCCAAAAGGGCTGACCATCATGGAACTTGAGGGATCTCTGGTATGGCTCTTTTCTAGAATCTTCTCTAATAAACGGATCATACTACATTCCTTCCATCAATGCCATATCTTCACAAAGCTGAGGTTTTGACAGTTGCTGTGAGAAAACAGGTGCCACATGAAAATCAGTGTGGAACAGGAAATGAGTATGGTGCTATCCAATCAGGTTCCAGCATTTGACAGACTCTACTGCCCAGCAGGCACACACATCCCATTAGTAGGTAAGGGTAGTTTTTTGTTTTGTTTTGTTTTTGGTAGTGGGAATTGAACCCAGGGGTGCTTAACCACTGAGCTACATCCCCACCCCCTTTTAAGGTTATTTATTAAGAGGCAGGGCCTCGCTGATGGCTTAGGGCCTTGCTAAGTTGCAGAGGCTGACTTTGAACTTTCGAGCCTCCTACCTCAGCCTCCCAAGTTGCTGGGATTACAGGTGTGCGCCGCCACACCCGGTAGTAACTGTAGTTTTATAAGAACAAAATTAAATAGTTTTTTTCTTTCAACTTACATGTGTTATTTTTTCAAGTGGCTAGTGAGCTGTTATATATAAATACCTATTATTATATATAAATACCTATTAAGTTGTTTGGATTCAATTTCTTAATAAATGGAACTATTAGGTTCCATTTTGACCTTGGAGCATCATGGAAAAGGTACACAGAGAAACGAAGGGTTCTGTGAATTCTGTCAACCAAGGAAATTTGGAAAATCTAAGCAGTCTTGATACCAGGCTGGTATTGCTAACTCATGGAAGGAGGTGAACTAAAGAGGAAGAGGAGGTTGATGAGAGTGTGTGGTCTACCATTTACTTTCTTCAGGGATCCAGTGAGGTAGACGGTATGCTTTGATCTTTTGTTGTTTTCCATGAGACAAATGCAAGAGGGAAAGACCAAAAAAGAAGCCTTAAACGATCAAGCTCCCTATATAGATTAGGATGAGCTGGGGGTTGCCATTGGGATAGTTGGATATAAAGACAGGATTCATAGTTGTCACTTATTCTCCCTGACTAAAAACATGTGGCTACTACTATAAAAAGACAGCATTAAGTCCAGGTGTGGTGACGCACACCTGTAATCCCAGCAGCTCAGGAGGCTGAGGCGGGAGGATCACAAGTTTGAGGCCAGCCTTGGCAATTTAGTGAGACCCCTGTGTCAGAATAAAAAATACAAAAGGGCCGAGGCTGTGACTCAGTGGTAGAGTGCCACTGGGTTCAGTCCCCAGTACTGGAAAAAAGAAGAAGAAGGAGGAGGAGGAGGAGGAGGAGGAGGAGGAGGAGGAGGAGGAGGAGGAGGAAGAGGAGAAGGAGAAGAAGAAGAGCACTTAGCAACTCAGTGAGACTCTGTCTCTAAATAAAATACAAAATAGGGCTAGGGATGTGGCTCAGTGGTTGAGTGCCCCTGAGTTCAATCCCGGGTACCCCTTCCCCCCAAAAAAGAAAAAAAATACATATTTGTTGAAATTCTGACTAAAGAAGACTACTCCATAGTCCAGAAGAGTTATGGAGTAGGAGGTATGAATTAATGCTAGAGATTGTAGAAGGACATCTCACTTAACAACAGGCCCTAATTTTGTGATTGGTGATTTCTGTTGGATGGGAATAGGAAGGACAGTGGAATGAACTGGACAGAACTTTCCTATGTTCATACATGAATACACGACCAGTGATACTCCATATCATGCACAACCACAAGAAGGGGATCCTACTTAAAATAAGTGATACTCCATGTATGTTTAATATGTCAAAGCACACTCTACTGTCATGTATATCTAAAAAGAACAACAACAATGAAAAAGGTACAAAACCCCCAAGAAAATACATGAAATGGCCTTTAAGACACTGGGTATGTGGCAATGAAGGAGAGGGATCTCAGAGAAACAAGAAAGAAATGAGGTGAACCCCGCAATTGCTGAAAGAGTCTGCACCTTGCAGTGCAAGGAGGAGGAGCCAGGTGGAGTCCTGCAGATAGAAGTGGGGAGGAGGATGACAGTTTAGGGAGATGGATGCAGCTAGTGCTCCCCAGGTGGGCACTCTAGAGATCTGTAGAGGGTTCCCTGTAGTATTCAGCAGTTCAATCAGCACAAGCAAGTGAGAAAAGTACGCATGAGGGGAAAATAAGCATTTCAAAAGGGTAGAGGAAATAGTATCCAGTATTCACACAAAACTAACAGTGCCTACTTCCTTTGGCCCAACTGAAAAAACTCATAATTCAAAAGCACCTTAGAGCTGAGTGTGGTGGTGTACACCTGTAATTCCAGTGGCTTGGGAGGCTGAGAAAGGAGGATTGCAAGTTCAAAGCCAGCCTCAGCAATTTAGCGAGGTCTTAAGTGACTTAGCTAGACCTTGTCTCTAAATAAAATATGAAAAAGAGCCGGGGATGAGGCTCAGTGGTTAAGCACCCCTGGGTTCAATCCCTGGCACCAAAAAAAAAAAAAAAAAAAAGGACATTAGAAGAATATATGCAGGAGAGTCTTGCTTCTTAATGGAAATGCTCTGGTTTTGCCTAATAATTTTTTTTTTTTAAAGAGAGAGTGTGTGAGAGAGAGAGAGAGAGAGAGAAGTTTTTAATATTTATTTTTTAGTTATTGGCAGACACAACATCTTTGTTTGTATGTGGTGCTGAGGATCGAACCTGGGCCGCACGCATGCCAGGCGAGCGCGCTACCGCTTGAGCCACATCCCCAGCCCTTGCCTAATAGTTTGTGATGGCTTTTTAAAATTTTTTTCCAGTCCTGGGGATTAAACCTAGAGGCCCTTTACCACTGAGCCACACTCCCAACCCTTCTTATTTTATTGTGAGACGGGGTCTTGCTAAGATACCCAAGCTGGTCTTGAACTTATTATCCTCCTTCCTCCGCCTCTGGAGTCACTGGGATCACAGGTGTGCGCCATTGCACCCGGCCCTGTGATGGCTTTTTGATAAGTCACACTGCCTAGAGTATGACCTTTGGTTATTCAATCAAATACAAACCTACATGTTGGTGTGAGGGGATGTTGCAATTATAAAATCCCTAATCAGTGAATTTTAAGCAAGAGACATTACCCTGAATAATCTGGATGGATTTAATTAATCAGTTGGAAAATATTAAGAGAAAGGTTGAGGCTTCCCTGAGACAGAGAAGAAACTCCACCTATGGATTACATTGTGTCCCTGAGTTCCACTCTGCTTGTGATCTTCCTAACTGATTGCCCTAGGGAACAAAGATAAGGATGAAAGCATATTTCTCATCAGAAACAATGTATGCAAGTCAATAGCATGACAGTATCTTTAAAGTACTAAAAAAAAAAAAAAGATCAAACTAAAATTCCATAACCAGCAAAAGCATTCCAAAATAACACAAAGCAATTTTCTTTTCTCTTTCTTTCTTTCTTTCTTTTATTTTATTTTATTTCTGGCACCAGGGATTGAACTCAGGGCCCCTTAACCACTGAGCCATATCCCTAGCCCTTTTTATCTTTTATTTTGAGAAAGGGTCTCGCTAAGTTGCTTAGGGACTTGCTACGTTGCTGAGGCTGTTTTTGAGATCATGATCCTCCTGCCTCAGCCTCTCAAGCTGCTGGGATTACAGGCACTCACCACTACTAAGGTCAGAATAATTTTGAGACATACAAAAAGTAAAAGAATTCATCACCAGTAGATCATCACCATGAGAAATGTTAAAGGAAATTTTGGGGGAAGAAGTAAAAAGGTACGAGAAGGAAATATGGATGTATACAAAGGAAGAGCACTGGAAATAGTATGTATTTGGATTAATGTTTTAAATACTAAAACAAAATACTATGAACTGAGTAGTTTATAAATAGCAAGCATTTATTTCCTATGGTTCTGGAGGCTGAGCAATCCAAGATCAAGGCTCCAGCAGATTTGGTATCTAGTGAGGTACTGCTTTAATTAAACTTACCATGCTGAAAAACAGGAACCCTCGAGACACACACACACACACACACACACACAAATATCAATATCAGAAATGACCAAATATCAATATCAGAATGTCCCAGGAATGAAAGTTTGAATCAATATGTAAAAATCACTGGTACTGCTGGGAGCGGTGACGCACGCCTGTAATCCCAGAGGCTCAGGAGGCTGAGACAGGAGGATCTCAAGTTCAAAGCCACCCTCAGCAACTATGAGGCCCTAAGCCTGACCCTCAGTGAGACCCTGTCTCTAAATAAAATACAAAATAGGGCTGGGGATGGGGCTCAGTGGTCGAGTGCCCCCTGAGTTCAATCCCTTGTACCAAAAAGGAAAAAAAAATCACTTGTGTTTTTACATACTAGCAATAATCAGGAATTAAAATTTAAAATGTCATTTAGAGTGGCATCAAGAATATGAAAAGCTTAACAATAAATGACAGAAGATTTGAAATGTATGCATACTAAAAACTATAAAACAAGGCTGGGGAGGTAGCTCAGTGGGAGATCACTTACTTAGCATGTGTGAGACCCTGGGTTTGTCCCCTAGTACTGCAAAAAAAAAAAAAAAAAACCAAAAAACTATGACACATTATTGATGTAAATTAAACAAGACTTAAAAGTGGAAAGATAGGGGCTGGGGTTGTGGCTCAGTGGTAGAGCACTTGCCTAGCATGTGTGAGGCCCTGGGTTGAATCCTCAACACTGCATATAAATAAATGAATAAAATAAAAGTCCATCAACATCTAAAAAAATATTTTTAAAAAATGGAAAGATACAATATACTCATGGAACATAAGACCTGATATTATTGATATATCAATTTTTAAACTCTAGATATACATTAATAAAATGCTCCTTTTCAAAAAGATTATGTCATTTACACTCCTAGTGCACTTATGTGAATGATAGGCTTGGGTTATTTTAAGGAACTTTATGTTTAAGACTCACTAAACATTTTATAAACTCTCTCCTTTGCTTTCTGAATAACTCTTGCTTGTATCATTGCTCAGATATAAAATTGCCCAAAACTGCTAACCTCTTGTTCAACTATCCTTAGTTTTTGTTGTTGCTATGTTGTCACTGCTAACATTTTTCTTTAAAATTTTTTTAAATCAGATTTATTGAAATATAATTCACATATTACACAATTCACCCTTTTCAAGTATACAATTTGTGTTTTATGTATCTTGGTGGCGCATGCCTGTAATCCCAGCAACTTGGGAGGCTGAGGTAGGACAATCGCAAATTCAAGGGCAGCCTCAGCAACTTAGAGAGTCCCTAAGCAACTTAGTGAGACCCTGTCTCTAAATAAAATATAAAAAAGAGCTGGAGATGTGGCTCAATGGTTGCCTGCCCCTGAGTTCAATCCCCGGTACCTCCCCAACCCCCCAAAAAGAACAAAAAATTCTGCAACCCTTACCACAGTCTATTTTAGAATAGTTTTATCCCAACAAAAATAAACTTTGTACTAACTAATTAGTAGCCACTCTTGATTTTCTCCCCAAACCCACAGCTGTAGATGACATGACCACTAACCTGCTTCCTGTCTCTATGGGCTTGCCTACTCTGGACATTTCATATAAATGGAGTCAATGCAGAATGCGATCTTCTGAGACTGGTTTCTTTCACTTAGTATAATATTTTCAAGTTCCACCCACGTTGCAGTATGTTTTAGTACCTCATTCCTTGTTTTAATGCCAAACATCATTTTGTTGTATTATATGCCACATTTCACAATTCAATGGAGGAAGACTAGTTTATTCAATAAATGACATTAAAACAATTGGGGATCATCCATATACAAAAGAGACAGTCTGGATCTAAAACTCATAACTTATCCAAAAATTAACTCAAAATGGAGTCCATATCTAAATGTAAAACAAAACTATAAATCTTTCAGGAAGAAACAGGAGAAAATCACCATCATTAATAATTAGGCAAAGATTTCTTAGTCATGACACCAAAACTAAGACTCATTAAATCATAAAGGCCATGTATCCATATATATAAGAACCCTCAAAACTAAACAGTAAGAAAACAGTCCAAATTTTAAAACTGACAAAAACTTAAAATACAACCCAGCAATCACACTACTGGGTGGTTAGTCCAGAGAAATGAAAATTTATGTCCAAACAGACTGGCACACAAATGATCCCCGCAACCTTATTTGCAACATCCTAAAACCTGAAACAATCAAAATTCTCCTCAGTAGTTGTTTGGTTAAGGCCAGGTGTGGTGGCACATGCCTGTAATCCCAGCGGCTCGGGAGGCTGAGGCTGGAGGATTTTGAGTTCAAAGCCAGCCTCAGCAACTTAGCGAGGCCTTAAGTAACTCAGTGAGACCCTGTCTCTAAATAAAATACACACACACACACACACAAAAAGTGCCTGGGGATATGGCTCAGTGGTTGAGTGACCCTGTGTTCATTCGTGGTACCAAAAAAAAAGGTTGGTTAAAAATGCTATAATGTATCCATACCATGGGTTACACAAATCTGTACAAGTGACAATATGCTATAGAACTATACACATATATCATACTAACATCAACTTCTGGTTTTGATATTGTACTATAGTTATATAAGATGTGACCATGGAGGAAACTGGGTAGAAGGTACATGAGGCCTGTCTTTGTAACTTCCTGTGACTTTGTCATTATTTCTTTTTTCTTTTTGTACCAGGGATTGAACCTAGGGGTGGGTGCTTAAGCACTGAGCCACATCCCCAGCCCTTGTTATTTTTTATTTTGAGATGGGTCTCACTGAGTTGCTTAGGGCCATGCTAAATTGCTCAGGCTGGCTTTGAACTTGAGATCCTCCTGCCTCAGCCTCCTGAACCTCTGGGATCACGCATGTGATACTGCACCCAGCATAATTATTTTTTTAACAAAAAGTTTTTTTTAAATGGCAAAAGACTTGAACAGACATTTCACCAAAGAGGATATACAGATGACAAATAAGTACGTGAAAAAATGTTTAACATTAGCTATTAAGGACATGCAAATTAAATGAGATAGTATTATACACCTAGAATGGCTAAAATACAAATTTACATTACCAACAACAAGTTCATTTTTTATTGGAATACCACTCCAATAAATAGTTTGATGGTTTTTTTAAAGTTAATGTTAAATATAAACATATCATACAACCCAGTAATCCCAGTCCTAGGTATCTACCCTAAAGAAATAAACTTATAGTCATCAAAAAAAATCTGTACCTGCATGTTCATAGCAGTTCTATCCATAATTGACAAACGAAACAACCCAAATATCCCTGAGCTGGGTGTGGTGGTGCACACATGTGATCCCAGCACCTTGGGAGGCTGAGGCAGGAAGATCTTGAGTTCAAAGTCAGCCTCAGCAATTTAGTGAGATGCCAAGCAACTCAATGAGACCCTGTCTCTAAATAAAATATAAAAAAGGGCTGGGGATGTGGCTCAGTGGTTGAGCACCCTGGGTTCAATCCCTGGTACCAAAAAAACAACAAAACAAAACAACAACAATAAAAAAGTATCTATCTATCTATCTCCCTAAATTGGTGAATGTATTACCAAATGGTAAGACATCCATACAATGAAATTCTATTTGGACAATCAAAACAAAAGACTATTGATACATGCAACAATATGGATGGACTTCAAAGGCATATTGCTCAAAAGTTTCCAAAAGCTATATCCTGTATGATTCCATTTATATGAAATTTTCTAAAAGACAAAACTATTGTGAGAGAACAGATTGGTGGTTTCTAGGAGTTAGAGGTCGGGGAGAAGATGAGATTCTAAAGCAAGTATCAGCAAACTTTTTCTATAGAGGGCCAGATAGTAAATATTTTAGGCTCTGTGGGCCACATACGGTTTTTATCCCATATTTTTGTTTCTTTTGTTCTTTTCAAAATTCTTTTAAAATGTAAAAGCTAGCTTCTGGGCCCTACAAAAACAGGCCACACACCAGATTTGACTCAGAAGTGGTTTGCCGACCCCTGCTACAAGGACAGAGGTGTATAGGGGGGGCTGGTGTGTGTGGGGGATGGTGTGGGGGGGGGATGGTGTGTGTGGGGGATGGTGTGGGGGGGGATGGTGTGGGGGGGTGTTGTCACTGTCCTGTGTGCTACAGTGTGGCTACAGGCATTTAAGAATGTGGTAAAATTCACAGAAGTGTATGCACACAAAAGTGTCCATAATATTGTATGTGAGGGCTGGGGTTGTGGCTCAGAGGTAGAGCACTCGCCTAGCATGCGTGGGACACTGGGTTCGATCCTCAGCACCACATAAATATAAAATTTATTGTGTCACCTATAACTGAAAAAATCAATATTTAAAAAAAAAAGGTCCATCAACAACTAAAAGATTTAAAAATATATATATATATATATATATATATTGTATGTGAATTAGAAGGGAAAAAATGATAACCTATTGGATCAGTTCATCTATCATAAGCAAGATCAATGATTGCTTTTCCCCTAAGATACAAAAGTCAAGAAATCTTTTAAAATATGCAGCTTCTAGGCTAGGCCTGTAGCTTAGTGGTAGAGCGCTTGCCTAGCAAGCTATGAGGAACTGGGTTCAATCCTCAGCATCACATAAAAATTAAAAAATTAAAAAACAAATAAAATAAAGGCATTCTGTCCATCTACAACTACAAAAAAAAAAAAAAAAAAAAAAAAAGATACAGCTTCTGTCTACTCTAAGTTGTTTCCTGCAGTCGATCCCTTGCCTTATGTGACTGAGATAATGAATTCAGTTGTAACTTATCAGGTTAGGATGGTAACAATTGTGTCTTTGAGGACAGGAAAGGCACGTGTTCATTGTTCTCTGTTACAAAGAGAAAAATGTATTTATTCATCATGAGAATGTCCAGCTTATTAGCAGAGCAGTGCACATTTAAGCACAAAGCACTATGAGTTCCAGACTTTAAATAGCAATTCAATCTGTATTGTTTTTGAATAAATCACCCTTGTAAGCATTGGGAATTTGAACTCGTGTTTGTAGAGAATATGCCCTTTCTCAAGTTTTCCAATCTGGAGAAGAGAATGTGATGGTTAGTTGAATGTCCTGGATAAGAGGGTCACTGTGTCACAATGGCTTCACTTTTCCCCAGGACTTAAGGACTTGTCAGAGAATACTCAACATGTTGCATAAAAAATATTGAGAAAACTGATTTCTCTGGTCTGGCCAAATGAATACAATTTTAATGCTTCCTTAAAACTGTCTTTAATAAATTAAAAACATATAATCTTTAGTAGTGATTCTCACAGTGGTGGGCATGTGAACCTCGGTGCTGATGATGCTTTAAAAATCACATGGCCTAATACCAGAATCCCTGCTCTGGTGAGCCCTGTAAAAAATCTAGGTAGTTCTGCAGACTCTATCACATACATGCTTCAGGTAAGCACATGTAACAGAAATCTTTCTCTATATTATACTCTGGGTACAAAGGCACTTCAATAACCACATAAAACATGAAGCAAACAAGGACAATTTGCTTCTGTGTTCCCACAGGGTGGTGTTATGCCAATGGTTAGTTGGCATCTCTCTCCACATTTCTTTACACACTATATCTTGTCATTGTCCCCAATGCTGGCACACACTGCAAACTAAGTGCTTGTACTTACACAACAGACAGTTTTGTTCTTTATGCCATAAAAATATGTTCATGCAGCAAACATTTATTGAGCATTTACTATATGCCAGGTAACAGTATGTGATGCATAAGCAAATGAAAAATAAAGCCCATGCCCACACAGAACTTGCATTCTAGTGGGATGAGATAGACAACAATCAATCAACAAACCGGATAAATAAGTAAATTATATAAGGTAACAGCTGCAGGTAGGAATTTTTACCTGTTTTGTTTCCTGTTTTGTCTCGGTGTTTAGATCCATCCTTGGCTTACAGCAGGTACTCAGTAAGTATTTTCAATGAATCATGTGGCTTACTTTAATTGCACTTCAATAGGGAACTGTTGGCTGAATATTATGCTGTAAGGATTATAATGGAACTTACTGGGCAAATATTTTCAACAAGCTATTTCTTCCACATTCTTCAATCACGGACTTTTAATACTATCGGTAAGTATAATTCTAAATAATGAAAGATAATATTGTCCATCAGATCCCCATTCCATGTGTTGATAGGAGTTGTGAATGTGGGGTTCTCCTGATTCAGGGAGTAGATCTTGAGAAGGCAGGGCTTGGTTTGTTTTGTTCTTGGGTATGTATATTTCTTACTCCTCTCAACAATCCTTTTATAATCTCTTTCCCTTCTTGGTTTATTTACCTTTGCTCCTACTCCTGGCTCTAAAAACTGGAAGACTGCTTAATATCCAGGAAATCTAATCTTTTACTGTAATCTCCTTTTCAGTGTTATCTCAACTTTGCATAGACTCAAGGGAAATAAGTATTTCTTAGAGAGATTATTAGACATAGCTGTATTCATCAAGCTCTGCTTATTATAAATCTCTCTTGGTTGACCCCATGTACAAATTGTATTGGTAGGATGGAGAAAGAGTAGGGGAAGCTTCTGGAACTAGCAGCTATGTTCCTCAAAGACCGGAACTGCTTGTTGGTGTTTTATGGCAGTTGTCTATTAAGTTGGATTTTCAAGTTATTTGGACGTCATCACTCTGCAATATATTGTCAACGTTCCTGAGTTAAATTTCTAATTAATCTTCCCATAATTTAAAAGCATATCCACATATTATGATACTTACCTGGAATATATGAGGTGGTCAGAGAAATATTTGAAACTTGGTTGATTTAAATATCAAGATTTGGGGGCTGGGGTTGTGGCTCAGTGGTAGAGCACTTGTCTAGCACGTGTGAGGCACTGGGTTTGATCCTCAGCACCACATAAAATGAATAAAACATAGGTATCATGTCCATCTACAACTAAATATGTATATTTAATATATATAAAAATTAAGATTTGTTTTTTAAGGTGTGTACATTAAAAATGTTTTGTAAGCATGTGTTTCCTGTGCAGTCTAAATAAAATATAATGAATAGAGAAAAATAACCTCTACTTTTTATTATGGAGGCTCAGCATTCAAGACAAATGCTTCTTGTCAATCCTTATGCTTTTGATTATTTATAGTTTTTTAAAAGTTACTCTCAGCTCATGAATTGGGTGTTACACTCCCACATTTGGACACCATTAAATTACTAAGTGTATGAGAAATCTTTTTTAAGGTTAAAAAATGCACCATTTTAAGCATTTGGAGATTTAAAGACAAAAGCATAAAGTTATTTGTGGAGAAATGTTACATGATGGCTGAAATAAAAATCTTGGGATAAGAATAGTGTGTGTGGAGGAGGGTTTGAAATATCCACAAGACCAACATTTTACTTTTTAAAATGGAAATTCCTTACTTTGGTCATGAGAATTCTAATCGCAGAGCATGCCAGATTTTAAAATGTTTATTTTTAAAATTGAATCTATATATTTACCTTCTTATAAATCATCTTAAGGCTCAGTTAGTTCTTTGGCTTATCAGGATTCCCCTAAAGCCTGTACATTATTGGGACTGATTTCACATTTGTTAGACTTTATTTGTTTTTTGAGAAACACATGCACCCAGGTATAATCATTCACTTATTTTATTTGTCTACTGGTAGCAGTTTTGAGTAAAACCTACTTTCCAGGTCTCTCTCCTAGGACAAAAATATGCAGTATAATAACAGGTGTCATTATCCCCAATGATAAGAACCTCAAACATCTTTATTTGAAAGCTTCAGATTACATCTGTTGCAACATCCGTGAGTCGGCTCAGTAATCTCCTCTCTTCCCCACCTGTAACGACCTGCCTGCAATATGATTCCAGGTTCCCCAATGTAACTTAGTTTTTATTAATTTTTTTTAAATTAGCAAGTCAAAGTAGTCGTAGGAGGAGGAGAGGTGAAGAGAGTCACCTTTTTGTTGTTTGTGTATTCCCTGTCCATTCGCAATTATTTCTGCCACCTGGTACACAGAGGATGTGATCCAAGAAAAGGGATTTTCTCTTACACACACACACACACACACACACAGAGAGAGAGAGAGAGAGAGAGAGAGAGAGAGAGAGAGAGAGTGAGTGAGTCATAGTACCAGAAGTTGACATACTTCGCTTTTGCTCTTTGGTCTCCCAGTTTCATGTTCAAGTTATTCAACTGCCAGGTTTCTTTTAAAGTAGGAGGTATCTGCACAACAAAACTAGATGATAAATTATCCCTCTCAAAAAAATAAAATACAGCAGGGCATGGTGGTGCATGCCTGTAATCTCAGTGGCTCAGGAGGCTGAGGCAGGAGGATCGCCAGTTCAAAGCCAGCCTCAGCAATGGTGAGGCCGTAAGCAACTCAGTGAGACCCTGTCTCTAAATAAAATACAAAATAGGGCTGGGGATGTGGCTCAGTGGTTGAGTGCCCCTGAGTTCAATCCCTTGTACCTAAATAAATAAATAAAATAAAGTACAAGTCAGTTGGACAATAAAGTGACAGCTCCAAGACCTGCAATCTCAGCATATATGCAGAAAGAACTCAGAGAAGCAACAGGGCATCTCACTGACCTGGGAACAACAAAATAACCCATGGGTAGTTACAGAAAGCTCAGAAAGCCAAAGTAAGAACAGGAGCTAATAGTGTAAGGGGTTTAACACTCCAATGACCTCAGTCTGAAAAAAGGCAGAAAAGAAGGCTGGGGACATAGCTCAGTTGGTAGAGTGCTTGCCTCACATGCACAAGGCCCTGGGTTCAATCCCCAGCACCACACACACACACACACACACACACACACACACACAGTCACAAGAGGACACAAACAGTCTGGGTCATATGAGCTCTTGAAACCAATCAGCCAAAGCATCCTTTGAGGATAAAAAACCACATTGTGGTAGTGCATGCCTGTAATCCCAGCTGCTTGGGAAGCTGAGACAGGAGGATCACAAGTTTGAGGTCCACCTCAACCACTTAATATATCCAAAACAATCCTGAACATGAAGAACAGAGTTGAAGGACTTTCACTTCTCAATTTCAAAACTTATTATGGTGCTCATTTATCAATACAGTTTAGTACTGACATAGACATATAGATCAGTGGAACAGAATTGAAAATCTAGAAGTAAACTATTATGTTTATGGCCCATTTTTGACAAAAGTGCCAAGCCTTTTCAATGGGGGAAAGGACAGATAGACTTTTTAACAAATGGTATTGGAAAAATTAAATATCCGTATGCACATCATACCTGAAAATGAACTTAAAGTCGATCAGAGGCCTAAATGTACAATCTAAACCTATAAAGCTTGTAACAAAAAACAGAGCAAGAATAGAAGTTCCAATCCCTAAAAAACAAATGCCAAATGTCTTCTTTGATATAAGGAGAGCAACTAAGAACAGAGCAGGGAGGAAGAGCAGGAGGAAAAGATTAACATTAAGCAGAGACATGAGGTGGGAGGGAAAGGGAGAGAAAAGGGAAATTGCATGGAAACAGAAGGAGACCCTCATTGTTATACAAAATTACATATAAGAGGTTGTGAGGGGAATGAGAAAAAAACAAGGAGAGAAATGAATTACAGTAGATGGGATAGAGAGAGAAGATGGGAGGGGAGGGGGGGGGATAGTAGAGGATAGGAAAGGTAGCAGAATACAACAGTAACAAATATGGCATTATGTAAAAATGTGGATGTGTAACCGATGTGATTCTGCAATCTGTATTTGGGGTAAAAATGGGAGTTCATAACCCACTTGAATCTAAAGTATGAAATACATTTAAATGTCAAGAGCTTTGTAATGTTTTGAACAACCAATAAAAAAAATTTTTTTAAATAAAAAAGAATAGAAGTCCCTCTGCTTATACACCCCCTGCCCCCCAAGAGGAGATTTCTGTACCTATCTATGAACTGAAGTGTTTGGGGGAAGTCTTGGAATTCACTTAGGAGGCTGTGAAACCAGAGTGAAATCCAAGGGCAGGAGAGTCATTTTGAAAGTGCAGACTCACACCTAGGTGTCACACCAGCTGGTCACTATCCTAGCCTCAGACCCAGGAATGGACTCATTCCCCAAAGCGCTTGGTTGTAACTCTTTTGGCCTTGAGCCATTCTATGAAAACCATTCATCAAGGGGTACTGGAGGTATCGGACGAATGAGTACCTTGGCAGACAGGCCAGCCAACATCAGTTTGGGTAGTGGATCAGAAAGTTATCCTGTAACTCAGCTCCAGTCCCCTGCAGATTGGTACTGTTTGTGCAGGGACTCACAGAGAGACTTCCTTAGCTACACTACCAGGACAAGTTTGCCGGCCTCTATGTTCTATGGATTCTCAATGGAGAAGCTCGATTTCAGACCTTCTCAGAGGCAGTCTGGGAGCAATCCCCAAAAGCACAGGGGATCATTGGGAGATACACTTCCTCATGTGGCATCATTGGGTCACATTTACCAGACTGTATCCCATAGCAGACGCTTTGTGGGGAGGTTTTTGCTTACTGATTCAATCTAGTAGTAATTATGGTCTGTTCAGATTTCGTTTCTGCATGGTTCACTTGGCAGGTTATATATTCCTAGGAATTCATCTATTTCTTCTAGGATATCCAATTTGTTCTTGTATAATTGTTCTTAGCAGTCATTTAGGCTCCTTTATATTTCTGTAGTATCAGCCGTCATGTCTCCTCTTTCATTTCTGAATTTGTGTCTTCTTTTTTCTTAGTCTTGCTAAAAAGTTTGTCGATTTTGTTTCTTTTAAAAAAAACAACACTTGGTTTTGTTTTTGTTTTTGTTTTTTTCCCCTTTCTGGTAACAGGGATCAAACTTAGGGGTATTTAACCACTCAACCACATCCCCCAGTTCTTCTATTTTTGAGACAAGGTCTTCCTAAGTTGCTTAGGGCCTTGCTAAATTGCTGAGGCTGGCCTTGAACTTGGGATCTGGCTTTTTGAGGTATAACGTTAGGTTTTAAATTTGAGATCTCTCTTGTTTTTTTGATGGAGGCATTTATTGTTCTAAACTTCCCTCTTAGAGCTTTTTTTTCCTTCATCCCATAAGTTTTGGTGTGTTATGTTTCCATTTTAATTTGTCTCAAGATGTTTACTTCCATTGACTTAATCATTCTATAATATAAGCACATATCAAATATCACATTGTATTCCATAAATACATACAATTATTATTCGTCAACTGAAAAATTTAAAAACAGGAGAAAACCAGCAGGGCATGGTGGTGCATGTCAATGATCCCAGTAATTCAGGAGGCTGAGGCAGGAGGATCACAAGTTCAAAGCCAGCCTCAGCAAGGGTAAGGTGCTAAGCAACTCAGTGAGACAATACAAAATAGGGCTGGGGATGGGATGGGCTGGGGATCTAGCTCAGTTGGTAGAGTGCTTGCCTTTCCCACACAAGGCCCTGGCTCAATCCCCAGCACCACAAAAAAAAAAAAAAAAAAAAAAAAAAAAATAGGGCTGGGGATGTGGCTCAGGGTCAAGTGCCCCTGAGTTCAATCCCCATTACCAAAAAAAAAAAAAAAAAAAAATGGCTGGTGATGTGGTTCCATAGTAAAGCACCCCTGGATTCAATCCCCAGTGCTGCAAAACAAATATACTTCAACAATAAAACAAACAGAAAAAAACAGGAGAAAATCTTAATGACCTCAGGAAAAGATTCCTTAGATACAATCTCAAAAGCACGTTTCATAAAAGAAGTTAATAAATGCGGGTCATTAATATTTAAAGCTTTTGAATTTCAAGTGACACTACTAGAAAACTAAAAAGTCAGAAACTGGAAGAAAATATTTAAAAATGACACATTTAGATAAATGACTTATACATCCAGAATATACAAAGAACTCTTGTAAACTCAATAATAGACCAATTTCATAAATAAACAAAAACATAAACTTGTCTACAATACCTTAAGAGGATGACTGCATATTAAAAGCATGCATGTATACACACACACACACACACACACACATATGCACAATTCCTTTTTTTAACTGATGAGAGAATTTTTACTTGCAAAATAAAAAGTTTTTAACAAACAATAAAACAAATCTGTTCTATATACATGTCACACTTTCTTTTTTATTTTTAAAAAAAATTTTTTTTAGTTGTCAATGGACTATATGCGGTGCTGAGAATCGAACCCAGTGCTTCATACATGCTAGGCAAGCACTCTACCATTGAGTCACAAGTTCAGACCAATATGTCACTTTAAATATCAATACGCCAATAAGTTAAAAGCAAAAGATGAGGAAAGTAAGCATGAGAAATCTGAAGTGGAGCTATTAATATAAAATAAATTTCAAGAAAAAGTATTTTCAGAGATAAAAGGGAACATTTCACAACCATAATAGGGTAACTTCTTCAAGAAAGTATAACAAGGGGCTGGGGCTGAGGCTCAGTGGTGGAGCGCTTGCCTAGCACATATGAGGCACTAGGTTTGATCCTCAGCACCACACAAAATAAATAAATAAAAGTATGTGTCCATCTACAGCTAAAATTTAAAAAATAAAAAAATAAAAGAAAGTATAACAATCCTAAATGACACACATTTTCAAGGAAGAATTAAAGGAATTGATCACAACTCATTCAGTTCCTTTACAAGGAGGATAACCTTAGTTATCCAATAATGTTCATTTATGATTACTGATAAATTAGTATTTATTTCTACTACTATAGGCAATTTCTTTTTCTTTCTTTGGTACCAGGGATTGAACTCAGGAGCACTCGGCCACTGAGCCCCATCCCCAGCCCTATTTTGTATTTTATTTAGAGACAGGGTCTCACTGAGTTGCTTAGGACCTCGCTGTGCTGAGGCTGGCTTGGAACTTGTGATCCTCCTGCCTCAGTCTCCCCAGCTGCTGTGATTACAGGGGTGCACCACCTCTCCCAGCTCATAATTTGTGCTTTCTATTTCCTGTCCCTTTTCTTTATCCTCCCCCCTCATTTCATGCAAACAAGTGAATTGACTGCATTTTACTCTTTCCTTCCTTCTTCTGGTCTGTACTCTTGTTATCTCTGTTTTTTTTTCTTTCTTTCTTTTTTCCTTTTAAGTGTTTATCTTAAATTTTTAAGATACTTGGCTTGAAGCCAGAAGCCAATCATCTAGATCTTAATCATCCTCTCACAGATTCATGGGTCTTAAAATATTTGACCTCCAATTTTCCCTCTCAGTTTTACATGTTATTGATAATATTTTATTTCTACCTTAATTAATCATTATTGTCATTTATTATTTTTGTAGTCAAAACTATAGTTTTATTGGGCTGGGGGTGGTGGTGCCTGCCTGTAATCCCAGCAGCTCGGGAGGCTGAGATAGGAGGATTGTGAGTTCAAAGCCAGCCTCAGCAAAAGCAAGGCCCTAAGCAACTCAGTGAGACCCTGTCTCTAAATAAAATACAATATAGGGCTGGGGATGGGGCTCAGTGGTCGAGTGCCCCTGAGTTCAATCCCTGGTACCAAAAAACAAAACAAAACAAAACCAAGTACAGACTTATCTAAATCCAGATTTTAATCTAGATAAATAGCTAAATTTAAACAAATTTATCTAAAGAGATTTAAATCTATTTATTTGTTAGATTTATCTAAATCTAAATCTAGATTTATCTGCATATTTACCAATTTCTTTCCCATATATTCCTCAATTTGTTTGCTAGCATGGCTTCTCATATCCTATTCTATCCTTCAGGATTCAAAATACAGTGAATGCTTTAGAGGTCCTTAGGATGACAGTGTCAGAGTGCTAAGCTCCTTCAGTCTTTGTCCGGAAAATGTCTTTATTTGGCCTTTGTTTCAAAGCAAAATTCAGTGCTATGGTGCGGCGCCTATGAGAACCTGCCACGCAGATCTTTTGCTACAGGGAGCGTAACTGACAGATGGCCTCAGCGCTGCTCTCGGAATCTAGGCGGCAGCAGGCAGCAGCGTTAGCATGGAGGCCTCGCTCCACAAAGGCTGCTCTCAGCGGCTGACTCAGCTGGGCCGGGATTCCAAGGCCGACCCACTTCTGCACGACGTGTGACTCTTCCAAGGGGCCGCTCGGGCTTGAGATTGCCTCGCGGGCCGGCCCGACCTTGCAGAACTGTGCTGCATTTGGCGTCTGAGCGTAGGCCACCCTCTGCAGCCAGCCCTCCAATTCCTGGGTCTCCCTCCCTTTCCCCCCTCAGCAGCATCTCCCTGTCAGTCCCTGAACGTCCAGCTCCATCTTGGCTTCTGCTTCTCAGAGGACCCAGATATTTTGTCAATTAAACCAATACAAAATATGAACAGTAGTTCAGGCCTCAGAACCTCCCTGTCCCTGTCTACCATATCCCCACCACGGGCACATTCAAATGGATGTACTACCTTTTTTTTTTTTTTTTAAATATTGTTTTAGTTGTCAATGGACCTTTATTTTATTTATTTATTTTTATGTGGTGCTGAGGATCAAACCCAGGGCCCGCACTTGCTAGGCGAGTGCCTTACCTCTGAGCTACAACCCCAGCCCCTATTTTTAATCCACTTATTTCTTGTGAACTTTTTGAATTTGTTTTGGAAATGGAATACAAGCACTTAGATAGTCTTCTTTTCCTCTTTCTTGGGCAAAAGGTAGCCTACTATGAATACAGCCATTCAACATTGTATCTTCCAGGTCTCTTGTTTAAATATTTTTAATCTTTGTGTCACTCCATTCAAAGCATTTGAGAAAATTTTCTTACCTCTATTTTATTCTATTCCTTCTCCTTTTTAGCTCCATCTAATCTGCTTTCCAATTCATCTATGGAATGCCTTTCTAGTTCTTGCTTGTTTTTGGTTCTGGGTACTAACCCCAGGGCTGCTTAACCGCAGGAGCCACATTCCTAGCCCTTTTTATTTTTTCAGACAGGGCCTCACTCACTTGCTGAGTCTGTTTTTGAACTTGTGATCCTCCTGCCTCTGCCTCCCGGATGGCTGGGATTACAGGTATGTGCCACTCTGGTCACTGGCTGCTTTTAAATCTCTACAGTTCTTATTTTTCCTAATCTTTTTCTTTTTTCACGTTGCCTATTCTTTGCTTAGAATTTCAATCCTTTCAGCTTTCTAATTGTCTAAACTACAGCGATTTTAGATTCTCTTTGAATTTTATCCTAGTAAAGTCAGCTTTCCCTCACTGTGACCAATATACCTGACAAGAACAACTTAGAGGAGGAAGTTTGTGTGGGCTTCTGGTTTCAAAGGTCTCAGTCCATGGTTGGCTGATTCTACTGGTCTGGGCCCAAGGGATGTCAGAACATAATGGTGGAAGGGCATGGGCAAAGACGGCTACTCAGGTCATGGCAGTTAGGAAGCAGAGAGAGGGCGTATGCCTGGGACAAAATATATAATCCCCAAGGCACAGCCTCCGTGGCCCACCTCCTCCAGCCATGCCCACCTGCCTACAGTTACCACTCAGTTCATTCAAATAATTAATCCATCAAATGGATCAATCCACTGATTGTTCCGATCTCATAATCTAATCATTTCATCACCTCTTAACATTCCTACATTAACACAGGCGCTTTTGGGGGGTACCTCATATCCAAACCACGATACCTATCATTTCTGGTTGGGGAGGCTCTAGATCCTTCTGCTTATTATATCTGCTGATTTCTGTTTGTTTCTTTGTGAGCTTTTAAAATGTTTATATTCTAAATTCAAGCACAGTGGGGTGTGGTTTCCATGGGAATCCAATCTAGCCAGGGCTCTTTGCGTTCACTTTTGCCAGGTGTTATCAATTAGGGTCCCATCAGGCCCCAGAAACCATACCAGAAATTTGAACAAAATTAACGCAAAGAACTAGTTAAAAGGTGATCGCTAAAAGGATAAAAGAAAACTTGAAAAAAAAAATACAGAAATAGCATAGCAGGGAGCAGCTTCTTCTAGAGCTGAGGAAACAGATCCAGGGAGGCAGCCACTCTGCCCCTTCTCCCAGCCCAGGCTGAGCCGCAGAGCTTGTGAGACTGTATGGCTGCCTTGTTGGATGGTGGAAAAATTCTCGGAGGCCAAAAAGGGCAGAGCTGGCCCATAATTTGCTGGCCAAGGCTGGAGATCAGGCGGCTGCTCACCAGGGTGCTGGGGTGCTGCGGCTGGTGAGCAGGGAATGCCTGTTTGGGTGCATGCCACTGGGCCTCCTGTGCGGTGCTGACAAGGACATCATCTTTTGGGATTCGGGTGAAAACTGATGAAAGATGGGTGCCACAGTCTCCTGCATACCACTGGCAACGGCACCATAGCTTTCTGGAAAAGTAAACATATCAGACCAGAAAGAAAAGCTCCCGCCTCCGCTGGGCTCTGCGTTCCTCCAGCACCCTCACCTGACCAAGCGCTGGCATTGCGCTATCTGGCAAAGGAGAAATGTTTAAAAGGTTCAGTGCCACAAAGCAGTGGATCTGGATCTGTAAGGCAACAAACTAGCAAAACTAATCATCAGCATATCAGGTTCTTGAGAAGGGGACCAGGATCAATTTTCTTTTCTTTTTTTTTTTAATTTTAGGATCAATTTTTAATGTTGACTTTTATAGTTTTAGGATTATTAAAACATGAGTAGTATAAATTTGGACTTCAAGCCCCAAATAGGTATATCCCTGACATTTTGATTTTTTTAACAAAGATTTTTTTAGAATATTTTTTAGATGTTGATAGATCTTTATTTTATTTACTTATATGCGATGCTGAGAATCGAACCCAGTGTCTCACACATGCTAGGCAAGCACTCTACCACTGAGCCCCAGCCCAGCCTGTGAGATTTTGATTTTTTTTTTTAATTTTAATATTTATTTTTTTAGTTATCAGCGGACACAACATCTTTGTTTGTATGTGGTGCTGAGGATCGAACCCGGGCCGCACGCATGCCAGGCGAGCACGCTACCGCTTGAGCCACATCCCCAGCCCGAGATTTTGATTTTTGAACAGACATTTCTAACCAACCCCTAAAGCTTCCCACATACCATTGCCTAGAGTAGAGGAGACCCCACTTCTGTGTGGCATTGTTCCATAGCTATAATGATGTCTGTGCAAAAATCATTAGGTTTTAGAGCTATGCTGAAGGTTCATTCAGATAAGTGAAACTTTTAGACCCTCTCATGGCTTACAATATCAAATTCAGTATATGTAACAAAAAACCCAAAGACAGAATAACAAAGTATCTCAAAGAAAGAAATATGCAACCAAGAAAGTAAGCTACTACACTTCTGTAATGAAAGAAACAGTAGCAAACTGAGGATGACTTTAGGATTAAACATCATATCCTCAGGAATATTCTAGAGGAAAGCCCATGAACAGAGGGTTATAACTAGAGCTTTTGGAAATAAAATATATGATCATTGAAATTAAAAGAAAACTCAAGAGATGAGCTAAAACGGGTAACAGACACATCTAAGGATGATGTTCAAAATCTTGACTGCACCGGGCACAGTGATGCAGGCCTGTAATCTCAGTGGCTTGGGAGGCTAATGCAGGAGCCTTGAGAGTTCAGGGCCAGCATTCTGCAACTTAGTGAGACCCTGTCTTTAAATGAAATACAAAAAAAAAAAAAAAAAAAAAAGGCTGGGGATGTGACTCTGCCCCTGGTTTCTATCTCTGGTGGTGGTGGGGGGGGGACCTTTACTGAGTAGTATAGCACAGGTATCAAACCATCCAAATATACACACCTAACCTGTAAGCCTCAGAACAGTGTGCCCTAACAAGGAATACTGGCCTGATCTCAGCCTTAAACACAAATGGAAATTGGGCCAGGAGATTTTTCCCAGAGTATAATGCAAAGAAATGAAAAGTAAAGATACACATCAAGAGACATGGAAGATAGATCCAGACATTTTAAGTGTCTGTTGATACTGACTCTTTATAGATAAACAGAGATATGAGAGAATAAAGAAATAATAGAATGTTATTAGAGCTCAAGAAGGTGAGTCTTTAAGCTACTTGATGCACTAACACCAATTATACAGATCCCCCCCTTTTTAGCAAAATCCCCCACCTATACATATTATTGTGAAATTTTAGATCTTGACATTTAAAGAAAATCCTAAAACTTTCAGAGGAAAAATAGACTGATTACCCATAAAGAAATGAACATGAAATTGGCAATCATGTATCTAATACTACAAGACAGTATCTTGAAAGTTCAGAGGAAAAATTATTTTGATCTTAGAATTCTATCCCCAGCCTCACTAGCATTCAACTTTAAGTGTGAAATGAAAACATTTTTGATAAATAAGCATCTCTAAACTTTTCCTCAGACCCAGATGATTGCAAAATTACGTTTTTCTTAGATATGTAAACTATTTTTGGAAGAGTTATCTCAGTATGTGAGGGACACAGGTAGAACATGGAACTGAATAACTGAAGGTTCTTCCTTTATTGGGGTAGGCTGTGTAGTTAAGAGAAGAGAGTCATCGATGTTGCATGTTGATGAAAAATAAATATATGATAAAAACAGAATTACTCAGTAAATTATTTGTAGTACTCTATTTACATTCTGGTCCATTAGGTGGGCCTATCTGAAAATGATCCTTCTATTCTTAGGATCTTTTATCCTAGCTTGGACAAAGGCTATTGAAAAAATTAAAGCTAGGGCTGGGGATATAACTCAGTTGGTGGAGTGCTTGCCTTGCATGCACAAGGCCCTGGGTTTAATCCCCAGCACCACACACACACACACACACACACACACAAAGCTAACATTTAATGAGCAGTTACTATGTGCCAAACCCTTTTTAAGTATATCATATGTATTATTTAATTTAAACCCAATAAAATATAAGATAGAGAAAAGGATCATTATTCCTGCTTTACTGGTGAGAAAACTGAGGCTGAAGTAAGCCAGGATTTGAATCCAGACAATTTGATTTTTAATCATTTTCTTAGGTGTGGGAAGCCACCCTTGAGCTGTTTGAGCGTCTTCACTTGGCTTTGAGCCGAGGAGATTTAGGTTTAAGCTTTGCAATCTGTTTCATGGCTCTTCCTACCTGATGGATTGCGCAACGCACTGACCTCTGTCTTCCATGGGCCAAGGAGACCAATCTCATAGCTCCGCAGTTGGGTGTAACCCCTTGGAAACTGGACAGCCCACCTCCTACCTTATTTGTTAAAAGAACATTCCATGGAAAACCTTTGAAGTTTCCCCAGTATAAATAAGCAAATGCGGGCTCGAGCTCTCTTTCTAGTGTAGGAACTCAACCCCTAAGGTTAAAGAGCTGTCCCATCTTGCTTTCTAAAATTCCTTCTCATGTCCTGGGATTTCTTCGCAGTTTTTTCTTTCTTCGCTTTATTCTGCAGCCGACCTGCTCCAGAAGAGGAACTCTGATCCCAGCACCCTCGCAGGACATAGGTACTGTTTTTTTGCCTTCACTTTGCTTCTGTATTTGCAACTGTTTTGGGGTCTGGGGATGCAGCTCAGTGGTAGAGTACTTGCCTAGCATGTGCAAGGCCTTGAGTTTAATGGTCAGTACTGCAAAATGAAACAAGCAAACCAAGACACTGTTTTGAGTACCTTTGAATTCTAAGGCAGTGGGGTGGGTAAGGAAGGGGTAGAAAAGAGGCTAACTGTGAGTAAGATACCATTTCTACCTGACTTTTATCCACTTGCAGTCAGGGGTGTGGGGAAAGCAGTGTGGCATGGTGTAAAGGGGGTGGGTTTTGGCATTTCACAGGGCTGGGGTCCAGTCTCCCCTCTAGCACTTACTAGCTGTGTGTTCTATCTTTCTGTGCATTGGTTTTTGGCAACCAGACAACGGAAACACAACACCTATCTCATTGGGTGGTTGTGAAGATTGAGCTATTCTATGTGAAGTACTCAAGTTATTGCAATTTTATTAATTTTTTATAGTTGTAGATGGACAGCATGCCTTTATTTATTTGTTTTTTTGTTTATTTATTTATTTATGTGGTGCTGAGGATCCAACCCCGTGCCTCACACATGCTAGGCAAGCGCTCTGCCTCTGAGCAACAGCTGCAGCCCAAGTTATTGCTATTTTAGATGATAACATGCCTTGGAGCTCACCGATAATTTCCATTTGGGGAGATTAGGATACACTTCACGGAAGAGATAATATCTGAGCTGGGTTGTAAAGAATAAATAAAATGTTTAATATGTAGAAATGGGAAAAGAGGTTCATTATGGCTGAGCTAACAGTGTGAGCAAATGCATGTTAGTGAGAAATGAAATTGGGTCACATCATGCAGTACACCAAAGGGAATGAGAGTCAATAAAGCCTGAATGGTAGCTTTGATTGTATTTTGGAGAAGTATTTGGAACTAGATTTTGAACTTCCCAGACAGAATTACTTTGATTTCCTTCTTAAGTTTTCTGCCCTGTGTCCCACTGCATAGACCTAACAGCAGAAAATTACCCGAGCTTTCCAAGGGCTGGTAGGCTCTATCTGTCCCCGGTCTCCATTCCAGGGGCTACAAAAGCCTTTGTTTCCCAGCCTCTTTTGCACAGAATAGTGGCTATGCTACACTGTTTCTGACTAATGAACTACAAGCAGAAATCCATTGGAGGGCTTCTGGGAAAGTTTTATTTTCGAAGGGACAAAAATTCTGGGACCATTTCTTTCCCTCTGTTTCATGTTGTGTGGAGCTGCAGCCACTAATTCATGGCCATGAAGTTACTGAGCAAAAGATCCTGATACAGTTGAGACACTGAACCCATTTCCCAGCAGTTGCTAATCTCCAGGACATCTAGATGTATGAGAAAAATGAGCCCCTGTCCACTGTTAGCCGGTTTTTCTGTCCTTGTGGCTTCTAATCAGTTCTAAAACAATGGGAGGTATTCAGGCTTTGGGCATTTCAAAAAATAAGGCAGAGGGCCTGGGGATTGTGGCTCAGCGGTAGAGCGCTTGCCTAGCACTTGTGGGGCCCTGGGTTCCATCCTCAGCACCACATCAAAATAAATAAATAAAATAAAGATATTGTGTCCAACTACAACTAAAAAAAATTAATAACATATAAAAATAATAAGGCAGAACTGGTTTGCACTGAGGCTAGATTCTAGTTATTCTGTTTTTCTCGAGTCAAAGCCAACAGTCCCAATGATTTTGAAACACAATCTAGTATTTGGCTGAGGTCAGGCTTGGACTGGGAGAGTTTGTAAATGGGCTGGGACAATTACATAACAGAGACAGATGGGCCACGGTTCAGAGTCACTACTCATCAATACAGGTATCTGCATGGTCTCTTCAATCTATTTATTATTTGTTCTATCTAGAAAAGTGTTCTGTTGTCAAAGAGAAAATACTTTGACATTAAATCATGACCTACAATATCAGAATAATTGGATACAACATCCATAAAGAGGAAATAACAGAGTGATGTGGAAATTCAGTTTGACAGAACTGTTACTTTACTGTCAAATATAAGGCAATGTCATCTAACTTTCCTGCTGTGAAAAAATTGTTATACAATGATTCCCAGGGCATGATAAAGGTTTAGCCCAGTCAGTTTTCAGGGTACAGATTCATCCATGTGTATTTTTCTGTCTTGGTGACCCTCAAAGTTGACCTGTTTGGATTTAATACAGTCTAGGTTCCAGGACAGAAAATACATTTCTGGTTGTTGGATTAGCAAAAAGAGAAAGCTTTGAGAAATTAAGAAAATATATTTACAAATGAAATTACTGAAGAACTGACCACCTCAAAATATTTGGCAATCCTTGTTTTGAACTTTGGTTTAGTGAATATTCCACTACCTGTCACTCAACAGTACCTAAAATTCAATAATCTTTTTTGGGGGGATACCTGGAACTGAACTCAGGTGCATGCCACCACTGAGCCACATCCCCAGGCAGGAGGATGGCGAGTTCAAAGCCAGCCTCAGCAACTTAGCAAGGCCCTAAGCAACTCAGTGAGACCCTGTCTCTAAATAAAATACAAAATAGGGCTGGAGATCAGTGATCGAGTGTTCCTGAGTTCAATCCTGGGCACCAAAAAATGAAGCAGTGAATATGTTTACAGACCAAGAAACCGTGATCCACATCAACAACCCTAAAATTCAGCCCTCTCTGGCAGCAAACCCCTTCACCATTACAGGCCATGCTGATACAATGCAGCTAGCAGAAATGCTACCCAGTGTCTTAGACCAACTTGGGGTAGATAGTCTGACTAGCTTAAGGAGACTGGCTGAAGTTCTGCCCCAAACAATCTGTGGGTGGAAAAACACCCTTTGTTAGTGGAGAGAATAATGATGATGAAATTCTAGATTTGTAGAGAATTTTGATGAGGCTTCTAAGAATCAGGCAGAGTGAATTGTTCAACTTTTTAAGAAGATAAAACTTGGAGAAATTACTGGAAGCTATTATTTATATTCTGACCTTTTTTTTTTTTTTGTACCAGGAATTGAACCCAGTGAGCCACATCCTCAGCATTTTTAAAATATTTCATTTAGAGATAGGGTCTCGGTAAGTTGCTTCGAGCCAGGCTAAGTTGCTGAGGCTGGTTTTGATCTGTGCTCTTCCTGCTTCAGCCTCCCAAGCTGCTGGGATTACAGGTATGTGCCACCATGCATAGTTTATGACCGTTTATTTTTTAATATATTTTTTTAGTTGTCAAAGGACCTTTATTTTATTTATTGATATGTGGTGCTGAGAATTAAACTCAGTGCCTCACACATGCTAGGCAAGCGCTCTGCCACTGAACCTTAACCCAGCCCGTATGACTGTTTTTTTAAAAATTGTTTTGTTTGTGGCTCTGATAAAATCTAGGTCGGTAAATTCTTTTTTTTTTTTTTGTACTAGGAATTGAACCCAGGGGCACTCAACCTCTGATCCACATCCCCGGCCCTTATTTTGAATTTTGAGACAGGGTCTCACTGAGTTGCTTAGGGATTCACTAAGTTGCTGAGGCTGGCTTTGATTTGTGGTCCTCCGGCCTCAGACCCCTGAGCTGCTGGGATTACAGGCACGTGCTACTGTATCCAGTGGTTTCTAATATTTTTAAGCCCAAGCCCCTTGAACATTGCAAACTCTTTTCAGTTTTTGCTTATACACAACTTATTCTTTGTAGCTAATTAAGCTGAAGAAGCCTGGGAATGAAGTTGGAAACAAAGGTTAATAAACGCCTAGTTTTTTTTATAAAAGTGAATATAAACTCAATAGTTGGTTGGATTCTATTTTTGAGATCAATCATACACAAATTGAAGCCATTATAGGATAATCATCAAGCAGTGATTAAGGCTGTAGTGGACAATATTAATGGAATCAAAAAAGAAAAAAGCCAGGCGTGGTAGTGCACAACTGTAATCCCAGTGAATTGGGAGGCTGAGGCAGGAGGATCCTGAATTCAAACCCAGCAACTTAGCAAGGCCCTGTCTCTAATAAAATATAAAAAAGGGCTGGGGATGTGGCTCAGTGGTATCCCTGGTACCAAAAAAAAAAAAAAAAAAAAAAAAGAAAGAAAGAAAGAAATAAAAATAAAGAAAGAAAAGAAAAAAATAAAGAATAGGACCATAAACATGGTTAAAGAAGTCAATAATCTAAGACTTAAACTGGTAAAGAGAGAAAAAAAATGTCTTGTGCACGGGTGGGTGAAAACTGCCTGCTTTATGCTGTCACTTGCTTCTGAAGGGTTCAGAACAATCAGTTTGAGGTCTCTGGCTGCTTTGGTCTTCCAGTAATTTAGGGGTGACCTATAGCTCTTTGAAAGACCTGAGTGCAAGGATCAATATCCTGGAGTATTTGTTTGGTTAGTAGTACCTGGTAATGACCTTCTCATCAAAGTTGGAGGGAAGCCTTTCTGTGATCATTCTCCAGAGGAGAAAGTCTCTGAGTTTTAAATTGCAAAGAAGGCTGTTTTAGAGGAGTTTCTTGATCTTAGCACTACTGACGTTTTCAACCAGATAAATCTTTGTTGTAGGGGGGCTGTCCTGTACACTGTGGGCTATTGAGCAGCACTCCTGGCTCCTGCTGACTCAGTGCAGCACCCTGCCTCCAGATGTGATAACTAAATGTGCCCTGGGGGGGGGGCAAAAGAGCTGCTTATTGACATCACTATTTTAGAGGATGTCATGAAAATTCTTATACCTGTTGAACATAAGACCATGAATGATGTGGGCAGGGTGTGTGTGTGTGTGTGTGTATTATCTATCTCATGGTGCTGGAGATTGAACCCAGGGCCTTGTGCATAGTAGGTAATTGCTCTACCACTGAGCTACACCCTCAGCCTTTATTTTATTTTTATTTTTTTTAATTTTATTTTGAGACATGGCCTCACTATATTGCCTAGGCTGGCTTCAAACTTGCAATCTTCCTGCTTCAGCCTCCCAAGTATCTGGGGTTAGAGGCATGTACCACTGCACCTGGCTAAGATGTGATAGTGTACAAAGATATTTAGTAGCATTTCTAGAGGAGAATTAGCATCAGTAGAGAGAAAAATCATGATTTCCTGAGTAGAAAACAAAGACAAGTAGAAAACAAAGACATTATTAAGTTGTGGGTTTTTGCTTAGCTTTGCTGATCCTCAGAACAGACACATAATGGGCAAACATATTAATATCCATAGCTGGGGGCAACTAAATATAATTCACTTGGAGTTTTCTTTGATATGGGATTGAACCCAGGGGCACTTAACCACTGAGCAGCATCCCCAGCCATTTTTTATAGTTTATTTAGAGATAGGGTCTTGTTCAGTTGCTTAGGGCCTTGCTAAATTGCTGAGACTGGCCTCCAACTTGTGATCCGCCTGCCTCAGCCTCCTGATTTGCTGAGATTACACATATGCACCATTGCACCTAGCATATTTGGCGGTTTTTAAAGGAGATCTGAGGCTATGGCTCCAGTTTCTATCCCATCTTTAGAGTTTTGAGAGAATTATGGCACAGGCAAGTAGAAAATGCACTTAGTTGCATATTTAAAATTTTTCCACCAACTTGGTATAAAGCCCCAGGAGTTAAAGTCGGCATACTACAAAGATACCAGCATACTCATGTTTTTTTGTGTCATAATTCACAATAGCCAGGTTATGGAATCAGCCCACATTCCCATTAACAGATAAATAGATAAAGAAATTGTGGTGTACATACACATTGGAGAATTATTTGTCATAAAAAAGGACAAAGTCATATCATTTGCATTAAAATGGATGGAATTGGAGAACATCATGTTACGTGAAAGAAATAAGCCAGACTCAGAATGACATGGATCACGTGCTTCCTCTCATATGTGGAACCTAGAAGACACCAAGATGACATGAAAGCAGAAGGGAGACCATTAGAGAAAAGGAGGGGGGAGTCAGGGGAGGGAATAAGTAGGGTCATGGTGGAGGTGCGGAAACAATCAAAATATGTGACGTGCGTGTTCGAATAGCCACAGTGAAATCCATTACTCGGTATAATTAATATGAACTAATAAAAAATAAAACAGTAATAAAGCTTTCCCACCAATGCTGGTTTAAAAATTAATCAATTTATCTCTGCCTTGATAATATGGCTGAGCACCCTGGCTAATGTGCTGTTAATCAGCGCTAGCAGAACACAAGGGAGCAGAATCCTCTCTTGGGGTAAAACACAACTAATTTATAAGGACAGAGTCCAAATTGCCCAGCAGCAATAATATAGTATGAACAGCAGGGACACTGGCAAACTTCCAGCACCTTTTGTTTTATATCTTAGAGGACTGCCCTTGATTGACAAGGCAACTGGCACCCAGAAAGAAAATACCTTTGTGGGAAGCTTTTATACCAGTCTGTGTGCTAGCACATGATCCATCTCCTTTAACCTGAAAGCATGCAGTCACTGAAATGTATTTCATCTGCTTATTTTATATACAAGGAACCAAGGAAGACTGAACTCCTTTGATGGTCAGACTCTTCCAGCCCCTACAATCTTAACTTTGGGAAATCAGAGTTCTCACAACAGTTCTGAGTTACTTAAATGTGGAGAATGCTGAAACAAACCTAACTTGTATTTTCCCCCCCCCAGCCCTTTTTATATTTTATTTAGAGACAAGATCTTGCTGAGTTGCTTAGGGCCTCACTAATTTGCTGAGGCTAGCCTTGAACTTGCTATGCTCCTGCCTCAGCCTCCCGGAGTCAATGGATTACAGGTATACGCCACCACGCCCGGCTCTAACTACTATTTCTATTATCTTTCCTTTTTATAAGGTAAAGGAGCAAATTTTTTTTGGTGGGGGGTGGGTACCAGAGCTTGAAATCAGAGGCACTTGACCACCGAGCCATATCCCCAGCCCTATTTTGTATTTTACTTAGAGACAGGGTCTCACTGAGTTGCTTAGTGCCTCACCATTGCTGAGGCTGGCTTTGAACTTGCGATTCAAGGAGCAAATTTTTGTTGAGGCCATTCCAGGAAATCCAAAGAGAGCTTAGGCATAAAAGACATCCTTAACAGTTTTATTATTTCATATTTAGGCTCTGATAAGGGAAAGACAAAGTCAAGAATTGTCAGCAGACAGAGAACACTAACATAGCTGTCATTTTAGAAAACCTAATATACAGTTAGTTATATTTTTAAACTACAGTAATGATTAACTGTGTTTTAGGAACTTACTTAAAAATGAGAAACTTTTGTCAACATTATTCAAGAGTTTTCTAGAAGTATAAAGAAGTAAAAAGAGTATTTGGGGTTCTTAACAAAATATGTACCATGACAATGAAAACAGGTCATAACAGGAACCTCTGTTATCCAGGTAGAGAATTACTTAGCTATTTTTACAAAGAAGAAAATCCAAACCTAGTTTTGCATATCATCTATATAATACTTTGCAGCAAAACTATATGCCTTTTTTGTGTGTGTGGGGGGTGTACCGGGACTGAACTCAGGGGCACTCAACCACTGAGCCCCATCCCCAGCCCTTTTTAAATTTTATTTAGAGACAGGGTCTCACTGAGTTGCTTAGGGCCTTGCTTTTGCTGAGGCTGGCTTTGAACTTGAAATCTTCCTGTCTTAGCCTCCTGAGCTGCTGAGATTATTGGCGTGCACCACCCTGCCTGGCCCGGCTTTTATATGCCTTTTAAAATAAATCTACCAATACTGAATATACCCTTAACGTTTTTTAACCATTACTACTACCTTTAAAAAATATTCTTAATATACTTTTTTTTTTTTTTTTTTAGTACTGAGAACTGAATCCAGGGGGCACTTAACCACTGAGCCACATCTTTAGACCTTTTTTAAAACTGAAACAGAGTCTTGCTAAATTGCTTAGGGCCTTGCTAAACTATAGAGGTTGGCTTTGAACTCGCATCTTCCTGCGTCAGCCTCCTGAGCTGCTGGGATTATAGGCATATGCCACTGTGCCCAGCAATATACTTTTATATATAGCTAAAATTCACATAGTATAAATTTTTTTTTTTAATATTTATTTTTAGTTTTTGGCGGACACAACATCTTTGTATGTGGTGCTGAGGATCGAACCCGGGCCCGCATGCCAGGCGAGCGCACTACCACTTGAGCCACATCCCCAGCCCACATAGTATAAAATTAAAGTGTACAATTCAGCAATATTTAGTGCATTCACAGTGTTGTGCTACCTTTACATCTACTCAGTTCCAAAACATTTTCATCACCCCAAAAGAAAGCCTATACCCATTAAGCAGTCACTCCCCCGCTGTGCCATCTCCCTGGTAATCCCTAATCTGCTTTTTGTCTCTAAGGATTTACCTATTCTGGGTAATTCATGCAAATGGCCTCATGCAATCAATATAGGACCTATTATTATGCATGGCTTCTTTCAGTCAAGCATGTTTTCAAGGTTCATCCTTGAACCTTTTATGTATCAATATTTCTTTTCTTTTTTAATGGTTGAATAATATTCCATTACACAGATCTACCACCTTTGATTATCTGTTCATGGATTGGTGGACATCTGGGTTGTTCCCATCTTATGGGTACTGTGAAGAGTGCTGCTATGAACATTTGTATGTAAGTATGTGTTTGTATGGCTGTTTTTAATTCTTTTGAAAAAAGATACATATACACACATACACCTGTTCAGATTCATGAGTAGAAATGCTGGGTCATATGCATTCTTCTGTTTATTGTAGCACTATTTATGATAGCCGGAAAATGGAATCAATCTAAGCATTCACTAACTGGTGAACATATAAAAAAAATGTGGTATATATGCACAATAGAATACTATTCAGGTATAAAAACGATGAAATTCTATTGTGACAACATGGATAGAACTGGAAGTTACTAAGCTAGGCACAGAAGGACAAATGCAAGTGGAAGCTAAACAAATTGGTCTCACAGAAGTTCAGAGTTGAATAGTGATCAACAGAGGCTGAGGAGAGTAGGGGGAGGGGCGATAGGGAAAAGCTAATCAAAAGGTACTAATTTACAGTCAAGAGAAATAAGTTTTGGTGTTTTATTGTACAGTCCTTACCTATTAATGACATTGCATTGTGTATTTCCAAAAAGTCACAAGAAAGGATATGGAATGTTTTTACCATAATGATAAATGTTTGATTTGAACGTTATACAATGTGTACACATATTGAAACATCACATGGTAACCGTAAATATGTATGATTCTATGAGTCAAAAAATTCATTGGCCATAGATATATGGACTTACTTCTGGAATTTAAATTTTATTTCATTGATTTATATGTTGTTGTTTCCTTGTTTAGTGACTTTTCAAAACCATTTTGGTAAAGTCTGTATTCTTTGTCATGTGGCACTGAAGTCTCTGTTCTGTTAGCTTATGGTTAAGTCTTTTTCTGGGGGGGGGCACTGGGGATCGAACTCAGGGACACTTGACCACTGAGCCACATCCCTAGCCCTATTTGTATTTTATTTAGAGACAGGGTCTCGCTAATTGCTTAGTGCCTTGCTAAATTGCTGAGGCTGGCTTTGAACTTGCAATCCTCCTGCCTCAGCCTCCTGAGCAGCTGGGATTACAGGCTTATGGTTAAGACTTTTGACAGTGTTTCCTGAAATGCTTAAGTGTCAAAAACAGGAGGAGGAGGAGGGAGAAGAATACACAAACACTCTCCCAGTCCTTGCAGACAGGCTCCATGTTGGGGTCCTCCTTTAACATTTGGCCAGGCCATTTACAATTTTGGTCTTTCTCTTCACATCGTGATGGCTGGGAGCCTGATGACCAGCTAGAGGTGAATGTTTAGGATCTTTTCAGAACATGCAGCAAGCTCTGGGCATGAATGTGGCTTCTTTTTTTCTTTTCAGTATTGGGGATCAAACCTAAGGACAGTGTACCACTGAGCTATAACACCAGACTTTATATTCTTTATTTTGAGACAGGATATTCTAAGCTGCCGAGGCTGGCCTCCCAACTTGTGATCCTCCTGCCTCAGTCTCCCGTGTTACTGGGATTACAGGCCTACGCTACCACACCTGTGGCTTTCTTGATATAGAAAGCTATACCTCCCACCAGGTATAGTTGGGAACTTTAAAAGTCCTTATTCACCCATATATCTCCTTTCCCAATCTTTTCCTACCTAGGTCTTTCGGTCTATTTATTTTGTTTTGATTGTTGTTCCCTATCCCAGATTACTACAGTCAATACTTGTGCCTTTAAATGCTTTTTGCAAAAGCTGTTTAGGAAGCTGGGCCTGGGAATACTGAGTTGAGTGAAACACGGGTAGACCTTGTACTGTCCTTTGAGGAACCAATGGACAAGTTTAAGCCCATCACCAAGATGGTTTGAGAGGATGGCTCATGTTGTCCCTTCTGAAATTAGCACCCTGCAACAGGAGTGTGGACTGTTGTCCCCATGGCTGCCACTGGTATGGGAGACTGCGGGCAGGTGCTGTCTTACCTCAATGCTTTTGTCTTCACTAGTCTTCTCCTAGTTGGTTTAAGTAGATTCTGAAGTTCTGCAAAAGTTCACCGTGATAGTTTTTCCTAGCTCGTCAGTTGCTTTTGTAGAGGGAGTATCCTACTCTGCAATTTTTGGTGACACCACTTCTTAATATTCTATTTTATTTTTTTAAAAAAACATATTTATTGTTTTTAGTGATAGTTGAAACCAATACCTTTATTTTATTTATTTACTTTTATGTGGTGCTGAGGATCAAACCCAGGGCCTCACACATGCAAGGTGAGCGCTCTACCACTGAGCCACGACCCCAGCCCAACTTCTTAATATTCTTTCATTTTAATGTGCTTGGACAGAAATACTTAGCCATGTAAAGAAATAATAAAAGGCTTTAACTTTAATTTAAAAATATAATCAGTCTTAGCATATTAAACAAAACAATGTTAATGTTACATTGAAACACACATTTTAACAAATAGTATCCTTAGGTAACAAATCATATCTGTTTTCTTCCAGACATATTTATATTTTATGTAATTACAATATCATACATAGTCTTGATTATTTTTATCTCTTTTAATCTAAATAATTAACTTCTGTTTTCTCTAAACCAAGAGAAAACCAGGAACCATCTAGCACAATTTTCAGATTATCTATATAAATTTTAAGGTGGCAAAATGAGCACATGACATCATCCAAAGCACTGGAACATTTTAATGTATACCAGTAAATATATACCATTTTATAATACATGCAAATAAGGGTAAATTGAAGCTATGTTTAGTGACCAAAAGCTTTATATATTCTTTTACTAGAAACTATCCAAATATCCAAAGATTGTCAATGAATTCAGCCTAATATTTAAAATCTTAGCAAAGGTTAACTAAAGATGTAGAAATTACAGTTTTAGCTAACACATTAAACCCTTATGATCTGTAAACTTACAAGAAATTTATAAGTGCCAATCCTTTGAAATGACATCTGTAACTAAAATTTCATTTAGTACAAAACCATTTTATGTTTGTAATCTTCAATATTCAGTGGAAACAATGATAACTTATTTGATCCACAAATCTAATATAGGATATTTAGGAAGTTTAAATCTTGAGACGTCTGGCTTTAGTTATATCTCAACTAGAACATGGGCTTGCATTAATTTTATAGATTAAAATCAGAAGACATTCTTCTTATCTTGTAAGGATAGTAACAAAGGCTATTACTTAAGCTTATCTGTATTAAAAGTGAAACAGTTATTAAATTTTTTCTTTCTCATAAACATCTGAGCCTATCTGTAGTAGACAGTGCTAGAATATGCACATGATGGAATACTTTTTCTGATCAATTATTAAAATTTCCCACTGCTTAGGGAAAGTCAGATGGAGGGAGGAGGAGCAGGAGACTGGACTCCATGTCTGCAATCTCACCCTATTTCCAATTATTTCTATTTTTGTTTTTTTCTGCTGGTCCTGGTGCCTAGAAAGCCTGACTGGCTTCATCCTAAGGTGTCAATTAGGCAACATAGGAAGATGACTGCAGTTTTTTGCTTCTGCTACCACTTGGTTTCAGTTGCTGGGTATGGAAGGCTGCTGTCCACAAGGAGAATTATTAGGTGGTGAAATTCATGAACCCTAGTATACACCTACAATGTCCTGCTTGGGTAGTATTAAGAGGACAACCTGAGCAGTGGTGCATGCCAGTAATCACAATGGCTGGGGAGGCTGAGGCAGGATCATAAATTCAAAGCCAGCCTCAACAACTTAGCGAGGCCCTAAGCAAGTCAGTGAGATCCTGGATCTAAATAAAATACAAAAAAGGGCTGAGGATGGGGGTCAGTGGTTGAGTGCCCCTGAGTTCAATCCCCAGTGCCATTAAAAAAAAAAAAAAAAAAAAAAAAAAGAAAGAAAGAAAGAAAGAAAAGAAAAGGAAACCCTGCGTCCTGGGTTGTTCAAGTTCTAACACAGTGCTCAGTTAGCCATCACTCATCTGGGTGCAGGTGGCAGAGGCCCTTGTGAAGGGAGGAGAAATAGTGGCCAGTGACTTAGAACAAATGGACTATGTGGCTATGGAAAGAAAAACAACCTAGGCATCTGAGGAAGGAAGGAATACCTTAGTCCCTAAGAGGTGTGGGAGTTGGGGAAGGGGAGCATTTAATGCTTTCTTTTCCCCCTAGATCCAGCCCTGCAGCAGCATAAGACACCGTGTCCCTTGAGTCAGGCAGCAGCTGCAATTGGTAAGAAGACCCTGCTGCATCCCCATCCTCATTCTGAATACCCCCACACCAGCAGGACTATTCAGCCACTCCTGACACCCTCACAATGCAGAACTGTCTGCCATGCATCACACCCTGCTCCTTCCCAGTGTGTACCAAAGCAGCCTTGTTTCACTCAGATGCGAATGAAGATATGCAGCCCTTGGCCTTGGCTCCTTAGCTGTGGTGCAACTCCTGTGCATGTGGTCTCCATGGGGGCCTGCTGCATCTCTCCACAAGACATGGTAACATGGGAACCAGAGCCACCTCACTGATGCCCCTCCCATCTTGTTGTTTACTTTCAGCATCTATCCATGGCAGTTTTACTCCTTGCCAGACTGAGGTGAGGTCGCTTCCCTAACAAAGATGGAGTAAGGTAAGATGAGATTTTCATTTTTTCAGAGAGAATATAATTGTGCCCTAAATGGGCTCCTTCCCTCTCTCTCTCTCTCTCTTTTTTTCTGGTACCAGGGATTGAACCCAGGGGTGTTTAAACACTGAACCGCATCCCCAGCCCTTTTTAAAATATTTTATTTAGAGACAGGGTCTCACTGAGTTGCTTAGAGCCTTGCTAAGTTGCTGAGGCTGTCTTTGAACTTTCGACCCTCCTGCCTCAGCCTCCCGAGCCGCTTACAGGTTTTACAGGGGGAAGTCCGCTTACAGGGATTACAGGTGTGTGCCCCTAAGCCTGACTCCTTCTCCTTTCTAACTGTGCCCCTCCTTTTCTTCTTCCTTTATTCCCCCATTAGGAATCACTTATTTATAAGACGTTGCATTTTAGCAGTTAGAAAACAGTTAGATTATAAATTATAAACTCTTAAACGTTTTTTAAGAGTTCCTTGGAAACATTCTTTTCTAGGCCTAAAACCCTAAGTGTTAAACTATCTGATATCATCATCTCTTTCATAGCAGTTGTAATTGAAGTTTCCTTATAGTCTTCTTTTTTATGTTAGCTTTAAACACTAGAAATTACAAAAATGTTTTAAAATCTGAAACACTGAGTAGATATGTATGAAATGTTGTTCATTAGGAAAGAAAAAAGATCTAAGCTTTTAATTGACTACCCATGCCCAGTCTTGTTTTCAAAAGACTTTACTGTGTACGTCCTCAAATATATACAAGAGAAAGAATATGAGCCTTCATGTTTTTTAAAAATATTTCTCTTTTTTTAACCTTTATTTTATTTATTTATTTTTATGTGGTGCTGAGGATCAAACCCACGGCCTCGCACGTGCTAGGCAAGTGCTCTGCCGCTCAGCCCCAACCCCAGCCCCTGAGTTGCCATGTATTTATCATCAACTTGAACAATTGTCAACGCAATAGAAACAGAACAAGATCAACATTTTCCCAATCTTTTTTATCTACTTCCCCCAACATTTTTTCTCAAGTATTTTAAAAGAAACTCCTGGCATTTCATTCCATATAAATATATTAGTCTTATTCTACAAAAGTAATGCCATATAAAAAGAACAACAGAACATCAGCGAAGGAATATACTTGTCCCATTCATTCATCAAAGGCAATAAATGGGTACTAAGCTAAGTGCTGGCTATACTAGAAAGATAATCATGTGAGTACAGAAGATAAAGCCAGGCATGGTGGAGCACACCTATAATCTGGGCAGCTTGGGAGGCTGAGGCAGGAGGATCACGAGTTCAAAGCCAGACTCCACAAAATCAAAATGCTGACCAACTCAGTGAGACCCTGTCTTCAAATAAAATACAAAATAGGGCTGGGGATGTGGCTCAGTGGTTAAGTGCCCCTGAGTTCAATCCCTGGCATGCCCCCCGCCGCAAAAAAAATCTAAAAATTCATGGATTATTAGGTGAATAAATAGAATGGTAATGATAATGATAATTTATAAGTCACTTACTGTTTTAAGCCTTTGCAAATGTTAATTCTTTTATTCTTCATGATCTTCTTCTGAGGTATATGACTATTATAGATGAGGAAACTGAGACCCAGAGGAGTGAAATAACTTGATGGAAAGAGTTCAGATAGTAATGTGGTAGAGCCAGGATTTGAATCTAAGCAGTTTGATTTCAGAGGCTGTGCCTTGAGGGATAAAAACAGGGAACTGCCGCAGTCTGGCTGGGCACAAAATCACGAGCCACTCACAGCTTTGTAGATTCAAATAGCAATTCTTTATTCCCGATCTCACACCGGCCCTCTACAAACATGTTCTGAGGAAATCCACATTCTCTGCCCAAATACTCTCTGAATCCCGTGAGAACTCAATGGGAACTACAGGAGCGGGCACGCCTGAGGCAGCAGGATACGCCCTATTCCCAGCAGGGTACACCTTAAACCTGGAACCGCCCTAAACCCAAGGAGAGCCCTAAACCCTGATCCGCCCTAAACCCAGATCCGCCCGGGTTTACAAAATATTGAAACATACAGAATACATTAAACAATCATATCTCTATCCCCAGACCTAACAGATAGCAAAAAGGTCATATTTTCTTCATGTTTTTCTTGAAGAAATCCATTGCAGCATATGTTAAGAGAAATAAGCCAGACTCAGAAAGTCAAGAGTTGTATGTTTTCTCATATGTGGAAGCTACAGAGGAAAAAAGAAATAAAGGGAGGGTCTCAGGAAATTAGAAGGGAGACTAGTACAGTAGAGGAAGGGGACACAGGGAAGAAAAGAGGAGGGCTGGGAAATCAAAGTGACCCATCATGCTATATACCTGGATGAATATCTCACAATGACTCCCACTATTATGTGTCACTATAAAATTATTAAAAAATAATTTAAAATTCCATTAGCTGACTAGTAACTGCTAACTAATAAAGCACCACCTCATCCCTTACCCCTTCCTAGAAGTAACTACAATCTTGAAGGTGGTGTATATTATCCTCATCTAGATTTATACTTCAATATATTATAGATATTGTTTTATTTGCTGTGAAAGTATAGAGTGGTATCAAAAGAGATTGCATGTTTCATTCAGAATTTGTTTTATTTTGGGACTGGGGATTGAACCCAAGGGTGCTTAACCACATTTTGAGACAGGATCTCATTGAATTGCTTAGGGCCTGGCTGAGGCTGGCTTTGAACTTGTTATCCTCCTGTAAGCCCAAAACGCTGGGTTTGCGGCTAGTCAGTACTGGTTTTTAGTTGTATTCACATTGGTTCAAGTAGCTCTAATTCATTTGAACACTGTACAAATATACTAATTTAATCATTCATTCTCTCTTTTTTAAAAATTTTTTTTAGTTGTAGATGGACACAATATCTTTACTTTTATTTATTTATTTGTATGTGGTGCCAAGGATCAAACCCAGGGCCTCATGCATGCAAGGTAAGTGCTCTACCACTAAGCTACAACCTCAGCCCTCATCTGTTCTCTTACTGAGGCAGTTAAGATTATCCATAACTGTTTGTTTCTACCAAGAGGGCTGCGATGGACTTTCTTGGCATATGACAATATAATATCTGAGGGTTTTTGTTTTTTTTTTCACTTAAGCTGATACTTGATGAATGAGAAGTCATCCAAGTGAAGAGCCAGGAAACAAGCTGTTTAAGCATCTGGATCAGAAGACAGGCCCTAAAGTGAGAGGGAATGGCAATGACTAGACAGACTCAGTGAGATCCTAGTGTAGTGAGTGAGAGAAACAGGGGCAGGAGACGGGGGAAAAAGGAGAAGCAGAAAAGGGCTGCTCTGCTAATAGCTTTAGAGGTCATAGTAAGAAGTTTGATTTTTTTTCTAAATGCAAAGCTATTAAAGTGTTCTTGTTTTTTTTTTTTTTATGTTTGTCAGACCATGTCCCAACATTGTAAATTCCTTCCCTCAATTCACAATGAATATAGCATCTAGCATCTGTTATATAAATGCATTTACTGCTTTTGCTCTCTGTTTTGGAGAAATTGCAACATATTCTAAAAAGAAAAAAAAAATACTTTTCAATTCCTTCCCTACCCTTTTGTGTCTGAGCAGCAGCATTTATATATTTCAAAATGAAACCATATGTATCCCAATTTCATTTTTCCATCAAAAAGACTTAAAAGAAATGCCTTTTCTCCCCCAGTCCATGTTTTGTAATCAATTTGTTTTCTTTTGTTAAAATCCAATAGATTTCATCAAAGATCTAAAGCACGTAGATCGATTCGGGAGCTGAGAAAATATACTGCTAGTCCTGAAATGAGATATGACAGAATCACAGGACGCCCAAACAAAGGAACTGAAAAATGTGAATGAAAAAAGTGAGTAACTCTCTTACAGTGCCAAACAATAGTATAGACTTTCAAGTGACAAATTAGAAATTATTTCCAAATGCGGGTCATGCCTTTAGTAACTCAGCTCAACATGCTAACATTTCCTCTCCTTCCCCATTCATTTCTTTTACTAGCCCTCTGTATGTCTGCCAAGTGGTTATGTTGGGGTATCTAGGAGACAGAGGTATCATTCCCCTTGGGAGCTTTCATTTACTTTATCTACCTGATCTTCAATATTAAAGCAGAGTAAGGTTCACAAGTCCTATTCCTGTATTTTCAACCTATTTTCCTTTAAGCCATCCTTTTTTTTTTTTTGGTACCAGGGCTTGAACTCAGGGGCACTTAACCACTGAGCCCTATCCCCAGCCCTATTTTGTATTTTATTTAGAGACAGGGTCTCACTGAGTTGCTTAGCACTTCACCCTTGCTGAGGCTGGCTTTGAACTCATGCTCCTCCTGCCTCAGCCTCTGGAGCCACTGGGATTACAGGCGTGTGCCACTGCTCTTGGCTTAGGTCATCTTTTTTGACAATGAGTACTTACTAATTTTTAAAGATACCTATTCAAAAACAGAAATCTCAATAATCTATAATTGATGTGGATGAAATTTTCTTTTTTCTAAAACAACTTCCCCATCCACTGATTTTTTCCCCCCTTTACTTACAAGTTGGTCATACTCTTTCTAGGTAGAAACACACTGCTAAATAGAATGACTACCAAAAGGCAAGATGTAGATTTGTGTTTATACAATAAGGCAGAGTTAAAACCCTATCACACAGAATCAGAGTTTCAGTGTTAGGAAAGACTTTTAGGATCACCTTGCACAATTACCTATTTTTGGTGTATATGTGACAACCCCCCACCTGATTCCCATATTGGGGATTGAACCTAGGGGTGCTCTGCCATTGAGCTATACCCCTAACACTTTTTATTTTTTGAAACAGGGTCTCATTAAGTTGCTGAGGCTGGCCTTGAATTTACTGATTTTCCTGCCTCCGCCTCCCAAATTGCTGGGATTATAGGTATGTGCTACCCTGCTTGGGAGACAACCAGATTTCTTAAGTGAAGTCAATAACCTTTTTCAGAAGGGAGGGAGAGAGAAGGATGGAGAGGGAGTGAGACAGACACAGACAGAGATACTGATACAATGAAACAAGTCAAAACTGCACAAGAGATGGTCCAGTTCTACTTAACATAAAATTTTTGTTTGTTCCCCATGCAAATTAAAACCACAATGAGATACCTTAATCTGTTAGAAGGGCTAGTAAACAAAAACAAAAACAAACAAACAAACAAACAAAAAACAAAGAAAAGTGCTGATGAGGATATAGAGAATAGGGAGCTCTTGTAAACCCTTGGTGGTAATGCAAATTAGTATGGCTATTTTGGAAAAGAATAGGGAGATTCCTCAAAAAACTAAGAAAATTGCCATATGATCTCAAAACCCCACTTCTGAATATATATCCAAAGGAATTGAAATCCCTATGCCAAAGAGATGTGTGTTTGTTGCAGTGTTACAGTAGCTAAGATTTAGAAACAACCTAAGTGCCTGTTACTAAATTAATGGGACTTTTAAAAGGTTGTATACTGTAACAACACAATCATCTTTAAAAAGAATGAAATGCTGTTACTTGCAACATAGATGATTCTAGAGAATACCACCTTAAGTGAAATAAGCCAGGCACAGAAAGACAAATGTCTCATGATTTTACTTGTATGTGGTATCTAAAAAAGTCAAAGTCAAGTAGAAAGAAGAATAGTGGTTACCAGAGACTGAGGGCAGGGGAAAGTGGGCAGGGGAAGGAGTATTGTTGTACAAAGGGTACAAGTTTCAGATAGACTTTGGAGGGGAGGAATAAGTTCTGGTGATCTATTGCACAGCAAGTTGACTATAGTTAATAACAATGTATAGGGCTGGGGTTGTAGCTCAGGTGGTAGAGTGCTTGCCTTGCATGCACAAGGCCCTAGATTTAATCCCCAGCACCACACAAAAAAAAGAACAAACAACAACAATGTACGGCTCAGAATTGTTAGAGTGGCTTTAAAATGTTGTCACTACAAAAAAAAAAAAAAAGTGAGGTGATGGTATGTTAACTAGTTTGACTTCCTTATTCCACAGTGTATACATACACTGAAACATCACTTTGTATCCTACCAATATATACAGCTATTCATCCATTAAACATGAAAATAAAATTTCAAACAAGTTTGCTCCCTAGGGGTAGCTTGCCTAGGGATTAATGATAGTCTCTGCCCTGCAGTCACAGCACTTGTAGGGGCTATAGATAATCCTAAAACATTTTAAGTACCATAGTGATACATGTAAATGTGCTTTAGGCCCACAAAGGAAGGAGAAGTGATTACACTGGAGGTTAAACCTTCAAAAGACAAGTGAAAGGCTTTCAAGAGTAAAGAATTAGCCGGCACAATACCGCGGTTCTGGTCCTGTAGTCTCAGTCACTCAGGAGCCTAAGGTGGGAGGATTGCTTGTGCCTTGGAGTTCTAGGCCAGTCTGGGCAATGTAGGGAGGCCCCATCTCAGTAAAAAAAAAAAAAAAAAAAAGAAAGAAAGAAAATAAACTATTAGGTATATCTATAATGCACTAATAAAAGGAAAAGAAACAATAAAATGAGAGTATCTTAACTGTAGGAAAAACAGCACCAGCTTTGCTTACACCTTAGGAGCTGCAAAAATATGTCAGTAAAGGATCAAAACAACTGACACTTTAACAGTTAATGTCTATGTGAGTACACATTAGAATCCTTTGGGAAATCAATCCCTAAGTCCAGACCAATTACATGTAATCTATGGGGGTGGAACCCAGAGGACTGCTTTTTTCTTTTTTCCCCTTTTTTTGAGAATCATTTTAAAGCAGGGGCGAAATAGTGAACGTGGATTTTGACGCGGAAAACTCCCGGTTAGGAATAGATTCAGTGAAAGCCCTTGGTAGGCAGGGTAGCTATTTCAAGAGCAGGGACAGAAGCGGGAGCCCGCCGCAGAGGATTTAAGGGCTGTTTCTGTGTTGCACTAGGGATCTGCGTGGCGGTAACGGGCTCAGCATCCGCCCCACTCTATTAAAAGTAAGCGATTTCGTGGGGTGATCCTGTCCCTACCCCGAATCATGTCTGCTAGCACATTTTCCCACAGTTTAAAAAAAAAAGAAAAGGACAATACGTCTCTCTCCCACGCAACACGCCTAGGACGTCTGTGGGAGGAGCAAAGGCCTGAAAAAAAAAATCACTCGCGCGCTGCCACTCCGTTTTCTTTGCGATTCCAAAGCCACAACTCACGAGCTTCCAGGGTCGACCTCCACGGTCGTGTTAGGAGCCCGCTTAGGGAGTGATGAGAGACCCCTTAGGGCAAAGTGCTGTCTTTAAGACCCTGGGTGGGGAGCGGGGAGCGGGGGGCGACGGTAAGGGCTGGGTACTGACGTTCGCGGTGACGCGGCCCGCTCGGCTCTCACTCCGGCTTCCGGCTGTACGCGGTCCCTTTTCCGCTTCCCCCCCCCCCACGCGCCTGCCCCGCCCCACTCCCACGCACCCCCCTACCCCCCACCGCCACCAAGCGCTACCGCGCAGGACAGCGGGGAGAACAGTCACAGGTTGTTATCGGAAGGCCCCCTGCAGGTTCCCCTTCCGCTCTGTCTAAAGACTTCCGCTTTGGGCCGTCAACATGGACGCTACCGCTGCCGGGCGCAGCGGCCTCTGAGCCATCGCGGAGGTGCAGCTTTTCTGCGGCGGCGGTCCCCCTTCCCCGCCCTCTCTGCCTCCCCCCGCCCCTCGCTCCTGTCTCTGGAGCCGGCGGGCTCATCGCTTCATGGGGGCGGGCCTCTGTGGCCGGCGCAAGGCTTCCTGTTCTGAGGCTGCCCGGCTGTAAGCGGCGGCGACTCTGCCCGCGCCTGCCTCGGCGCTGTGACCGAGCGCCCGGGAGGTCCACGGGCCGCATCTTGGTCGCTGCACTAAGCCCGACCCTGCGTCGCTATGGCCCCAGTGCAGCTGGAAAACCACCAGCTGGTCCCGCCGGGAGGCGGCGGCGGGGGCAGTGGCGGCCCGGCGTCAGCCCCAGCTCCTCCTCCTCCAGGAGCCGCCGTGGCGGCGGCCGCTGCGGCTGCGGCTAGCCCCGGCTACCGATTGAGCACCCTCATCGAATTTCTGCTGCACCGGGCCTACTCGGAGCTCATGGTGCTGACCGACCTGTAAGTGCCGCGAAACCCACGCCTGCTCCCCAGCCCCCGCTTCCCGCCCAGCCGACTGAGGGTTGCGCCTCCCTTTTCCCCCCCGAGAGGCTGCCGTTTTCTCCGCTGGGCTGGCTGCTTAGTCTAGAATTTTTGAACTCATGGGGTGCAGGGGAGGTGGAGAAGCTTTGTATTGGGGGGTCTTTCTCGATGAAGTAACCGAGACTTGGCTCATTTAGCGTGTCGTTACACTGAAGCTGAAGATTGTCTTTGGGATTTTTGTCTGAGTTCCCATCAGAACTCTATTGATTTCTGGTTGAAAGCTTTTTAGCCCAAAGCCCAAGATCACAGTGTAGTATTTAGGAATACATAATATTCAAACTTTAAAAAAAACTCCCAAAGACAGGAAATCTTTCATATCTGGATGATACATTTTAAATAGAGGTTGTAATTGCTTCTGTTTAAACGCAGGAGATAATATTGTGTTTAAGGTAATTCATCGTTTTAGATGCAAGTTTTTGTGTGTGAGAAACATTTGAGAATGTTTGAGTCTTTATGAATTTAGTCAAAGTAAAAAAAAAAAATCTGTAACCAGCCTGCTGCTGTTATTTCACCTAGTTACCTATGAAAAGCCTTGGGGCTTGATTAGGGTGTTAATCCCTTCAGAATAGGATCAGAATACACTAATGATTCAGTGCATGAAGAAAAGGCATTATAAAATTTGGGGGGCTCTTTTACATCTTTTAACCCAGGTTCAGAAAAGGTAAGTCAGAGAGGGAAAAAAAAAGAAGAAGAAAGATTAGTTTTGATCTAGATTAATTTTTTAATCTATTGTAAGACATCAGGGTTTTCAATTACATTAGTGTGGAGATTTTAGGTTGTACAGTGTCACAGTAATTTGTTACTGGAGACTTAAAATATTTGTTTGCATGTCACTAAAGAAATTAGAATGGGTTCCACTGACTCCTGTGAAACGTCATTCTCAGTTTTGATGTACTTCATTGAATGAGACAGGAAGAAATCTAAAGATAAAAGAAATCTACCCCTGTCTAATGAGAAATTTAAATAGCTGTCACGATTGGGAATTCTTGCAGTACTTTACTCCTCTGCACTGATTATTGTTGGATTTCATAAGAATTCAAGAGTGTCCATGAGACAATTGGATGTATGTGAAGGTCACCTGTCTTATGTGTAGCTGTGAAGAAAATGGTGAGGACTGCTGCCATCAGTAATTGTGTAATTCGTTTTTCCATAGGAGATTTGGAGAGATTCCTTGAATTATATTGTTTTGTTTTTATTATTTTAAAACTTGGTTTATGAAGAAGAAATGTCTGTTTTATTGCTGTAGAATAAGTATATAGCTATAGTATGTTGATGTGTGCCCCCCACACCCAGCCCAGCACAGATATCTCTGTTGAATTCCACATTATATGTCCAGATACCTACATTTCAGTATCTAGTGGGCATTTCAACATATCAAGGCCAGATTCAAACTCCTGATTCTACTTGACATCTCCCCTCTATCTCAAAACCTTTTCTTTCTCAAAGAATACATTCTTTCTGTTGTTGCTCCAGCCAAAAATTTTAGAGTAATTCCTGGCTCCTCTTTTTTCACATCCCATCCCCAGGGTACATCAGCAAGTCTTCTCTCTCACTTTGGAATCCCACCACTTCCCAGTGCTGTTTCACCAAGTGTTGGTCCAAGCCACCCAGTCTTCAGCCTGAGATCTGCGGTAGTCTGCTTGTTGGTGTCTTTCCTGCCCTTGCCCCTCTAGTTTCTTCTCCACAAAATAGCTGAGATGATCCTTTTAAAACTTATCTGATCAGAACCCTCCAGTGGTTTCTCATCTCACTTAGATAAAAAATTTTTATAATCATCCTCATAGAGACTGCCCATAAAGTTCATGATCCAGCAGGACACTTTTGAGCCTAAAAGCAGGTGGCATTAATAGTGGTGTCAGAACAGCAAACAACCAGGACTATCTTGTGCAAACCAGGACATGTGGACATGTAGTCATTTCCTTTTATTTCTTTTTTTTAGTACTGGGGATCAACCCCCCTCCCCCCACCCGGGCGCTTTACCACTGAGCTACATCTGCAGTCCGTTTGCTTTTTTATTTTGAGACTAAGTTGTCAGTCTTACTAAATTGCTGAGGCTAGTCTCTAACTCACAAGATCCTCCTGCCTCAGCCTCCTGAGTCACTGGGATTACAGATATACAACTCTGGATCCAGCCCCTCATTTTCCTTTTAAGGCCCTGCATGATCTGTGCCTTTTTTCTCTTATGCCTTTAATTCATGTCCTAATACTGTCATCTTGGAGCCTTTGCTCTTCCCTGAGAAATCTGTGTGATTTGCCTTCTCATTTCCATTCAGTCTTAGTTCACATATAACTTATCAGAAAGACTGCCTTTCACTACCCATTAAAATAGTATTCTGCACCTTCATGCTATTCTTTCTCTGTGCTGGGTGCTTTTAGTTTTCTCTACAGGACTTATTGTCTCCTGACATTATTATTACATGGTACTCTTTCCTCTGGTCACTAGAATATAAGCTCCTTATGGAGAGAGATTTTGACTTGTTTTCTACATTCCCCAGGGCCTAGAATAATGCCTGCACAAACTCGGGTCTTAACTAAGTATTTCTTGATTTAGTGCATGAATAACTGAATTTTTAGAATTGTCATTGCAAACCTTGGAGAATGTGATGGGAGGAGTCATTGTTGCTCTTGATACATAGGTATATAAAATAACTTTCTTCATTTTTGATTTGTGTTAGAGAACTTACTGTGAAGGTGCCTAAATACTGTGTTTTCCCTTGTTCCAGGTAAACACTCTTGGGATTAATGTATTATGTATAGCCAGTGTTCTAGTAGAAGGGTCTTTAGGGACACAGTTACTCATTTTGTAACACTTGATGCTAGACTGTGAACTATTGAAGGTAAACTGGACAGCCTTGGTTGGGCTTTGGCCCCACATTTCTGTTTTTTTTTTTTTTTTCCTTCTGCTAGTCCACCCCCACCCCCAACAGATATGTTCACATCTTAGAGTTTACTCTCTGCTTTGACTTTTGTAGGGAATTAGATTTCTCTCTCTCTTTTTTAAAGACTTTTAGAATCAGAAAATGCTAGGATCTAAGTCATGTAAAATTGTCTGATTGCACTTTGGGGCAAATAAGTTCCTTTGCCTTACTTCTTCCAACATTTGCATTTTAAGGCTTTTACCCCAAATGGTGGATTTCTTTTCATAAAGGAATTTTAAATAGATTAGAAGGCATTGGGGGGGAAGAGGAGGCAGGCAGCAAAGCCTGTCCATTGTCCTTGAAATGACAGCACCTCTGATGTGAGATGATCCTTTTAGGGTCTCTGGGGCAGGTGGGAGGAGCTGGAACAATGGTTCCTGTTCTTTCTACCCCCAGAGGATCTTCTCTTCCTCCCACCCCTACAGACAACCATCCTTCTCATTTTCTTTCTCTCTTGAGGACAAGGGCTGTGGCTTCTCAAGGACTGCTTGTCAGCAGCTTTTGCATGTAAAGGAATTTACCAGTGGTGCTTTAGTTTGCAGTCTCCTAATAGGGCCTTTATTTCTCCTTCATCCCTTGGTCTGCTGGCCTTTCAGCCCCTCCCTAGTTCCCTCTGCGGCTCTGATCATAGCTTCTGCTTCCATTCCACTGTTTTCCCTAAGAATAGTAGAACTGACAAGCCAGAGCTCATTTTAATCGCTCCCTTCCTTGCATCTTGAACCTTTGGAAATGGTTTTAGTTTTTCTGATCCTGTGGCACCTGGGTGGGAGAGAACCTTAGTGACTAGGTGTATATTCTTCAATATCTGACAGTTGTGAATAGGTATAAGAATTATTCAGGCTGCTGAGTCTCAGACCATGGGAATAGAGGTTAACAGAATATGGCAATTCAGGAAGCTGAGGAGGACCTTTCTAAACATCAGTAGATGTAAATATTAAATGGTATAATTTGTCAGAGAAAAAGTTGACATTAGTGCTGGCTCTCAATACTGGAGAACTAGCAAAAGGAAATCAAAACTCTACTGGAGCTGTTTTAAAGTAACACAGATCTTTTCATCTAACCACTATGCAGTGTCATCATTAAACCCTTGACACTGACCCATTTATATGCTTAGCTTCCAGTTTTGCCCCCCATAACAAAACATGGAAGGATTATTGCTCAGAACCAGAGTGTGGGTATTGGGGGGCTGGCAACCAAGTAGTACTTTTACATCTGTGAACTTTTTGGTCTTCAAAAATATTTTTTCTGACTCTCTATGATATAGTGTGCTGATGTGAGACTTGGCTTTTAAAAAATGTTTGAGGTTTATGTAATGCTTCTTGAAGCATTTTGATTGGAGAGAAATATTCCTCCATTGTTTTTTTCCCTTATAGTAATATTGCTGGAAGCTTATGGCCACATGAGCCTGTAGTAGCTGGGTACCCAGGCTTTCTAAAACACTAAAGGTATTTAATAGTATCAGAGTAAAGGCCATTGTTACATTTCGATGAAGGTATGCATATATTTAATCAATTTTTTTTTCTTCTTAGATTGCCAAGAAAATCTGATGTGGAAAGGTAAGTATAAAAACCTAAAATCTGCCTCTTTATTAATCTATCTGTGGGTGTGGATATGTGGGTATTGCTGGTATAGGGCTGTGGATTGGAAACCTAGGACCATTTGTTTAGGAGTAGCAGGGATGTCATCATCTCATTCTCAACAATATTCATCTGTGAGACGAGTTCTAGATTTTTTGTTCTACAAACCTTTGAGTGACTGACCTGATCAAGTCCCTGAGCAGGATAGGAAGATGTAGAAGATAATAGTCTGCAATGGAAGAAGCTGGGGGTCATACCGATTTAAGAATTTGGTTGCTAATTTATCTTTGCTCTAATGATGCAATTTGGTATCTTCAGAGAATTGATACTTGCCTCCTGCTATTGCTGTTTTATAGTTGAGAAAATTTTGGTTCAATTGAAGTTGGGGGCTTAAGACTTAACTACATACTAGTCTGTTTGCATAGGCTAAAGGAATAAGACAAATTAAGATTTCAAAGACATCATGTGATGGGAATTTACATTGTGGCTATAGTAAAGGTGGCTTGATTATATCTTCACATTACTTATACTCCTTGGTTGGTTTTTTTAATACCAAATCACTAGGGAGGATTTGAACATTTATTAATGTCTACACTCAAATGCCAACACCAAGTGTCCTTTTTTGACAGAATTAGACATAGGTAAAGAGGTGAAAGAGACAATTGAAACTTACTTGTGTTATGGTTTAGCTGGTCAATTTCAAAGGACAGAAGGTTTTGTCTGTTGTGGGGTGAAGGGACACTGGGCCTTTGGAAATTGGCTCACGTTCCTTATCGCTGAGACCCTGGTTCAGAAAACCAAACCACATCGCAATAGTTTACAAAAAGGGACTTCTTCTTTCTAGTAGAGGAATGTATTTAGGAAATCAAATTAATAATATGCAAATCTGTTTGCTCTGGGAGAGGAGCAGAGACCTCACATCCTCTGTAATTCATTGCTGAGTTAAAGTGACACTACAGAGGCTCCTAGCTCTCAGGTGGCTGCCAGATCTTATTGGGGGGGATTATGGGGATGGAACCAAGGGTTTCATACATGCTAGGCAAGCGCTGTACCACTGAGCTACATCCCCAGCTCTGCCAGATCTTCATGTGCTTTTAACACTTTTGCTATGTCTCTCTCGTCAGCGATGCTCTGCTTGTTTTTTTCCATAATCTTAATAGACATTAGCAAAGAGTCATTGCCAAGTTGTCCTTGATTTTTCTCTATATAGTGCCACCAATCAAGTTGTTGGCTGATCTCAAGGAATCCTTTCAGGTTGGTTGTGGGCTTCATATGCTCTTGGTAGCAGTTTGACTCTGTAGCCTTTAGTCAGGATTATACTTAAGCAAAAGCTTATTTTGGTGCATTTCATCATGGTGGTGATATTGGAGAGATGCAGAGATGTAGTTTGGATTTGTAGGTCATTGACAAGATGTATGAAAATTCATAGGTTAGTCCACCTGGAGGGAAGTTGGTATTCTTCTGGGTGCTGCCATTAGTTCTGGCATCTTGAGTATTTTTTTTTCTTTAAGTGTCTTAAGGTAAGCCATCAAAGATATGATTATCCGTTTCGTAGCTGCCTTGAAGTTGAGAAGTCTAGCTAACGCACTGATTGACAACGTAAAGCTTTTAGTGAATCTCTAAGACTAAGAATGTTGGGAGAAAAAGCGTAGAGATGGGTATAACATAAAAATAGATATGAACTGCATGAATGAATATGGTGTAATGGATCCCTCTGTTATGTATAATTAGAATGCACCAATTAAAAAAAGAAAAAAAAATAGATATAAACATACCTTCTACTTTGTATTTTTATTACTCAACATACTCTCTTTGACTTGGCTTAAATAATTTAATTCTGTGTTTACCCACTAAAATTCATTTGATTAAGGGTTGTCCAGTTCTTTATTCAAATTTTTAAATCTTGCTTTTCCAAGATGGGAAATTGGCCCTTGCTTTTGTAGAAAGAGTAATAGTTTCAAGCTTTGGTAAAAATGTATTTCAATTCCCTGCTCTTATCAAAAAGGTTACTAACTACTAATTTCAGCTAGGAAGTGAGTTACATCAAACGCCTAATTTGATTCCCTCTATGATGCAGTTAACTTCTACTACCATATATCCATGAATTTAGTATGTTTTAGAAACAGCTTTTATTGCAGTATGAAATTGATTTTAAAAAGTGATTTATTGCTAAAACATCCTATTGGGTTTATTACTGTGAGGTCAAAAAATAAAGTATATACAGGTGGCATACAAAATGTGATAATTCATATTTGGATAAATATTTAGGAGTTTCGTTTTGTTGTAGTGGTTGTAAACACAGATGGATTTTTTTTTTAGCTCAAATGAAATAAAATTTGTGGAATATCCATTGTAATATATTGGTTTTCTGAAAATTCTTTTATAGGAAAATAGAAATAGTACAGTTTGCTAGCCGGACACGCCAACTCTTCGTTCGATTATTAGCTTTAGTAAAATGGGCTAATAATGCTGGCAAAGTGGAAAAATGTGCGGTGAGTTAAACTTTTGGTTTTACTTTGTATGAAAAGCTTTGAATGTTATAGTAAACAGTTGCTAATTTTAGCTTCACTACTTCTTATTTAAATGACATCACCTTCATAAGTAATCACATTTCTCTAGGATAATGTACAGTGGATTTCTTTGGAAACCTAGTATTTTCTTTGGACACTTGATCAGAAGTGTAGGAGGTATTTGGAGACATCATTACATAAACAGCTTTAAATATGAGATTGGAACTAAAGAGGGGAAGTTGTTAGCTTAAATTTTGTATTTTTAGAATTTGTAAAGATTTTCCTTAAATTTTGCTTATTGATTTTTTTTACAGTCAAATCATAAATATTTATTTTTCTCCAAAATTTTCAATTTATGTACTGTCTCACAAAAGAAGCTAGTCTTTGCTACGGTAGAATGAGACAGACATTATGACCCTACATACATGTATGATTACACTACTGTTGTGACTCTGCCAGAGGAATGAGAAGTTGTTCTCCATTTGTGTACAATGTGTCAAAATGCATTCTACTGTCATGTATAACTAATTAGAACAAACAAAACAAATCAAATACAAAAAACACAAAAGCTAGTCAGTCCTTCCTGCTAGTATGCAGTTTTATTTCCTTTCCCCCTCTCCTAATCCTCACTCTTTTAAACTGTCCCTCAGGCAGCAGGCATTGATGAGTGATGTCTATCTAAATTACTTACCTTTAGCTCCAGACTTAGGTAGCCACATGTCAGATTTGTTCCGTTTTTTTTTTTTTTTTTTTTAGCAAAAGACTATTCTCATCCTAGAGAATGTTAGAGATGCTTCCTTTCATCTGGTTGATGTAATTTCTTATTGTCCAATTGCACTCTTCCTCCTTTGTTCCTCACTCAAGAAGAATACATGAGCTGGGTGTGATGGTACACACTACTTGAGAGGCTAAGTGAGGAGGATCACAGGTTTAAGGCCACCTTAGCAACTTAGTGAGACCTTGTCTCAAAATAAGAATAAAAAAGCTCTGTGGATGTAGCTCAGTGACAAAGTGCCCCTGGGTTCCATCTTCAGAATCAGTTAATCAATAAGAAAGAATATATGAATAGAAATGTGTATAAGGAAGGACTTTTCAGGTAATCCTGAATTCACTCTGATTTCTCAACCTAAGTCATTAGCTCATATTAGTTTTGTTATCAGTGGTAAATTATTTGTATTTGGCAACTGATTTCAGGTCCATAGTGATTCTTTGGTTGAGAACTACTGAAACAGAATAGAATGAGGGGATATATGCAGACAGGATTCCCTAAGTTAAAGTTATGAATACTGGACATGAGGTAAGAAGTGCCATGGTTAAGAGCCTTTTTTGACTCTAGAAGGTCTTTTTTAGAAGGGCCAATTCAGTATATACCCCAGAGTACTATTGTGAGAATTAACAAACAATAATGGAAGGGTAAGAACTAGGCTAGTCCACAAAGTGTTAGTTATATCCAATGATCCACAGGCCACACGGTTATAATCCTGCTTTGAGTTCTGGGGTACATTTATCATCTTCAGTCCTTGGGTGCAGAGGTTTCTCAAGCACTGTTCAGAAGTTCACACATCATGTGTCCTCCACCAAAGTCCATACAGGCCTATAAAGGATTACGTTCTTGGGAGAGTGATTTCATCTTCTCCTTCCATGTCATCCTTCCATTATGCCGCTTGAGTGAATTTTATGTTTAGGCTTCAGTTTCACTTATGTGGTGGGCAGCTTTTGAAATGGCTTCCATGATCCTTTCCTCTAGATATTCATGTCTTTGCATGATCCCCTCCCCTTGAGAGTGGCCTGTGCCTAGTAACTTGCTTCATTCATGAAATCTTTCAGTGTCTTTATCTTGAACTTCCCAGCCTCCAGAAGGTTTTAGAGATTCAGTCCAGGTTGGCTGACTCCACAGCTCTGGGCCCGGGGTGACGCAGAGCATCATGGTGGAAGGACATGGCAGAGGCAAGCTGCTTGGTTCCTGACAGCCAGGAAGCAAGAGAGCTGCTTATTGATTCTTGACATCCTTGGGAGAATGGCAGAGTTGGTATTTTCTCCGTGTTGTATAGATGAGGAGATGAGGTTTCTAGAAGATTCTAGAAATTACGTGGCTTCTTCAAGGTCATAGAGCTGATAACAGCATTTATCTGTTCATTTGTTTATTCACCCATCTATTATCCAAACCTCCATTGAACATGAGTTATAGGGCACAATCCTTGTCTTCAAGAAGCTCCTGTTTTTTGGGGGGTGGGTACCCGGGATTGAACTCAGGGGCACTCAACCACTGAGCCCCATCCCCAGCCCTATTTTGTATTTTATTTAGAGACGGGGTCTCATTGAGTTGCTTAGCGCCTTGCTTTTGCTGAGGCTGGCTTTGAACTCACGATTCTCCTGCCTCAGCCTCCTGAGCTGCTGGGATTACAGGTGTGTACCACCACACCCGGCCACTCCTAGTCTTGATGATTGAGCCATTCACTCGAATTTTGACAGTGACAAGCAGTGAAGTATGCCAAAGATGCTAAGATCTACCCATGCCAAAAGTTATAAGCTATTTTCAAGAAGTGTTGAGGAAAGCCGTCAGTAGGGAATCATTTTTTGTTTTTGTTTTCTTTTGGTTTTGGTACAAAGGATTGAATCCAGGGATACTTTACCATGGGCTATATCCCCAGTCGTTTTGTTTTATTGTTTATTTTTAGAAAGTCTTACTATGTTACTGAGGCTAGCCTCAAATTTGTGATCTTCCTGCCTCAGCTTTCCAAATTGCTGGGATTATAGGTACGTACCACTGTGCCTGGGCAGTAGGGATCTTGTGCGATCTCTTTGAGCTCATAGCTTGGGGATGTTGGTGTGGTGTTAACAGATGAGGCACATAATTGCTCCTGTTTTATTTCCATCACTCCTAATGAGGAGAATGGAGTTCATATTGGAAAGGGTAAAATAATTATCATAAAACAAATTAAGTCCCTGAAGTAATGAGAGCAATTTACCCACTTTAATTGAGGTCAGCTCTCTAGGCCCAACTCTGCAAAGCCAAGTAAACTTCTGGCTGTTGTCAGTTATATTTGGAAAGTGAGCAAAATGGGGATATGCTCTAAGTTTGACAGTGATGCTCAAATTCCTTTTTTTTCTGCCATTCAAGTACGTAATGATATTGTAAAATGTTACCAGTTTTCATAGGTTAAAGTAGAAAAACAGCTTTACATTGGTTAAGTTATATTTTAGGGATTTAAAAATTCTCTTAAGTTTATAGGGCTTCCTGGATAAGTTAAAATTAGCAGCTAACTAGTATAGAGGTACCCACAGTAGTTTATTTTTAGCACCCTGACAAGCTAAGTTGAAAATATTTTTACAGCAGTTTTTATATTTGTAAATCTATATGGGGGTTTGCCTGTTCCAGAAAATACTACTTCAGAAAGAAATCCACACATAATTTTTGTATATGTGTTTCTGCATATAATTTTCCTGACATCTCACCTCAGTATTAGCCTGCTGGGTTTGCTTATCTTTATTTCACTGGATTTCCTTATCATTAGACATAGAACTTATATGAAAATTGCCAGAATAGAAGGAGAAAGGAAGTTATGAAGAAATTGAGAATTCTAAATTCTAGAATATAGATTCTTCTTCTCCTTTTTCTCTTTTTTAAGCTTAAAAGACGCCAACCCTGATTATCATTGAAGTTCATGTACAATTTCAGCCCTGGCAGCTAATGGAGGGGCTGGAAGAATTCTGTAAGATGTAGCTAGCCACATATTTTGAGTCTCTTTGAGTAGACTCATATCCAGGTATATAATGTTAATTGAAGGTTTGTTTAGGGGGAGAATATTCTCTACCATATATCAAATTTTTCTTATGGGGAGAAATTTCTGTTAGTTCATCTATTGTGGTCTATTGATGTAATTGGGAAATTAAAGTTCATAAACAGTCTTTTGTACAATGTGAAGCATAATTTAAAGAATAGTTTTTGTTATAAATATTAATAAACACGCTTATTTCAAGTTTATCTGAAAGTGTACAGTTCATTGTTTTGGAAATTTGCGCACCAGTTCTAATTAATCTATTTTGGCCTAAACAAAGAAGTGAGGTATAGTATTTCTGAAAAGTCTCAGATTTCTTTCAATAATTACTTAATTTGGGATGATATTTTATTACACATGTTCAAACCTTTAGTAAAAATTTAGGCATTACTAGCCGAGTGTGGTGACATAGACCTGTAATCCAAGTGACTTGGGAGACTGAGACAGGAGGATCACAAGTTCAAGGCCAGTCTCAGCAAATAAGTGAGGTCCTCAGCAACTTAGTGAGACCCTGTCTTGAAAAATAAGGACTGGGGATATGGCTCAGTAGTAAAGAGCCCCTGGGTCAACTCTCTAGTACCCCCCCCCCCCCCAAAAAAAAAGGTTATGCATTTCTGAAGTGTATCAAAGTCAAGTGTTCAGTTTTTTTCAAGTCTGATATTAAGTCCCTAATTATACCATAAGGATTAAAATCATGTATTTGATAGTACTAAGTTGCATGCTTCAATAACATTAACAGGCAAATTGGAAACTCTTGGTTTGAAATCAAGCTACATTGTATTCATCTTTCAATGAAGCCTAGTACTATGTAGCATTCTTCTATTTGTTTTCTGAATTTGCTGTTCAAATAAGTCACATTCTGAAGGAAGTACTGGACTTGCAGAAAGTTTCAGTGTTTTTGTTTGTGAGTATAGACATGGAAGTGTTTTGTGTCAGAGGTCAAATCCATCAACTGGTCAATTAGAATATTGTTCATATTTTGACACCTATGTTCTCAGTCTAATGATCATTTAACTGATCTCATTAGAGGTTCTTTTTTTTTTTTTTTAAGAAAAAAATTTTTTAGTTGTTGATGCACCTTTATTTTATTCATTTATTTATTTGTGGTGCTGAGAATCAAACCCAGTGCCTCATACATGTGAGGCACACTCTCTACCACTGAGCCACAACCCCAGCCTCTCATTACAGGTTCTTAATAGCTAATGATCTCATGTGGGCACATGTCTGTAATCCCTGCTACTCAGGAAGTTGAGGCAGGAGGATCACAAGTTCAAGGCTAGCCTGGACAACTTCTTGAGACCCTGTCTCAAGGTAAAATTTAAAGGAAAGGGCTGGTTATGAATGAAGCTCAGTGGTAGAGCACTTGCCTGGTATGTGCAAGGCCCTGGGTTCAGTTTCCAGTGCTGAAAAAAAAAAAAGCTCTTTAATGCTACTAGCCGTACTCAAGTGTGTCGCTCTGTGTAACTGCACAGGTTATAGAGCTCTAGTGGTAATATAGTCTAAGTATGTTTTGTGTAAGGAAAAGAGAAAACCCTCATTACCATGCCTTTTTCCCTTTAATAGGTCTATTGAGACACAATTCACATACCATACAACTCACCCATGTAGAGTGTATAACTCAATGATTTTTATTATATTCACAGATTTGTGCATCCATTACTACAGTCAGTTTTAGAATGTTCTTACCACCTCAAAAAGAATACTTACACCTTTTTGCTATCACCTCCAAGATCTCCTTTAGCCTTGAGCAACCACTAATCTGCTTCTTGTCTCTGGATTTGCCTGTTGTGAACATTTCATATAAATGAAATCATATGTTGTATTTTTTTTTGGGGGGGGTCTGGCGTCTTTATAATGTTTTCAAGGTTCACTTGTGTTGTAAAATGTATCGGTACTTCACTCCTTCTTATGGTTGAATTGCATGGATATACATTTTGTGTTATCTTCATTAACAGTGGTTTGGGTTTTCAGTTCTTGGCTATTATGAATTATGTTGCTATAATTAATCTCGTACAGGCTTCTGTGTGAATATGTGCTTTTATTTGTTTTGAGTACATACCTAAGAGTAGAGCATCAGGGTCATATGATAATTCTACATTTAATCACTTGAGGAAACTACCAGACTGTTTTCTAAAGTAGTTGCAGCTGGGTGTGGTGGTGCATGCCTGTAATCCCAGTGACTCCAGAGGCTGAGGAGACAGGAGGATTGCGAGTTTGAGGCCAGCCTCAGCAGTTTCATGAGGCCTTAAGTAACTTAGCGAGACCCTGTCTCAAAAATAAAAAATAAAAAGGGCTGGGGGTGTGGTGCCTTTGGGTTAAATCCCTGGTACCCAAACAAACAAACCAATAAATAAATAAGTGGTGCTCCTGGGTTAAATTCTGGCACATAAATAAATAAGTTAAAGCAGCTGCAGCATTTTTACATTCCCACCTGCAATATATGAGAATTCCAGTTTTTCCACATCTGTTCCAACACATGTTATCTGGCTTTTGAAATCTGGCCTTCCTTGTAGGTATGAAGTAGTATTTTATGTGGTTTCAGTATCCATTTGCCTGATGGCCAGTGATGTTGAACATCTTTTCATATCCATAATGGCCATTTGTATATCTTCCTTAGAGAAATGTCTATTCAGTAGATCAGTTAAGTTCCAAAGGAGATTGTTGTTAACCATGTTAATAGTTGGTGTATAAATACTTTAAAAAGGAACATGATGATCATGAGGAACCTAATGAACTCACTAATAAGGTACTGGAAACTGAAGTTTTATCTTTATTAAATTTCTAAGTCAAAAGGGATGTAGCTGAAGCTAGTTTGAATTCAGCAAGTGTTTCATTACCCATGTTTAAGGTGGGTTTGGATAAATTGACATCCCAATAGGGTTGATGAAAATCTTCCCAGAGAGAGGATTTTGGTAGTCTTTGATCTTGACTTTGATTGATGAGCCTTTTCACAGTGACTCCATTGAGGGGACTCTTAGAATGGCCTAAATATCAGTGAAACCCAGTTTAGAAGACAAGGGTGTGTTAGCAGTGACATGGTGGCTTTGATAGAAATCCACTGTGCTAGTTATAGGAGGTAACGTTTGTACTGTGCAATGCTGTATACAGGAGTCTAAGAGAAATAACTTGTTGTTTTGATTGTTGGCTGTTTTCTGTGGGCAAGTGCCTTCATCTTTCCCTAAGCTTCAATTTTTTTTTATCTCAGTGATTATCTGGTTCTGTTTCCTAGAGCTGTGAAAATCAGACAATAAATTAACTGTGGAAATATGAAGAAAATATAGGACATTGTGTGTGCATGATGTCTTCTGAGTGCCATGCTTTCACTTGACCACTGACGGCCAACATGAGAGGAAATTTTAAGTATTGTTCTAGATAGAACTAGAAGATAAAATTTTCAAGGAGGTAATTCTCAGCTCTGTGATGAGCTCTGCTAGGTCAGGCATCCTTAGGAAATGCATTGAGGAGAGAAGTGTTGGAAAGGATTTTTGTGTTGGGCATGAAGTTGGCCTGGATCTTATAATGAGCAACATTTATTGTTTTCTATGTTCTAGGCACTGTTCTAAAGGTTTTAATATACATTAACTCTTCTTTTTTTTTTTTTTTTTTGCATTCACTCTTAATCTTCAAAACAACTTTTATGAAGTTAGGAATCATCGTGTCCATTTTACATTTGAAAAAACTGAGGCCTGTAACTGAGGTTAAGTAACTTGCCCAAGGTTACAAGGCTAATAAGTTGTGGAGTTAAAATTGAGACCAAGTCAGCCTAAGTCTAGGAGGCCATGCTTTTCAGTACTTCTCTACCAACCAACTCTAGCATCTACTAAGAGTAGAAGCATTTTATTCTCTTTTCTCTTCCCAACTTTTTATATTTTGTGTGTGTCATGTTAAGGATGGAGAAATATATTGCAAAAAATTTTATTTAAAGTGACAAAATTGTTTTAATGTCAAAAACACATGTATTAAATATGTTTTCTTCAAGTTATTGGGAACGTTTTTGAATACATATGGAAAACCTATGTTAATTTCTTTTGAAGTTTACTTCGGAATGAGTGAATGATATTTAATATAAGAAACAGATAGTTTTGAAGCAGCTGAATGCATTTCCTTTTGCATTAAAGATGATCTCAAGCTTCTTAGATCAGCAAGCCATCTTATTTGTGGATACTGCTGATCGCCTGGCCTCGTTAGCTAGAGATGCTCTGGTCCATGCCCGCCTGCCTAGTTTTGCCATTCCGTATGCCATCGATGTCCTGACTACTGGCTCTTATCCACGGCTGCCAACCTGCATTAGGGTAAGTGCTTTGACCTTGTGCTCAGAAAAGTTCAAGCTTTTAACCTGCATTAGGGTAAGTGTTTTGACCTTTGTGCTCAGAAAAGTATTTGGTTTCGGATTAAGTAGCCTAGCAAAAAAAAACATATTTTCAAAACAAGTACTTCATATGGTCCTTTTTCTCTACAAGTAAAATTGTACTTTTTGTGAAATAAATTGGGGCTGGAATGTGAGAGGTATCAAAATGGGTGAATCCTTTTTTTGGGTGGGAGTGGGCAGATGTGCCAATATCACTTAACATTGATTTCAGTCTGTGAGAATACTGCATGCTGATTGCCATTTGGAAGTGTTTTAAAATTTACTGTGCTAGTTTACCAAGTTGGTGTTACTATATTTTATACGTTTGAGAAGTATAGGGGCTAATGCACAAGGCCCTGGGTTTGGTACCTAGCACTCAAAATAAATTAATTAAAAAAATAAGTAGGGTAAGTCATCCCTTGATATTAAGTTGATTTCATAAATGGAGCATGAAGAAGACCATGTCATACAGTGGTCTAAGCCAGGCAACCAAGGAATTTTTGGCACCCTAATGCATGGTAGTAATGTTCACTATTTTTAGATGTGAACTGCAGAAATGAGTGTTGAGTATTTCTTGGGTCAAGTTAAGAAAACATTGTGTAAAGACAGGCACAGGTAAAAATTATGCCTTGTGCTGGGGGTGTAGCTCAGTGGAAAGGTATACAGTGATTAGTTAAAAGTCACTTAACTTTTTTTTTTTTTTTTTTTAGGATAAAATCATTCCTCCAGACCCAATTACCAAAATCGAGAAACAAGCCACACTTCATCAGCTTAATCAGATTCTTAGACATCGGCTTGTAACCACAGATCTTCCTCCTCAGCTAGCAAATCTTACAGTTGGTATGTACCTAAGACTTTTTCTTTCTTTTCTTTTCTTTCTTTCTTTCTTTTTTTTTTTTTGAGATGGTGTCTTACTGTGTTGCTCAGACTGGTCTTGAACTCATGGGCTTAAGTGATTTTTTTTCCTCCTCAGCCTTCCAGGTAGCTGGAATTCTAGGAGGGTATGCTCCAGGCTGAAATTCATTTTTTAAAGAATATTTTCTTAAATAGTTTTATTCAAAGAAATACTATGAAGTTTTGACACACAGTTTTGGTGTTTTTTGAGTCTATGCCTTGTCAGTCATCAGTCTTTTTAGTACCTAAAAATACAAGGTCCATGTTGAACGAGATCTTGTGGAGTTGAAGGAGAAGGGTCCCTGATTTGAGTCTCAAGAAAATACTGTTTGTTAAAAGAGCTGCCTTTAGTTTCTTAATGACTTGGGTGCTGGCTTCTGTTCATGAGAGAACCAATGAATGGTTTGAAGACTTAAAGAATTCTCAGTCTAGCTAAAATTTCTTTACAAGACTGAAGCTTAGCAGGAGGCTGCTTGTTGGGGAGCAAAGTACACTTCTTTCTCTTCTTCTAAAAGCAAATGGCCGCGTGAAGTTTCGAGTTGAAGGAGAATTTGAGGCTACCTTGACAGTGATGGGAGATGACCCTGATGTTCCATGGCGTCTTCTCAAGCTAGAAATTCTGGTTGAGGATAAAGAAACAGGAGGTAAATTACAAATACTGATTTAAATCATAAGTATTGATTTGAATGTTTGGTGTATTGTTGGAATATTCCTGCAGAATAATAATCTGTATAGCAATTTATCCTGTAATTGGAAGCAAGTTTTATCATAATCAGAACTACCTACTGCCTATGGAAGTTTCCGTTCTTTCTCAGAGTATAGTGTTCCCGAATTTCCAGGGTTAATTTCAGTTCTTTTCTTTTTAAAATTCATTGTTAGTATACACTTCCTTAGTTGGCATCATGACGTGATCTGTACCCTTTTCTGATGAACTGCCTTCTTTTCTCCTGCCAACGGAAGATGGGCGAGCCTTGGTTCATAGTATGCAGATCAACTTTATCCATCAGCTGGTGCAGTCTAGGCTCTTTGCTGATGAGAAACCGCTTCAGGACATGTACAACTGTCTACGTATCCTTCTGGAATTTGAGACATATTATAAGGATTTTGTGTCTCCCTTTCCCTCCTACATTGTCCATTTATCTTTATTTCTGGACTGAAGCAGCTTAGCCTCTCCCCCACTTTGGGTAGAAACAAAACTGGGAAAGCAGCCATTGTGAAACATACTTCCCCATCTATAATGAAACAATGTTTAAATTTTACTGTTGAATTTGTAGGCAGGCCCCCAAAAGTGATATGTTAAAAAAACAGTACTGTTTGGGGAATGAGTAGTACTACTTGGTTAATCCATATTTCCCAAACTTTGAATTAAGGGTCAACGTGGACCTTATGGTTTGTTTATGCTGGTTCAGAATTAAATATAAAACTTTTTTTCTAAAAATGCCACAAATTTTACCACTTTTTAGTATGAGTCATTGGAGAGAGATGATTCCCAAAAGTTCCTTCATACCCAGCTCTTTGGTAATGGGTGCTTTGTTAAATGAAGTTTATCTATGTTTTATTGACTGTTAGAGTAATGTATATATTAGATTTGCTTAACAAGATCTACCAGATTCTTTCTGCTTATCACTTCAGTTAGAAGTGTTACATTCCCAGACTCTAATGTTAATCCGAGAGCGGTGGGGAGACCTTGTGCAGGTGGAAAGGTATCATGCTGGAAAGTGCCTCTCGCTGTCTGTTTGGAAGTAAGTAAAATTGGTTCTGGTAGATTTATGCTTTGATTAAATACTCTTTTTTTATTCTCTCTCTCTCTCATATGTCTGACTTAATATATACTCATAATGAGTATGTGCCCATGGTAACTTGCATTTGTATAGTCATACATGCTAGGTAAGCACTCTACCACTGAGCTATATCCCCAACCCCACACCTTTCTTAGAACATTGCATGTTTCAGATCCATAAACATTTATCTGTTTATATTAAGATGTACTATTTTTAAAAATCTTAAGGTTAGTTTACTCTAGAGTCATACCAAATTGCTAAAAGACCATTAGGTTAGGTTGTTGAGTATTTTTTTTTTTTTAATATATTTGCTTAGCAGAGTTTTCTGTTTTCAATTATACCTTTTAAAAACTTTGGGAGGGGCTGGGGATGTGGCTCAAGCCGTAGCACGCTCGCCTGGCATGCGTGCGGCCCGGGTTCGATCCTCAGCACCACATACAAACAAAGATGTTGTGCCTGCTGAAAAACTAAAAAAATAAGTATTAAAAAATTCTCTCTCTCTCTTTCTCTCTCTCTCTCTCTCCATTCTCTCTTAAAAAAAAAAAAAACTTTGGGAGAAAATCAGATATCAAGTTGTGTTTGAACTTTGCTTGATTCCCATTTTCTCTAAAGGAATTAGAAATGAATAGATACTGCTTAGAAGACAGGTTTTTCTGTTTTAGAGTTATTTTTTGATTATTCCAAAAGTTAAGTTGTGTTGAAATTTTTTTTTAATATTTCTTTTTTCTCTTCAGTCAACAGGTTCTTGGTAGGAAAACAGGAACAGCTTCTGTTCACAAAGTTACAATTAAAATTGATGAGAATGATGTCTCCAAGCCTCTACAGATTTTTCATGATCCCCCTTTGCCAGCTTCTGATTCCAAATTAGTGGAAAGAGCTATGAAGGTGAAGGATCTCAATATATTTTAATATGGTTTGATTAAATCAGTATGACTTAATTATAATCTGATCCATAATAATTAAATAATCATAATTATATTATTATAATTACTAGATTATAACATGATTAAATCAATGTAACCAGTTCTTTAAAATCGTTAATTGTTTCTAAAATCCTTTATGAAATTTGTTTCGAGTGTTACACTTCTGTATTCATTGTGTTTTTACTTAACATGTGATACTGACATTGACTTTCACTTTTGGGTGGGGGTTTGCTGGGGATTAAACTCAGGGCATCGTGTTTATTAAGCATGTGCTCTACCACTGAGCCACCCACCCCCCAATTCTATCGCAAATTTTATAGTTCAGACCACTATTTTATTTTTAAGGTCTGGCATTTGACTATTACAATAACTGATACACACACACACACACACACACACACACATATTTTTATCTCCTCATCAAAATATCAACTGTAGTTTTTTTAAGCTTCCAATATCACACGTTAATTTTTAACTTAATATGATATAAATTGATTTTTAATTTTATCTAAGTTTACTTTTACTGGTTAACAGTGTGATTCTTCTAAAATATTTTGTAGCACGGAATTCTACTCTCAGGTTTTTAAAGTAAAAATATTTCAATTGCACATGCACTTTTGTTGTTGTTTATGCAGATTGACCACTTATCAATAGAAAAACTCTTGATTGACAGCGTCCATGCAAGAGCTCATCAGAAGCTCCAGGAACTGAAGGCCATTCTTAGAGGCTTCAATGCCAATGAAAACTGTAGGTGTTTTAAATTGACATTTCTGCTTTGCTTTTCTTTAAGTTAGCATCCACATTTGTTGTATGAAGGGTCTTTTTTAAACACAACTGTTTTCATGGTACATTGGTTTTGTGTGGAGGCTGGGCATTTCCATGTTTTAACTTGTAAAATTTTCAAACTTGTTCTAATTTTTCTTTTATTCTTTTCTTTGCTTGGCCTCATTTTTGAAATGTTTGCATAGTACCTCTGTTTCAAACTTTTTTACTATTGAAATGGAAGCTTTTTAACATGAATTTTATTTCTTTTACTGATGAGGCAGCATTCCAAGTATTTATATTTATAAAATATAACTGAGTAAAGAAGAATTTCATCCCTTTACAATTTTTTTGGATTGTTAATATAATAACAGGGTTCAAAATAAGAAATGCATTTAAAAACAGAGTGAAAAATCTTCCAAATTGACAAGTCAATCGTTTAGAAAGCAAAACCCTTCATTCTATATAGGTTCACATCATAATGAGCTTGTTTACTATGCTACCCCAATTGTATCTGACCATGATTACCTTGTACCCCACTCGCAAAGTTAATTAAGTGAGATGATGTAAGGTGAAGTAGGAAGGTAGGAAGGTAATTAAGAAGATGATGTAGGTGAAAGTAGGAAGTCTTTGCCTTTTGTCATCATCACAAAGCCCAGCTCAATCCATTATACTTAAAAACAGCTTCTTAGGTATATTAGTAACCTGGATTAAAGCCACTTTGAACAAAAGTATATAAAGGCACTTTTGAAGAAAAGGCCAAGTCAGAAAAAATTACAATATTCATTCAGATAGATTCTGCTGCTTTGTTGCAAAGCGGCATGACTAGACTTGGCTACAACATTCAAAATAGAAAAGAGGTTTTTTGAATGTTCTTATCACAGAGAAATAATAAATGTCTAAGGTGATGGATACATTATCCTGATTTGATCATTACACAATGTCTACATGTGTCAAACACATCACATTGTACCCTATAAATATGTACAGTTATTTTGTGTCAATAAAAAGATATATGTTCATTCAAGAAAAATGAATAATAGATGTGAAAAGGAGGTTCTAAGACAAGCCAAAGTATTAGCTTACATTTTTAAAGAGATTAAGGGAAGGGCATCTTAATGGAATTGCAAGTATGGACCTTAAGAAAAAAAGAAAGGGTGTACCAGAACTCTGCTAAATGTATTGATTAAATCTTACTTTGCAGGGAGCGGATGGGAGTCCATTAGCCTTATCAGGGTTCAACATTAGAATTGTCAGTGCTTAATAATCTTAATGATTAGCTTCAGTGGTAACCCCCTCCACCAATCTCTGAAGCAAAGATGTTGAATATATGGCTAAAAATTATGATCAGAAAGTATAATTGAAACCCATTGGGGTTAGGAAGGGTGCTGAATCCCCCCTTTGTTCTTTTTTCTTAACAGCTTTATCGAGATGTAACTCACATCAGATTACCTCATTTGATGGTTTTCACTGTACTCAAAGAGTGGTACAACCATCATAACAGTCTAATTTTAGAACATTTGAATCACCCCCAAAAGAAACCCTGCATCCATTGGCAGTTCCTCCCCATTTACCCTTCCTCCACCTCCTGACAACTACCAACCTACTTACTGTCTTCACAGAGTTGCCTATGTAGACATTTCACATAAATGAATCATATAATCAGGGGTCTTTTGCATGTTGTTTCTAACATAATATTTTCAAGGTTCATCCATGTTTCAATACTTCCTTTTTATTGTCAAATAATACACTGTATGGATATTCCATATTTTATTAATTCATCATGGCTGGACATTGTGGTTATTTCCACCTTTTGGCTATTGTGAATGATGCTTCAAGTTTTTGTGTGGACATACATTTTCATTTCTCTTGGATATATGCCTAGCAGTGTAATGGCTGGGTCATGTAGTAACTCTGTTTAGCCTTTTGATATGTTTAACACCGCTTTACAATCCCATGATAGTGTGTGAGAGTTCTGTCTTTTCCACGTCCTTACTAACACTTGTCTTTTTGTTTCTAGTGATTGTGAAGTGGTATCTCATTGTGGTTTTGACTTGCATTTCCTTAATGATTGTTGAACATGTTTCCATATATCTTCTTTAGAGAAATGTCTCTTCAGATCCTTTACCAATTTTACAATTTTTTTTGTTTGTTTTTTTCCTTTTTAATGGAGTTGTAAAAGTTCTTTATATATTCTGGATATAGGTCCCTTTTCATATATCATGATTTACAAGAATTTCTCACATTTTTCTCTGGTTGTTTCTTCATTTTATGGCATCATTTATTTGTAGTACTGAATTTTATTTTTTTCGGGGCATGAGGGTGATCCTGGGGATTGAACCCAGGACCATGTGCATGCCAAGCAAGCCCTCTACTGCTGAGCAACATCTCCAGGTCCCCCCCATCCGCTGACCAGTGTCTCGCTAAGTTGCCTAGGTTGGTCTTAAACTTGTGGTCCCCTTATCTCAGCTTACTGAGTAGCCAGGACTGAGTAGTCAGCACCACCACACCTCACCACACCTGGCCAAGTTTTTAAGTATTGATGATGTTTAATTTCATCTATTTTTTGTTCCTTGTGCATTTGCATCAAGCCTAAGAATGCATTTCTTCAACCCGAAGTTGTAAAGATACACACCTAGGTTTTCTTTTATTAGTCTCATATTTAATTTTTACATTTAGATCCATGATTTATTTTAAGTTCATTTTTGTGACTGGTATAAGGTAGGGGTCCAACTGCATTCTTTTATATGAACATATGCAATTATCTCAGTAACATTTGTTGAAGACTGTTTTTGCCTATTTTTCACCTTTGTTGAAACTTCCATTTTGTTCTTAAGACTTAAGACTAAGCATTTTGCAATCTTCATTTTTTTAATTTCTAATTTTTTAAAATAGTAAAATGCTAAAATTTTATTTTTTAGGATTCCATAAAATAAGGTTTGTGATTCTTTGATAGATTGATTTACTTTGGTATCATCTGTAAACAAAGCTTAGTAAGTAAAAAAAGTAAAATCAAGCTGGGTGTAGTGGTGCACACCTTTAATCCCAGCAGTTTGAGAGACTGAGGCAGGAGGATTGGAAGTTCAAAGCCAGTCTCAGTAACTTAAGGAGGCCCTAAGCAACTTAGTGAGACCCTGTCTCTAAACAAAATATTTTTTAAAAGGGCTGGAGGTGTGGCTTAGTGGGTAAGCGTCCCTGGGGTTCAATCCCTGGTTTCAAACAATAAAATGAAATTAGTGTGATTTCCAGGATATTTAAATTATTCTGAAAAGTAAGCCAAGTTTATGTCTACATAGAAATGGTTTTGTGTACTGTTCATCTAAGTGCAGAAGATTTCTCTTTAGTAGCATTTGTAGAGATGTCACTACCTGCCTAGCCAGAAGATCTGAGTTCAGCTATGTGCCCTTGAACAAGTCATTTACGGATCTGGGCCCCATTCTCCATCTGTGATTTGAGGATATTAGTTGAGACTTAGCTAACTCTAGTAGCAGCATGCTACAGCAGTGGGTTTCAAGCCCTAGGTGTGTGTAATCTCAGTGTTAGGGACAAGTATTTCACGGACTGTGATTTTGGAGGCAAGGGAGGAGCTTGCATATAGGGTTGGTCCCAAGTCCTGCTTTAATCAAGGCATTCTGCAAATACAACTGCTAGAGGAAAAGGTCTGCCGATCCACCATTTTCAGGTATAATTTGTTTTAAAAATTCACTTTCATGAATTTAGACTCTTCACGTGGTCCTATTTGATCTCTTTTGTGGTGATAAATGTAGTCTGTTCTTGGAATCCCTTAGTGCAGCTGGAATGTTTTCCAGCTCCTAACTGGAATAACCTGAGCAAATGAGTAGCATAAAGATTAGAGCATGGGGGCCCTGGCGGAGGGAGAACACACAGCTAAACATTTTAGACAGCTCAGATGGCAATGTGTGGTTTCGTGGAAGCAGAAATGGCTCAGGGAAGAGGAAGCTCAGGACTTTGGAGAGAAGATCAAAATAGACAGTGTGAAGTGCTAGAAGTGACTCCAGATATGTCCCAGTTTACAGCAGTTGCCTGACTCTTGGGAGCCAAGTTGTGTTCCTTTGTGTTGTAGTCTACCCTCCAGCACCTGAATCAGGGCAAGTGTTCAGTTTAGAACAGCCATTCCTGATTGGCCTTAGTTACTTCCCTTCATTTTTCTGTAAAGAAAAATATGGACATTGGTGGTAATAGACAATTTTCATAGACACGTATCTAAGGATTTTCTCCCTTTTGGACTGTGTTCTCTATCAGTGCTCTGTGTTTTTGAGAATACTAAAATTTGATAGATTGTAACTATAATTGCTATCCCAATTCCCAGAAGTAGCTTTATTCCATTGCTACATTTTAGAAATAGTTTCACTTTAAAGGATACATTTGTACCCCATTAGTAATCGCAACTGTAAAGAGATGTTTTAAAAATCAGCAACCCTGTTTCAAATATAAGTACTTTTTTATTATATTACTTGATTTAGTTAAGTGTAGCAAAACATCATTGATTTGAACAAATTTGTCACACTGGTCTTGAATTATAAAAATATTATAAAAGAAATTCCTGTGTATGCCTTTTTGTTCTCCCATCCCCTCAGGTGAAACTTCTGCAGCACCTGGATCTTAAGCATTTGTATACAAATATGTACTAGATGAACTTGAAAGCAATTTATTTTCATTTCATTAAGTGCTCCTACATTCTTTTATTAATTTGATAATTTGTATACTTAGTACATTCCTGTGTATGCCTTTTTGTTCTCCCATCCCCTCAGGTGAAACTTCTGCAGCACCTGGATCTTAAGCATTTGTATACAAATATGTACTAGATGAACTTGAAAGCAATTTATTTTCATTTCATTAAGTGCTCCTACATTCTTTTATTAATTTGATAATTTGTATACTTAGTACTAATGCTAACTCTACCCAAAATATTGCAAATTCATAAGAGGGTTTGGGTTATTTCTTCAATTCATAAGGGAATACAGATAATGTTCATTTGTTGAACACACTCTGCTTCTTTTTGGTACTGGGGATTCAAACCAGGGCCTCAGCTGTACCCCAGTTTTATGTTTTTGTTTTTGTATCGGGAATTGAACCCAGGACCTTAAACACATGCTAGGCAAGCATTGAGCTGTATCCCCAGCGCTTTTAAAATATTTTAAAATTTTGAGACAGGATCTTGCTGAGTTGCCCAGACTGTCCTAGAACTTTCAAACCTCTTGCCTCAGCCTCCCGCATGGCTGGGATTATAAAGGTGGACCTCCACACCCGGTTCCCACTTTTACTTTTTTAAAGGCATCTGTCCAGACTTGTTATTTTTTCCTCCTAACTACCTGTGTCATGGACGGGAAGATGCTGTTGTCCTTGGTTTATAAAGTGGTACAGAGGAGTCGTGCCTAGTGGAAAGGCCTATGCCCTCACTTTGCTCCCTGCCTGCCTTCAGTGCTGAAGCTTTAGAGGAACTTGGTAACCAGAAGAGGAAATTCTTTAGTGCGCTTTGCTCTTTATTGGATTTCATTTTACCAACTAGTGGGATTAAGGGAAAAGTGAATTGGGCCTAGTGGAAATACTGTAATACTCTAGATCAAGTGTCTTGTCAGCTATGGGATTTGTGTTTACTAATTGCTTATATTCTTGTTTCATCTGTGACTTGAAATGAGGTGCACAAATGACTTGAAAAGAATGTTTCCCTATGCCATCAATAATGTTTAATAGTTTTCAAGTCTTTCTGGAAACACCTGGCCCCTAATTGCCAGAAAAACACTTTATAAAATAAAGAATGACATTGAAACTATAGATGAGATTTATTCTGTTTACCAAATAACTAATTTTCTTTTTGATATTTTTCAACCATTATCAAGAAGAAAATCCACAAAAGTTTATTTATTAGTAACCACTGCATGAAAATAAATCCAGAACTCAGTTAAGTGATGAGATTGACTTTTCACTAGATTTTTAAACACTTTTTAAGGAATCTTGGCTTTTTTTTTCCCCCTGTAATATTTGAAAAGGGTAGCTTGTGGAAACATTCATTTTGAAAATTACATTCATCCTAGTTGACAATAATTCCATTCCAAATTTAGCAGAATCATGTTTTTCTTCTAATTTTCAATCGTGTTTCTACTCACTGATATTATATATATATTATATATTTATATAATATTATATATATATATATTATATAAATATATAATATATATATATATTTTTAAATTTCTTACCTGTTCAGCTTCCATCGAGACTGCACTTCCTGCTCTCGTCGTCCCCATCTTGGAGCCCTGTGGTAATTCGGAATGCCTGCACATTTTTGTAGATTTGCATTCTGGGATGTTCCAGTTGATGCTTTATGGACTTGGTAAGTTATTAAATGATATAATTACTCAGTGTAAGAAAAAAAAATTTTAACAAAATAAAATTTTTTTGCCTTTAGGTATCAGAACGGGTGTTTTTACAGAGTGTTTAAAGTAGATATGGAAGGAATAACTGGCTGCCATCTGTTCCTCGGAGCCCTGTTTTTACCCTTGTTTGGATTTTCTTGCACCGGATGTTAAACTTCCCAATAAAAAGTGCATTTATGCTGTTTCTCTTTTGTAAAAGTAATAATGTTGATAACTGATGTTGCTTAGATTAACTTATCCAATAGATGGTTTCTATTTTACCACTAATAGTTGGGTGACATGGAAACGACTACAAGAGATTCTAATGTCATTCATGGCTGGAGAACATAGTTATGATAGTATAAATACGTATGATGACTTTTGAGGTACAGAATTCTAGAGGAAAGTATTTATCTCTGCTTTAAACACAATAGAAAATTTAAAAATTTTGATTTCTAACTTTACTAAGTTGGTGTTCAGAAATAATGAAATACTAGGAACAGTATTTTTGCATTGCTACTTAAATGGTATTCTTGAAGATTTTCCATTTGATATTAATATTAAGCAAGATAGATTGATGAAGATAAGGGGTTTTCTGGTCACATTTCTGGCTATACAGATTTATATATGAGCTGCTCATGGAAAGCAGGACTCATCATTGCTTTGAATCATAGCACCCTGCCTCATGATCTCTTCGAAACCTAATTATCTCCCAAGGCCCCTTCACCAACTATCACACTGAGGATTAGGGCTTCAAAAATATGAATTCAGTGGGGGAAGGACACAATTCATTCTGTAACAGTGCTCTTTTGTTTTTTTGATATTATCATTTTTTTCTATGCTTTTTTCCCACTAATTGAATTTGTTTTGTATCTTGCTTTTTTTTCACTCAGTATTTTATTTATTAGCATTTTTCTAATGTTACTAAAAGTTCAGCAGGATATATAGCAAGCTAATCTTTCTACACCAGCTCTTGTTTATGTCAGACATCATTTGTGTTTGGTAAATAAACATTTCAGTGGAATTTTTTTTAAATAATGTTTAAGGCTCTAAGTCTAGTAATATTATAAATTTTAAATACATATAGCTTGAAAATGCTAATAAACTAGAATAAGAGTTTGGGTAATTAAAATAAAGGGAAATAATTATTTGTGTATTTGTTATTTGTTCTTCTTGCCAGTGCACATTTGCTGTTAGTTGTTTTATCTATAAATATGCTAAAATGTTAAAATGTTAAAGAAGGAAAACTGATTAGGTTGATATGTACCTTATGATGCATTTTATTTAGTTTTTCTCTGAATGAAGAACAACATGATTTTCTGCCTAAAATAATAATTTTAACTTTGGTTTGGGGTTATGTAGATAAAGATTTTGTTTCTCATGTAAGCAATTAATTAATCAAGTACTTTATTCTGTAGACCAAGCCACTCTCGATGACATGGAAAAGTCTGTTAATGATGACATGAAACGGATCATTCCTTGGATTCAGCAACTTAAGTAAGCTTTTAAGTATTTTAGCTCAACACTAAAACTGGAAATCTATTTGACAGGATATATTTTCTTCTCCATCACCACTCTTGATCAGTCACTGTCCTTAAGTTTTATGATATGATACTTGAGTGTCTTTTGAGAATCTAAATTCTCTTGGAATAGATCCAAGATGGCAGCGCCTCATATTAAATTGCCCTCTAGAGCAGATATATGTATGAAGGGCATGACATTCAACTTTCATTCCATACCACATTTCCTCCCTGTACAAGCACTTTTCAGATCACTTATACAATGATTTTTTTAAATCAGGTTTTCTCTTTAATAGAGTCTTACTTGTTTTTATCCAGGAAAAACTTCATGGTATGAATGTACCAGCTGACACTGTCAGAATTAGTCATTTCTGCTTTTCTAATACCGTCATTCATTTTGTCTCAAAGTCTGGTAGTGCATGATCCTATTAAACTAAATGAAATTGAAAATGAAGCTAGAGATAATTTTATGGGGCTTCATTACCACCTTGGTACACAAAGGTGCCATTATGGCAACTCCAACAAACTCTTTTATAAAAATTAATAAAACAAAATTCCAGGGACTAAAAATAAACTTCAGAGATGAAAAACTGGCAAATGATGTAGGGGGAAAGACCAGAAGCCAACAGAAGAACTGTTCAGGGGACACTCTTGTTTCTGTCTTCTAGTCTTCTCCCTCCTCCTTTTGCTGTTTTTGATTTTATATGAATATTTGAAGCCTTTATTATAATTAAGTAATGTTTTAATTATCAGGGCATGATTTTTAATGCTAGTAGGTAACATATGAGCCTCTATTTTGAGCAGCTGTTTATCTGATTATAAAAAATATATATATTATGGTCAATAATCTGGTAATAACTTACAACAGTTTTTAGTGTATTAGGGTCAGTTTTGTGCCTGTGGCTAAGCAAGGTTTAAATGCCTAACATGCTTAATAATTCATGCTACAATGCCTTGAGGTTATTTATCTGTCAGTTGTAACCATCAGAAGTCTAACTTAAGGGTTGGGGTTGTGGCTCAGTTATAGACCACTTGCTTAGCATGTATGAGGCACTGGGTTCGATCCCCAGCACTGCATAACAATAAATAAATAAAGATATTGTGTTCATCTATAACTAAAAAAATACAAAATAAAAAGTATATTTTAAAAAGATAGAAGAAATATAACTTAAAATTAGAAAACCAAGTCCCCAGAAGCCTTTAACTTATCAAATGTATAACGTATTTTAACTCACATTATTTGTTTGTTTGTTTTTAATGGTTATTTTTAGTTATACATGATGGTAGAGTCCATTTTGATAAAATTATGCACACATGGAATATATTTTATTCTAAATAACATTATTTATAAGAAAAGTCTTGATTGTTACTTACAACAATAGTGTTTCTCAAATTTTCAATGATGAATGGCCAGTTTATCACTAATCTGTCACAGGATAATTTTTTCAAGACAACTTTTTGAGGTATGATTTATGTGCCATAAGGTCTACCCATCCTAAGTATATATACTTTGATTTGTAGTACATTTACCAAGTTTTGCATCCATTACTGCAGTTCAATTGCAGAACATTTCCACCACCACAAAAAGTTGCCCATTTATAGCTAATCACCTTTACTGAACTTTCCATATAAAGGTAATCATAAAATATAGGTTCTTTTGTGACTGGCTTTTTGTTTTAGCATGTTTTTAGGATTCATATTGTAACATGTACCAGTACTTTGTTTTTATGGCTGAATTGTTTTGTACTGTATATATATGCAACATTTTGTTTTGTTCATTAGCTGATGGACATTTGGGTGGTTTCCACTCTTTGACTATTGTGATTAATGCTGCTATGACTACTCATAGCAAGTATATGTGTGAACTTTCATTTTCATTTCTCTTTGGTCCACACCCAGGAGTGGAATTGCTGGGGCATATAGTCAGTTTATGTCTAACTTTTTAATGAACCTGCCAAACTCTTTCCCAAACTGGCTGTGTCATATTGCAATCCCATCAGCATGTGTGAGGGTTTCTATTTTTCTATGTCCTTGCTAATGCTTGTCATTGTCTTTGAATATAAGCCTCTTGCTAAGTGTGACTAGATATCTCATTGTGATTTTAATTTACATTTTCCTAATGACTAGTGATATTGAGCATCTGTTCATGTGATAACTTCTTTATATTAGGCAACAACAATGAATTCTAGAGGAAAAAATGAAAACACATATCAAAATATAAGCTCCAATTCTCATTACTAGAGTCAACAGACATAAAATTGCATTTCAGTAAATAAAATTGGAACAAATGTAAGAGGGAAAAAGAAAATTATAGAAACTGCACATTATCCATACAATGCAGGCAATTATTATAGACATCATTCTGGTTTTGGTTCCACAAATCAAAAATCAAAAGTAACAAAACAAAAGAAAAATCAAGAATAAAATAGCAGTTCAACATATACTTTGAAAAGACTACCTTGTGTATCATTTGCATTTTTTTTTTTTTTTTTAAAGAATTTAACCTTCAGTTGATAGAGTGCTTGCCTTGCATGCACAAGGCCCTGGGTTCAATCCCCAGTACTACCAAAAAAAGAAAAAAAAATTTAACCTTTATTTTATTTGTTGTTGTTGTTTTATGAGTTGCTGAGAATCAAATCCAAAGCCTCACTAGTGCTAGGCAAGTGCTCCACCTCTGAGCCACAACCTCAACCCCTCATTTGAATTTTTGATATGGGAAAAATCTTGTTTCTTGCTTCTTTTAACTGATTTAGGTTGGATTGATAATACCAATCATGAGACATAATGTATATCTATCTTAATTTTGTTTTTTGGGGTTTTGTTTTTTGGTACTGGGGATTAAACTCAGGGGACTCAACCACTAAGCCATGTCCCCAGCCCTATTTTGTATTTTATTTAGAGACAGGGTCTTGCTGAGATGCTTAGTGACTTGCTGTTGCTGAGGCTGGCTTTGAACTCATGATCCTCCTGCCTGTGGTCCTGGGATTACAGGTGTGTGCCCAGCTTCTAACATGGTTTTAATGCACATAACTAGTATGTGATTTGTACCACATGCAGTTCACTGTGCAAATGTAATAGCACCCAGACTGATCTATGGCCTTTCAATAAGACGGGTGAGTCTGGTGATCATGAGCTTAGACACTTTGGCATTGTTATATTGCTATGAAAATTCTAACATGGTTATCTCATTGTGCTTTAGTGAGAATTTGTGAACCAGTCATTTTATCCCTTTTTTATGTATTTGATTATGTGGTATGCTAGCATCAAGGATAGATAAACAAATAAAAGGAATAAGAATACTCTAGTAAAAGCATCAAAGTGAAATATGGGGACTTCCCTGAAAGTGAGGGCGGGGAGGAGGTAATTAATACTTGCACCTGCTTGATATACCAAGCGTATATAATATAAAAACTAGAGGTATTTATCTTCAGTGATACAAAAAAAAAGAAAAGAAAAACTTTTATGCTTATTTATTGTTTTTCTGTTTCATTTTATGAATAGTTTAGGCATTTTATAAAGAATGTTGATATTAGTTTGTGCTGTCTTTAAATAGGAAATCTGCAATTTCTTATAATAAACTGAACTTAGTATCTCAGCCTTACAGTTGATTTTGCCTTATAAATAATCAAAATCATTCACATCACAGTTTAAACTTCTTAAACTAGAATGAGAACTAACAGTATAATACTGAACTGTGATGAAATAATTCATTGATATGGTCATGTGTCCTTTTAGTAATTCAGTTAAATATCAATTGATTGGTTTTTTTGGGGCGGGGGCAGTACAGGGAATTGAACCCAGGGGCGCTTAACCATTGCGCCACATTTCCAGCCCTTTTTTTATTTTTTATTTTAAGATAGGATCTCATTAAGTTGCTCTGGGCCTTGCTAAGTTGCTGAGGCTGGTTTTGAACTTGGGATACTCCTGCCTTAGCTTTCTGAGCCACTGGGATTACAAGCGTGCACCAGCACACCTGGCTCAAATGTTGGTTTTTTTTTTTTGTGATCTTCGTTCTATTTGTAAATCAGTAACATGCAGTTAATCAGAAAAGTATAGTTTTATGATGTGTTTTATCTCTTTTAAATTAAGGTTTTGGCTTGGACAACAGCGTTGCAAACAATCTATAAAACATCTGCCTACAATAAGCAGTGAGACATTGCAGCTTTCCAATTACTCTACTCATCCTATTGGAAACCTTTCTAAGAATAAGCTGTTTATTAAACTCACCCGTCTTCCACAATACTACATTGTAAGTATACAGAAGGGTGATTAGGGGTGATCAAGTCCAGTAATTCTGTTAGTATCATGAATGATTTATTGTTTAATTTTTACATATGAATTTTATTGAACATTTGACTTTTTTGTTTGTTTGTTTGTTTTTGGTGGTGCTGACGATTGAACCCAGGGCCTTGTGCATGCGAGGCAAGCACTCTACCAACTGAGCTATATCCCCAGCCCTGAACATTTGACTTTTATGTAGTGATTCTCAACCCAGCGGGTAGGGATCAGGAAAGGGGATAAGTCGGGCTTTGGTTGGGGAATTTAAGGTCGTCTCCATCTCTCATTCTAGAATCTTTCCTATATTGATTTCTAGTTTCTGATTAGATTGAGGCATCTCCTCTATTAGAAGAAAAAAGTTGAGAGCTACTATTATGAAGGTTTGGATGATTGAGTGTCAGATAAATTTATTTGGCTTAACTGAATATGAACTTGTTTAAAGCAGCCTTTTAAATATGGGCTGGTTGATAGAGCTTTATTTTCCCATCTCTAATTGAAGGCATATTCCATGGTTGATTGAATGTACATTGCAGTATACAATAAGATTATTTCTTTTTAATTTTTACTCTTCCTGGGTGTTTTCCAGTTGGTTTCTTTGAGGTCTTTGAATTGGTTAGAATTAGAAAGCATTTGAAATATGAGCTCACTTTAATACATTCCCTGCTTGTAGAAATTTCTTATATACCAAATAGATACTTTTTCCTAAGAATCTAAGGTATTCAAAATTTTTAATTCACGATTGTTGTTTGAAGATAATGGGAGTGAATTTTTTAGTTTTGAAAGATACTATCTTAAAAAGATAACCTATGGCTGGGTGTGGTGGCATAGTCCTGTAATCCCAGCGGCTTTGGAGGCTCAGGCAGGAGGATCTTGGCAAGTTCACAGCCAGCCTCAGTAATGGTGAGGTGCTAAGCAACTCAGTGAGACCCTGTCTCTAAATAAAATACAAAATAGGGCTGGGGATGTGGCTCAGTGGCCGAGTGTCCCTGAGTTCAATCCCTGCCCCCCTTCCCCAACAAAAGATACCCCGTGTAGGCTGATATATCTCTACATAGACTTATAAGTCTGTCATTGATATTTTAAAACACCTGCTGTGGAACTAGATGTGACACACAACAAAAGGCTATTATTTCAGTTCTCAGCGAACTGCCTAGCCCATGAAGTGATATCGTACCTGGGAATACATATAGGTTTTTTAATACGCAACCACACACAAAGTAAAATTTGAAAGTTGCATATATTTTTCTTTTTCTGACCTTATTAGCATCAACAAATGCTCAGGTTTTAGTGTCAGTGACCAGTGGTAAAGCAATACTTTATAGGTTATTCCAACATTGTTCAGATTTATCACTTAGGGGTGATATGTTCATAAACATGAAAAGAACTGCTACCATGGACATTAAGAACAGAGGAGGCTGAATGCTGTGGCGCACACCTATAATCCCAGCAACTTGTATGACTGAGGCAGGAGGATTGTGAGTTCAAAGTCAGCCTCAGCAACAGCAAGGCCCTAAGAACTCAATGAGACCCTGTCTCTAAATAAAATACCAAATAGGGCTCGGGATGGGGCTCAGTGGTCAAGTGCCCCTGAGTTCAATCAGTTCCACACCCCCCAACAAAAACAAAAACAAAAAAATAGCCATCTCATATAGTGGATAAGAGCCAGGTTTCTGTAGCCAAACATTTAGCGCGAGTCCATGGCTTCTTAGCTGTAAGACTTTGGGCATGTAACTTACATTGTCATACCTCAATTCCCTCCTTAAAAAAAACAAATACATAGGAATCTTAGGATTAAAAGTATTCACGTCTATAAGGCACTTTGGATGGTCCTTGGTACATATCATTTTAAAGTAGTGCTGATATTTTGGTCCTCATAGTGTATAGTTTTCAGTTGGAAAAACCGGGGTTTATTTTTATATTCTTCCCAGTGAGAAATAGTTATCATTTTTCTCTGCCATAATGTAGAATGTTAGGTGTTTTAATGGTCATAGGGAGACAGCAGGGCAATTTAAAATTGATACTGTTCTAGAAAATCTAGCAGCCGGAGTAAACATAAATTGTTTTTTCAGTTTATAACCTGAAGCATGAATATCAAGAACACCTACTGCTAATAATTTGAATGTCCCACTTGCTATGGTTTATGATTGGCTTACTTAGATCACTCTTTAATCTGGTCTGTTTTTTAAACAACAGTATATATTTACTAGGAATGCTTTTGACATCATGATTGATTTGTCTGTATAAAATTTATATTAGATGTATAATTCTGAGCCATACTTGTTATAAGGAGAAAATATCTAATGCGTCTTTTTTTTTCTTTTTCTTTTTTGGAACTGGGTATTGAGCCCAGGAGTGCTTAACCAGTGCCACATCCCAGTCCTTTTAATTTTTTATCTTGAGACAGGGTCTTGCTAAGTTGCTTCGACCTCACCATATTGCTGGGGCTGACTTTGAACTTGCGATCCCTCTGCCTCAGCCCGTCAAGTCAGTGTGATTCCAGGCGTGTGCCAACACCCATGACCCAACACTTAATTCTCTGAGTCTCATTTCTGATTTGGGCCATTTTAGGTTGTGGAGATGCTGGAGGTTCCCAATAAACCTACACAGCTGTCATACAAGTACTACTTCATGTCCGTGAATGCCACCGATCGTGAAGATAGCCCTGTGGTGGCACTTCTGCTGCAGCAGTTCAAGGAAAACGTCCAGGACTTGATTTATCGTACAAAACCTGGGAAACAGACTAAAACTGGAACTAAGCGTAAGGTATGATCATATACAGAAGTGAGCATAGAATTTATATGAGTGTATTACCTTTTTTTGTGTTCTTTACCCCCTTTTTTTTTTAAATATGGAAAAGATAAGATTTTTTTAAAGGGCAGCAGTGGAACTTAAGTAACAATTCTCTACATTCTCTTGATATGACTGCTTCTTTTAATTAATTATACACCATTTTCCACAAGCAATTTTGTTAAACACATAGTATTTTTAACTAAATTATCAATGCTTAGGTTAGTATTTGCTCAATAAACATTTGTTGAAATCATTAACATTTGTTTTGGTTATCCTTGAGTTTTGTGACTGCTTTGATTGCTTTACTGAGTTGCATCATCTGTACTGTTTTACTTGAATTCTAGTTATGTGACGATCCATGTCCAGTAGAATCCAAGAAAACCAAGCGATCAGGAGAAACGTGTGCCTTCAATAAAGTTCTAGCTCACTTTGTTGCCATGTGTGATACAAACATGCCATTTGTAGGACTTCGGTTGGAGGTAATTTTTTGGAATGATTCTCAATATTCTGTATGAAGGAGGGTTTTTTTAAAAAAACTCATTGTAAAGTTACGTGGATTTGATTAGGAGAACCAGGATGGTTGTCATCCTGTTCATTTTGGGAAGCGTGGGTCTACAAGCAGCCTCTCATGGTATACATGTAAAACATGGCTTAATTATTTCCTTTCTGTATTCCAGATTCTAAGCCTTCTGCTCTTTATGTAAATGGAAAGTAAAGTCTTCCCAGGTAGAAAAATGGACAGCTTTTAAGAATTTGCACCTTACTTTTACATCTTAGTTGGAGCATTTGTTTAAGCCTATTAGAAATGGTTATTTAACAAAGGGGAAGCTCTCTTTTGAGTTGGTGAAGATGGGCATATTAAGTACTAATAAAATGGGGCTGCTTTCTGAGAAGCAAGTGAGAAAGAATATTAAGTTTTTTCTTTTATCACATGGAAGAAGCAATGGACTTAAGCAGAATCAGTGTCTTTTAAGAATATATAGTTATGTAGTCAGTGTGATTCCCAAACATGAAAATAAAAGGTGGCTGGGGTTGTGGCTGAGTGGTAGAGCACTTGCCTAGCATGTACGAGGCACTGGGTTCAATTCTCCAGTACTACATATAAAATAAATAAAATAAAGTCCATTGACAACTAAAAAAAAAAAAAAAAAAATTAAAAATAAAGAAGAAAAAGAAGAAGAAAGTAAAGGGAGGTTAACAATCTGAATTTTTTGTATTTCCAAAAAGAGGTTTGGCTGAAGGTTGGCTATCCTTCAAAAGTTGTACACTTAGACCCTAATTATTTCCCTCTAGTGTAAAGTTTTAGTTTTTTGTAAAAATCCTCTTCTCTATAAGTTATTGGAAATGAAGAAGAGACCTGGAAACATGAACATGGACTTTTTTGGTTGGGCTGATGATGATGGTCTTGGGAAGATATTTTCAAAATAGCTTTCAGGCCTTCAGACGGCTTGGCAAACCTTTTCTGGAAAGGGCCAGAAGTAAATATTTTAGGTTTTGGAGGTTACACAGTCTCTGATAGCTACTCAAACATGCTGTGGTTGTATGAAGCAGCCATGGTTGATATTTAAACAAATGAGCATGGCTATGTTCCAGTAAAACTTGACTTATAGAAAATAGGCAGTGGGCTGGAATGGGCCCAGGAACTGTTCACCAGCCCCTGCTTCAGAGGGCTTTGGGATTTGCAGGCAGAGAATAAGGTGAGAAAATGCAAAGAGCAGCAGTAACCCAGAGAGAAACCCAAGCCCAGAAACAGGCACCTAAAATAGGTCCTCATGTCCTTGATGGCCCCCAGCTCCTAGAACTGTGAGTGAGCTTGATGAATGTCCTTCCTGGCCCTTCTGTCTGGGAACTGGCCATAGCTCCTAAACTGTACAGGGTATTCATGTTTCCTATTTACTTACCATGTTCTTGGAGTCTTTTATCAGGTCATTTAGATGGATTATATGGCTGTCACTTAGTTATTACCTTCGTAGTCAGAAGGGAGGGTACATGGTGCTGGGACAGTGCAGTCAATGCATTTATGTCCTCTCTTCCCCAAATATAGACCAAAATTTGCATGAATGTGTGTTTGCAGGCCCACCTAGACTGATGCCTGTAGATGTATGTCTTCTCTTTACTCCTGTATTGTATACACATGGGGCACGTCAGAACATTCTATAATGCTCTGTTGAACTTAGTCAAGCTTGTAAAAACTCACTCTACTTTTTCTTTTAGTGAAAATTCTAGCTATGCTGTGACAAAAGCAAGCACCTTTTTTATGCTTACAGTAATTTACACTGAGATGAAAAACTAAATCTAACCTCACTGGGGATGTGATTTATGGAATAGTGGCAACATTTGAACCATCCCACACTTTATTTCCTTTTGAATCTGAACCTCTGCTGCCCAGCAGCTGGTGTTTTTGAACCTCTGCCCTTCCCAAAGAGCAGACCTCAGTGAGTTACTTAGAGCCACCCTAAATTCTTTTTGGAACAAGGTAGGTATAAATCCTCGGTCATAGAAGACCCAGCAATGTCACCAAAGGTGGCAAGTATTTCTTTGGTGGATCCGATGGCTTTCTGGCATACCTTAACAGCTTAGGGTTCCATGGAAGGGTTTCAGCTGCCATTCCTGCGTTCGTCGTCTTAACTGACTTTCTGACTCCTCTAATTGGGAGAGATTTCTTTGGGAAAAGGCATAAATTTGAAATTTTATTTTCTTGAGTTTCATGTTGAAAATGACTTAATAGTTCAAAATGTATTTTGGCAAAGTTATAAACTAAAAAATATGGTTTATGATTGGGAATAAGATACAACTATGACTTAAACTTCATTTGGAATAAACAATAGAATTACACAAGAAAAATTGCCTTATTTTTCTGTTGCTTCATTTGGGACTGCCAGAATTGAGTCTGGATACTTTTTTAAAAAAATATTTATTTATTTTTTTAAGTTTTAGGTGGAAACACATCTTTATTTTACATTTATGTGGTGCTGAGGGTTGAACCCAGCACCTCGTGCATGCCAGGCGAGCATTCTACCACTGAGCCACAACCCCAACCCTGGATTACTTTTGACTCACTAAAAAAATTAGGTTAATCTCCTGAATTTTGAAGATTTGCCACCTGTGGAGACGTTTTGAAAAAACTAGAGACTCTGAGGCAGCTTTGAGTTTCACTGGATTTAATGTGTTTCCCAAGGAATCTAACGATGGGGATTTGCTCATGCCTGTTAAGGTTCTAACTTTGGGAAAGTCTGGCCGAAAAACAGTTGCTACCAACATAGAGACACTAATAAATAGTAAAGGTAGCTCCTTTCCTTTGTAAAATTAATGGTCTGTTAAAATGTGTACTTTTGTCTTTCCAGTTATCCAATCTGGAGATTCCGCATCAAGGAGTGCAAATTGAAGGTGATGGCTTCAGCCATGCAATTCGCTTATTAAAGTAAGTCCCTGTCATGTGTCTCACTTGGTACCACATGTAGCAGTCACAGTGCCAGAGCTGTTCCCTCCTTCCATTAAAACAGTAGAACCTGCAAGTGTCACAGATTTCTGTGTAGAATTACTAATGTCTGGGGGCACATTCTCTTTGACTTGTGGAGTGACCATACAGCACCACTTGATATTTTAGGATATCTCCTCCGTGTTTCTTTAATTCATTCAATAGATATTTACTGAATGCAACTGAGTGTCAGGCTTGACTTGTGATAGGATACTTTGGGTTCATAAAGCAGGTGGATGTGGGCCAGTTCAGAAGGTAGGAAGGGTATACCTCAGAAAGCAACAGGTATGTTCAGACTGAAGAAGCTGTCAGACTTAGCCAGAGGAGGAAAGGGAGGTGGGGTGGGAGTTTGAGATCCTTACCAGAGGGGACAACTGCTAATGTGAAGGCTTAGAGGCCAGAGAGAGCTTGCTATCCTGGAGCTGAAGGGAGTTCAGCATGGCGGCAGGTAGGAGAGGTGAGACTGGAAATGGAAGAAGGAAGGATCAGGTCTCGTAATTTGATCTTTATGGCACTCAAAAGCTATTAGATGATTTTAGGCAGAAACTGGCATCATTAGATAAGTGTTTCTGAAAGCTTAACCTGATAGCGATGTGGAGAAATAAATTGGAGCAGAAACCAGTTGCTGAACTGGTTCACATCAGAGTTATTGGTAGCTTGGCTTAGGATAGGTTCCACGAGGACTTCAGACATGAAATATGAAAGGGTTGGTTATTCAGTTGATTGATGTTGGAGGTGAGAATGGGCAGGTGACCAAGATGCTTCTGAGTTTTATCTTGGTCAAATGATGGATGTTGGTGGTGGTTTCTGAGATAAGGGACACAGCAGATGTGAGTTTGAAAGGGCTTTGCTAAGTTTCAGCCCTAGACATCCTTTGAGCCATAAGGGGTGTATCTCAAGCTCAGTTAACAGGTCTGTGCATAAGTAAATAAAGTCAGAATCCTGGATTGAGCTAGGGCAATAAATTAGATCGCTGGGAACAAGTATACAAAAGGAGATGAGCAGAGGGCTTAGGACAAGGAGCTGAAGGATGCTTAGAAGTGAAGCTAATGTTGTCACCTTCACTTTACACAGCCATGCAGGGTGAATGTGCAGTGCTAGAGTACCATCTATGACATTGGCGTTTTTGGTCTGGAAAACAGGTTTTTTGAGGGGGCTCTCCTACTGGGACCATTTTATTGTTTCTTAGATGTTGCTTGATGTATTTTATTATTATAAGAACAATTTTTATAGAATTCCTCTGTCTGCTAAGACATGGGTCTCTAAATTTAAGCAATAGGGCTTTAATTTTTGTTATGTGGGTATTTGCTTTTGTAGAAGGTGGAAAGGGTACCAAATAAGGGTGAGCATAATGTATGTAATGGTGCTCACTTTGGGTCCTAAGAGTTGAAGAAGTAGGATAGCTCCTCTTCCTAGCTGACCACCTTAACAGCATTTCTACACAAAGTTTGCAGGAGATAGAGCTGGTCTTATAATGGACTTCAGTAGGAAAATGTAATGTGTTTTAATTGCATTTGGTTTTGAATTGCTTTGCCTTAAATATAGGTTTCTTTTTTCTTTTTACTCTTCCTGGAAACTACAGATAAATCAGTGATGTTAACATTTGTGTTCTATTCTCCTTAGTTATATTTTTCATGATTTATAAGATTTTTTGGGGGCGCAGGGGTACTGGGGATTGAACTCAGGGGCACTCAACCACTGAACCACATCCCCAGCCCTATTTTGTATTTTATTTAGAGACAGGGTTTCACTGAGTTGCTTAGCGCCTTGCTTTTTGCTGAGGCTGGTTTTGAACTCGCTATCCTCCTGCCTTAGCCTCCTGAGCCAGTGGGATTACAGGTGTGTGCCACTATGCCTGGCATACAAGATTTTAAATACCTTGTTCTTAATCATTTTTTCAAGAGAAGTTTTAGAATTCCCTTTTTTCTTTCACATAAAAAGTCTTACCTACGGGGGAAGCACTTCATATTTTTTAGCTTCATTTAACAATGATTTTTAAGCAAAATCATTCATTCTGGCTTTTGATTTCTTTATTTAAACTTATAGGAAAATATATAGAAATGGTTAAAGTAAAGATATATTTGTCTAGTAAATGCTGTTCATTATCAGGATAGGGTATAGAAATAAAGAGGAAAAAGTAATAAATGCCTCTGATTTTATTAAATCAAAATCCTGCACAGATCTAATTAGTATGTAATTGCTCTAATGCATTTAATCTTGAGACAATTTTCTCAGCTTTTAGTCATAGATTATTTTCTATTACAGTCTTAAAAATGAATAAATGTGTTTGGGGATACCTTAGTGCAGAGCACTTGCCTAGCATATGCAAGGCCCTGGAGTTCAACCCCAGTGCTGAAAAAAAAAAAAAAAAAAAAGTTGGATAAATGTTTTATAGGTTCCATGAAATGGAGCCAATTATATCCGTCACAGATTAAGAAAGTGACACAAAATGCATTTCCAGGGTCCAGCTGTCCCTGAGAACATAAATTAAAAGGAGTCTTATACTTACCTTAGTTCTCACTTCAGAAGATGTTGGCTTCTGTGTTTTCATTTTCCAACCAGGTGGATTTCATGAGAAACCTCCTTAATGTAAAAGGAAGATAATGTAATGCATTTATATTTTCAAACTTGAGATGAAATATCTATTTGAGTTGGCTGCTTTTTATAACTTCTATGAGGAGGGTTATACCGTGAGGGGTAAGGGCAAGTAAGTCCTCAGTATACCTATCAGTTGAAGAACGTGTTTGCAAAATATGCAATTCTTTCTGGTAGTGATATAAAGAATATGGTATGAAAGATTTAATTTTTGAAAAGCTTTTGAAAACTCTTGATGAGAAGATGTGATAGAAATTTTGAGTAAATTTCTAGAGTACATTAATTATATTTTGACATTTTATATTTACATAGCTTTCTTTTCTGCCACACAACAAATTTCATTTATTTATTTTTGTGGTCTGGGGATTGAATCCAGGGCCTTGCTCAAGTTAGGCAAGTACCTTCACTGAGCCACATCGCCAGCCCACATGTTTTATTTTTACTACATGCAATTCTCTTTTTTGTTCTCTTCGGTTTTTCATTCTAGGTCAGGGGTTCTTGACCTCGGGGCAGATTTTCCCTTTAGGGAACATTTGGTAATCTTTGGGGATATTTTTGGTTATCATTAACTGGGAAGCAGGAGTGGAACATGCTACTGACCTCTAGTAGGTAGATGCCAAGGTTGGACAAGAGAGGACAGCCCCCTCCCCCCAATAAAGAATTATCCAGCTCCAAATGTCAGTATTGCTAAGATTGAGAAACTTGTTTTAGGTGTTATATTCTAAATAAGAGGACTAAGCCAAGATTCTGTATTTCCAATTGCATTCATTTTGTTTGCCTTTATGTAGATAACCACTATGCCACATCTGAGAATAATGTGTAATTACTGTATCACCTCAGTATTTCATCCATTACTAAAATAGTTAATAAACAAGTCAAATATATATCTTTCTAATGTTTTATGATAAAATGAAATAGTCCATAAAGCTCTTGAAGGAAAATGCTTAAGTAGGTATTTTTTAAGACACCAAAGCTACTACATTCCTCTTGTATATGTGATATATGTGATAGATATATACACAGTGTGTATGTTCAATTAGTTCATACATGTTAAGCTCCATCATAATAGGGTTACCTCTATAGAGAGGAGGTGAAGGGAGACTCATGCACCCAGAATTTTGTCAAGGCAATTCAGCCAGTAAACCAAGATTTGCTTTTACTACAAAACGATATTAATATATATATAAGTACTTGCTCTGTCAGCCCCAATAAATATTTGCTGTATATTATTTTGTCATTTTTCATTGGGTAATTTTTTATTTTATAGCTGGGAAATTGAAATTCAGAGGGGTTAAATGTGGCTGAGACAGAATTAGAATGAAAGACCCAGATTCCAAAGCCCTTATTTGTTGTAGTATATTGTCCTTGGTTTTATAAGTATTTTGTTCTCCTTAGCTTTTTTTTTTTTTTTTTTTTTGGAAGATGTTCCATAGAACCTATATTGTTGATTTATTTTCATTCTGTAGAATTAAAGTCTTTTTAAAAACAAGATTAGAAAAACACTTATTTTACTTTGTTAAAGGGAGAGGTCCTAATTCAGGCTGATATGAATGGAAATGGGTTAAATACCATTAGTTGCTGTGAACTGCTTTCTTCTTTTGCAGAAAGTATCTAGAAGTAAAACTTAAACTGCAGCTCTAATGTCACACCCTGCCTGTCATTGTGTACATTGTGCTTTCTCTTTCTGTGTAAAGTACACTTCATATATTATTTTTCATCACCAGAATTCCCCCCTGTAAGGGTGTAAACGAGGAAACCCAAAAAGCTCTGGACCGCTCTCTTCTTGATTGCACTTTCCGATTACAAGGTAGAAATAATCGCACGTGGGTGGCAGAGTTAGTGTTTGCAAATTGTCCACTTAATGGCACTTCTACAAGGGAACAAGGTGAGATGTTTCACACCCTTTGTTTTTGCATATTTCTGGGCTTTTTTTTTTTTTTTTTTTTTTTTTAGTATTGATTACTATTAATCTTCTCATTTAATCCTGTAGGCCCATCCCGGCATGTTTACCTGACCTATGAAAATCTGCTCTCTGAACCTGTTGGTGGTAGAAAAGTGGTTGAAATGTTCCTTAATGACTGGAACAGCATTGCACGATTATATGAGTGTGTGTTGGAATTTGCACGTTCCCTACCAGGTACATGTGATCATCATCATCATCTTCTTTTTTTTTTTTTTTTTTTTTGGTACTGTGGATTGAATCAGGGCACCTAACCACTGAGCCATATTCTCAGCCCTTTTTATATGTGACAGGGTGTTACTAAGTTCCTGAGGCTGACTTTGAACTTGAAATCCTCCTGCCTCAGCCTCCTGAGTTGCTAATCTTCTTTTAAAATAATAATAATAATAATAAAATAAGAATCCCCCTTTTAAAATGGTAAAGCATGCACAATGTTAAAAAAAAAATCAAAAGTATGTCTAATGAAAATTATGTCCATTTTACCACAGACTTCAATTTCCTTCCTCCAGAGGCAACACTGTTAAGTTCTTTTGCTTCCAGGAATTTTTACAGAGAGATGTGCCTGTGTGTAATAATCCCTGTGTGCTATAGTAATACGATACTTATTATTATGTGCCATGCCGTATAAAAAACAGTTTGATTTCATTAACATTTAATCTTCACAATCGCCTCTGAGGAAGTAAGTGGGTATTATTCCTCATTTTTACAAATGAAGAAGGCAAGTCATAGAAACTAAGAACTTTGCTAATGTTCATATAGCAAGTAAGTGGCAGTGCTGGAAATGGAACCCCTAGCTGCTGTGCTAGAATGTCTCAGTATATCTTTGTCCTGCTCTGGCTCCTTTTTGGAGAAATGGAAGTATATTGTTTATTTATGCCTTTTTTTATTTTTTAAACTCAATTACGTAGAGACCTTTTAATTAGGCACATAATATTGCCAAAGTTCCTTCCTTTTCAAATTTATAAAGTGTACTATTAATCTCCTTCTTGTTTCCTTTCTACTTAGACATACCTGCGCATCTAAATATTTTCTCAGAAGTTCGTGTTTATAATTATCGAAAACTTATCTTGTGTTATGGAACCACCAAGGGAAGTTCAGTAAGTCTGAAGTCCCTCTCTTATAAATCTTTGTAAAATCAAGAACTTCAGAAACATGAAAACTGCCTTAAAATCAGTAAGGGCTCAAGTAAAAATGAGGGATAAAATGGTAAATTTTAAATGTTTTGTTGACATACATATACTGTAGCATACTATAAAGCTTAACTCTTCAGATTGAAAACAAAAATACCCTCTTGGATTAGGCATGTGATCTTGAAGAGTTTTGGACAAGATAATGCGCTTTTGGTGTTCCTATTTTTGTTTTCTTCACTGATTCTAGGTCTTCTTGGCAACATGATTGCTGAAAGGCAGAGTATGTCTGAGTGAATATAAACAATGTAGTATGCCTTTGCTTTGGGTCACATGAATGTTATTGTTTGATCCTATCTTACTTTTTAAAAAAATTTTTGGTACTGGGGATTAAACTCAGGGATGCTTAACCACTGAGCCACATCCCCAGCCCTTTTTCATATTTTATTTAGAGACAGGGTCTCGCTGATTTGGTTAGGGCCTCACTAAGTTGCTGAGGCTAGCTTTGAACTCGTGATCCTCCTGTCTCAGGCTCCTGAGCCGCTAGGATTACAGGCATATGCCAATGCACCTGGCTTCCTATCTTAACTTTGAAGGTATTCCCTGTAATCTAGTTTTTTACTTTTTTCCCTCCCCATATGTAAAGTCCTAGAAATTTAGTGTAAAAATTCAAGCAGCTGGCTTTTCTCTGGGCCTTCTTTACATCAAGTCATATCAGAAATCATTTGAGTGTTTTGTTCAAGTCTATTAACTAAATGCATCTGTGTTGGAGGTGGCTTCTTTCTCTTTTACAATAGTGCTACGTAGTTCATGGTACCAAGAGTGGGACTTTTCCTTCAGTTCAAGGGAAGAATAGAAAATGAGAAACACTAATGATATTTATCAAATAAAGTTTAATCAAAATTACTGCTTTAACATATTCTCTTTTTATATAGTAGAAGTAGGTAATACATGCATGTTCAGGGGATATACTGGTCCACAATAACAACACATCTGAAGTTTGAATCCCATCTCATTTAATTTTCAAAAAATGTCTCATTTGGATCTTTGGCATTGTGCTTTTTAACACTTTACTCTGTTTGACTCATAACTTTCCCAGTTTCTGAAATGTGTGATCTGTTTGATATAGATTAGTATCCAGTGGAATTCTATCCACCAGAAGTTTCACATTTCTTTGGGAACAGTTGGCCCAAACTCAGGTTGCAGTAACTGTCACAACACCATTCTCCATCAGCTTCAAGAAATGTTCAACAAAACACCAAATGTGGTTCAGTTATTACAGGTAATTCAAGTTTTATTTTCTGTCTAAAATATAAAATATAACTTTGGCAGTTAGTTTCTCATGCAAAACTCCTCAAAAAATCACGTGGAATCATTTGTTTTTAGTGATTTGAATGGTATCTGTGTCTTTTATATCTTGAACAGTTCTTTGGGAATTTTCTTTGATCAAAGCAGAAATATGATCTAGTTTGTGTTCTTTTCCTGGGCTAGTTTACAGAAAGACATTGCCTTATTCTTGACAGTTACATATTGAAATATTTGAGGCTTTAGCACTTGTACAGGAAGTGGCTTCTCTCACTGTATTTGTTCCTTATAGGTACTATTTGACACTCAGGCTCCATTAAATGCCATCAACAAACTCCCCACTGTGCCGATGTTGGGCTTGACCCAGAGAACCAACACTGCCTACCAGTGCTTCTCCATTTTGCCACAGTCGTCCACCCACATCAGACTGGCCTTCAGGAACATGTATTGCATTGACATATATTGCCGGAGTCGAGGTGTCGTGGCAATACGGGATGGTGCCTATAGTCTTTTTGATAACAGCAAATTAGTTGAAGGTTTTTATCCTGCACCAGGGCTAAAGGTAACGGACTTAAGCATTAGAGCATGATATAGTCAACTTAAAAATGACCTCTAAAACAATTTCTTTGAGAGAGAAATAATGGGGAGAAGCAACAAAGTCCTGTTTGAATTTAATAAATATCAATGTTAACTCTTCATCTCTGCAAGTTTTTTCTGAGGGAGCTGAAAGTTCTGATGAAGTGCTGTGCCCATGTGTCCGAGGTGATAGAAGTTCTCTATTTCCTTACCCGCTGACAAATAAGGTGGAAGATGACGAAGAACGTCAAACTTGCTCTTTGAAACTAATAAATTTAAAAAGTTGTCTTTATCATTGATTACTGGAAAAGTTTCATCATCCGTTCCACTATGATGCCTTCCAAAAATGTGACATCCTGTGCCACAGCTGCTGGAGATTCTCATGGGATGGCTCAGTTGTTCATGTTTATAGTTTAGAGTCAAATAGTTCCAGAAGGTGGGTCAAGGATGCAGCTTAGTGGTTGAGTGTTATCCTAGCATGTGTGGGGCCCTGGGTTCAATACCCAGCACCAAAGGTTAAAAAAAAAAAAAAAAAAATTTCAAGAAGGCTTATTTTGAAGAATTGTCTTCTGCAACTCACTCTTGCTATTCTTTTGGAATTTATATCCATATCTCTAAATAGCATGCTTACAGTGTTGATTGTTCACCTTTGGGGTCATTATCTGATTCTTACCATGGGAAAGGAGGATTTATGTATGTATTTATTTATTTATTTATACATACATACATATGTATCCCTTCCTCATGCTTCAAGTACATAAATGCATTTTTTCTTTTCTGTCTTTGAAATATGGTTGGATGGTAATTATGATTCAATCATTTTTAGTGTTCATATTATTAGGACTATATAAACACTGTTCTACTACAGCTTACTATTACTTTTTCCTTTCTTGCTCAATATTTTATTTTCCTGGAACTATTCATTGGTTCTTTTTTCTGACTGAGCTTTCTCTGAACTTACCACTAACTCAACTTTAAACTCTTTCCCAGTTATGTAACTCTCCTCTTGGTGCATTCAGACTCTACCAAGTACCTCGTGTGTTTCATCTTGAAGATATCTCTTCCATAGTTCTCTGACCTGCTCCAGTTTGGACTGGTAGCACTTCAAGGCCTTTTTACAGAGTTGTGACACAGGAATCTGTCACAGGATGAAGGGGGCAATTTCTTCTGTCTTTTGTTGTGTGCCCTGTGCCTGGGACCCCACCTTGGTTTACTTTGCCTTAGTTTACTTTGTTGTTTGCTTGCAGACCTCCTATACTAGCTGCTTGGGAGAAGGTACATGGTAGGTTAAATTGAACACAGGAGCTTATTTGAGACTTTGCATTGCTGCGAGCGCCTTCAGTTGACCCTCATCTAATTGAGAATGGCTAGGTTCAGAATTCTGGCTGCAATCATTTTCTGTAAAAATTTTGAAGGCCTTGCTTCATTGTTCTCTAGTTTCCATTGTGATGATTGAGACATTTGATGCTGTTCTAATCCTTGAACCTTATGTGACTGAGTGGGCTCTTTCCATCTGAAAACTTATTACCTTTTGTACTTGGGAATTTACTTGTATTATTTCTAGATTCTTTCTTCTATTCTCTATTAGCTCTTTTTGGTAACCCTACTATTCTGGGCATCCTAGACTTGCCCTCTAATTTTATTACCTTTTGTTTTTACCTCTTTGTTTCTGGGAAATTTTTTTTTCCTTCCAATTCCCCCCACCCCTTTTGTTGTGGTGCTGGGGATTGAACTCAGGGCCTTGTGCATGCGAGGCAAGCACTCTACCAACTGAGCTATAGCCCCTGCCCATCTTCCAATCCTTTTTTTCCCCCTTTTCCGTCAAGATTTTTACTTTTGCTATCTTTTAAAAAAAATGTTCAAAGCTATTTTTTCCTCCTAAATGTTCATTTTATGACATCATGTTCTTATATAGCTACTTTATCTTGCCTTACCTCTTTTTTTCCCACATAATCTCCATTCTTTTTTGTGTGGGGGGTATGGTTTAATCTCTTTCATGTTAGTGTCTTTCTTCATATTTTAAGTGATGCTTAACTCTGCTGTTATTTAAGGGTAAGATTGTATCTTCATTACAGGATGACCTGCCTGGGCCATTTCTTAGGGAAACTCCCAATATCAGTAGCTTCAGGTCTTTTTATTGGGTTGGTATGAGTACCAAGATGTGAGTATCCAGATCTCCTGAATAAATGGTATACATCTAGCTCTTAATTTGGGCAAGGTCAAATGAGAGATAAATTCTGGGCACAAGCCTATAATCCCAGCTATTCAAGAGGATTAGGCAGGAGGATTGTAAGTTTGAGGTCACCCTGAGCAATTTAGCAAAACCTTGTCTCAAACTAAAATAAAAAAGGGTTAGGGATGTAGGTCAGTGGTAGAATATTTATCTAGCACGCTTGAGGCCCTGGGTTTAATCTGTAGTACCACCAAAAAAAAAAAAAAGAAGAAGAAGAAAACTAGTACTCTTGACTTTCACTGTGCAGACTTTAATCCCCATTTTTAATATGGTGCTCCTCTCCATTGATCCTGCAGTTCCCTAAGTCAGAGTTCCTCTAGCTGGGTGGAGATCAGCTGAGCTCACTGAGAATAGCAAGGGTCTGGAGGAGTTTCAGAGTTTCTTAAAGAGACTTTCACCCAGTCCTTCTGGTTTTAATGCCACCTGCATCCCCATTTCCAGAGGTCTTCGTTGTTGCCAGTTCCAATGTGTCTTGAGGTTCTGGATGGAAATAGTTTTGCTTGTTGGCCTTCCCCTGTGGCCTGCTTAGACTTTCTCGCATGGGATGGTTCAGCCATCTGCTTCACAGCCTGCAGAATGTATTGCTATTTTTTCTCTTCTCCCATTCTTTCTGACTTTGTAACTTACTGCTTAAGATTTTTTTCTCTCATAAGTTTTAATAGGGTACTGAGAGAAGATGAATGTGTGTTGCAAATTCATTATTTTTAATTTAAAGTTAGGCTGTGTACTTTTGTTAGCCCTTTGATGATTCTGCTTAGCTTATGATCTACATTTTTTTAAAAAACTGGCAAAGTGGGCTATATTAAAAAAAATCTGTGCTTGGGACCCAAATTCCAGTTGCCTTGCTTGATTGTTTGGTGACATATTCTATAAAACAAAGTTGCCCGCACATTGTTTAAGATTAAATCATATGGTTTAAAGAGCCCAAAGTTGGATGAATTCTCCTTCAGTGTTCCTAGCTTAAAAAGGGAGAACTCTGACTAAATGGAAAATTTTGCAAGTTACTTAGGTGGCCAACATACAACTTTTAATTTTTCCCCCATTTCTGGGTCAGAAGTTAATAAGAAAATATTTTGACCTGGTGGCAAGAGGTTCTGGAGGATGGTCTTTTTTGTTTAAAAGCTGCGCTGGAGGATGGAACCCAGGGTTTTGCACGTGCTCAGCAAGTGCTTCTCCACTGAGCTGTCCCTCCAGCCCAGGGTATATTTCAACTTTGTGCTTGCACAGTATTAATTCGTTATAATTTTTTCACTTAGATGTTTTTATTGTTATTAACTGTTTTCCTCAATTACACTCCTCCAAAATTGGTTGTCTCTCTTCCAGATGGTCTTAATAATAGTTTTCAGGGATGGATACGATATGTTTTGTTTCTGTTAAATTATTCTAAATGATTAAAAATGTTTTAGTAAAGTCAGGTCATCTAAATTTTTCTTGTTTGTATCTGTAGACTTTCCTGAATATGTTCGTTGACAGCAATCAGGATGCTCGAAGAAGATCCGTAAATGAGGATGATAATCCCCCCTCTCCTATAGGAGGGGATATGATGGATTCATTAATGTCACAGCTCCAGCCACCACCCCAGCAACAGGTAATGCCTCCCAAGTTCCAAATGGTGTCAGTTTGCATAGCGTCACAAGTTGCACAGGTATCAGAGATTCTTTGTTGAAAAGCAAAGGGTATTCTTTGTGGGCCTCAGATAGCTGGGCAGTCCTTAGGGAAAAATAGTGACAGAGGGAGATGAGGAGGCTCTCAGTGACAGGAAGTGAATAGTGTTAGTAAAAGTATTAACTTCAGACACTCGGGCCTTTCATGCACTTAAAGTGATGTGATTCCACAGATGGAAACATTCTCTGCAAGATCTCAGGAGATCCTTGGGCAAGTGTCCTTACTATGTCTTGAAAGATAGCTGTTAGAGCACAGAGCCAGGCATGGTGGTACAGGCCTGTTATCTTAATTGCTTGGCAAGCTGAGGCAGGAGGATCCCAAGTTCGAGATCAACCTGGGCAACTTAGCAAGACCCTGACTCAAAAATAAAATAAAAAGGGCTGGGAATGGAGCTCGGTGATACAGCACTCTGGGCTCACCAGTACCACCACATACACACAAAGCACAGAAGAGTCAGATGTCTAGTGAGATATTTTCAGTAGAGACTGTTGCAAAGATAAGTGTTCAGATTTCAAGGGTTCTGTCCTCAGGCCCCTTGGATAAGCCATGTTATCAAATCTTAAAAACTTTCAGATCTGTGCTATCACCTGTACATGTCTGGGAATTGAACGGGCCTTCAAACCAGCCTTTGTTCTCACTCTGACTTTCCTGAAATAGAGGGTAGCCAGTGATCCTTTACCCTTTTAGTAGTCCTGGGTGACTCCTTAGCCTGGAAAAGATTCATTGTGACTACACAGAGGTTTCCTGTCTCTAGGCTGGAGCCTTCAGTGGCTCCATTTTTAGTCATATGTGAACACATGACATATAGGTAAGACACTCTGGAACATCTTTGAGATTTGGTATACAAAATAGCTCACTGCTTCTCCTCCAGAAGCCTCCTTAAAACAGCAGTCCTTAAAACCAGCATTGTGTAGAGAGTTCACTCATTGTTTTTATGGGCTAGCTTCTAGTCTGGCCACTTGGTGATTGCAACTTTACAATGCTTGCATCTTGACAGAGTACCAGACTCTTACCAGAAGGAGGGTTTTCTAGAAAGTATATTGTTCCTGGCAGCTATTTTGGTTTCTTTTCTCCTTTGTACTTGCTTCCCTTCTTGTCCTTCATGAAAATGATGGAAAATTTATGAAAGCCCCACATGAGTGCCTCTCTGTAGCCCAGGTATGGGGCTATTGTGACAGACTTTGACTCAGATGAGATGCTAGTCCTCCGAGGATGCTGAGACATGGTGGATGGAAAATGCCTTGGCACGGCAGATGCCAAAGGACCTTTTTTTCTTGTGGAAACCACACTCTTGCATTGTAGGTCTTTCCTGTACCTGATACGTGGCAGGGGGTGAGCCACATCTTGGGGAAAGATGTCATTATGATGGGCTGGCTAGTGACCATAGCCATAGCAAGGCTAGTGTTACTTGGGGAATGAATAAAGAACATGATTCATCTCTCCCTCTCCCAGATATGTTGCTCATTGGCTTTTTTTGTAAAGATTTCTTGTCATTTAGAAATCATTGTCTGCTACAGTAAGAGCCTACAGTGCTAATTTATTTGATATTCTGATTTTGCTGAAAGCTCTCTGTACCGAAGCATTTCATACTGAACATGAGCTTTTTATCTAGGAAAATAGTTATAGACCAGGGCAAAAGGATTAGAAGTAGTTAGGTGGGGAAAAAGTTAGGATGTTCCCAAAAAGTTAGAATAATTTGTCACTTTGTGAAAGCTCTAGGAATTTTGTTTTTCTTGTTCTATATTCAACCTGTAGGTAGATTTTTTTCATTGATTGCTAAATTAAAAAGTTTGACATTTAATACCAATTAGAGTTCTTTTCAAATAATATTCATATGCTGTGACTAAATGTTTTTAGTTAGTTTCTTTGGCTCTAGGTACTTTTTAAGAATTGAGCATTTTATTGAACAATTTTAGTTTTCAATTCCTTTTGTTTACTGGATATCTATGTTATATTCTTATTTGTAAAGTGTTAATCTCTTTGATAAGACAGGAAGAAAAAATGTTCATAAAGGGTTTCATGTACTTGAAGTGAGCAGGTAGCTTTTCTTCTTTTATGTAAAACACACTTTTAGTCCATGAAAAAGGAAGAAAATATAAAAGCTTAGGAATGTCATAGTTTTAGTTATAAGATAGCATTATTTGAATCTCAAAAAAAAAAAAAGATACATTCTGCATTATTGGATAAAATATACCCCCAAATGTATGATTTTTGTAGCTTGTGAATTAGAGAGCCTGAATTCTATAATTTCTTTCAAATAGTTAAGGAAGAATCAATAAGGGAAAGGGAAAAAAAAAGACAACCTAGTTTTAAAAATGAACAAAATATTCAAGGCATTTCATAAAAGAGGATGTCCAAATGATCAGATGTACAAAAAAGATAGTCAAACCTCGTGGCACCACAGAATACAAATTTAAAGCCACACTGTGATAACACTCTACACCCACAGAGAATGGCTTTAAGAAAAACAATCAATAATTTGTGCCAAAATTTGGTATTAATAGCAACTAAAACTCTCATTTACTGCCAGGAAGTATGTAAAATGCTACAACTGCATTGTTGTGGTGTTTAGCAGTATTCCAGGGTGCTGAGGCTGAACATTATATACATAACTCTGATTTAACAATTCTGCTCTTGGGTATATATGCAACTGGAATGGATCAAAAAAACACAAAAATGTTATAGCAGCAACATTCAAAAAACTATAAACAACTCGAGCATTCAGCAATAGTAGAAAGAATGAATAAATTGGGGTCTATTCATACAATGGAATTTGTTACAGAAATGAGAGAATAAACTACTGCTACTTGCAACATACTGGATGAATTTCGCTGAGATAATGTTAAAAGAAACCAAACACCAAAGAGTACATTCAGTATATTTATGAAATACGAAAACAAGGCTAAACTTGACTGATGGAAGTCTGAACAGTGCTTATCTTTGGGGAGAAAATAGAGAGATTTGGCAGGTGGTATATAGGGAGGTCTTTGGGTGCAGGTAATCGTCTTTGGTGTCTTGATCTTGGTAGTTAACATTTTAAAAAAATTCATCCAATATGTTTCACATTTATCCATTTTATTATATGTAACCTGTATCTCAATTTTAAAACATCAGACTAGGAAGGTAATTAGATTATCCTTGGTTTTTTATTACTAGAGATCAAGGTAACTAGAGGTCGGGTTGAACTACTGTATTTCATTGACTCTAAACTCCACCAAATATAGGATGCAGCATTTTTATGTGCTTCTAAAAACAACAACAACACACTGCAAATTAAACCGACATTCCAGGTGTTGAAAATTATATTCTGGTTTCAGAGATTTGAGAATGTGTAGGAACACGCCTTATATGCAATGAAGTGTTGGTAAATGGTAGAGATAAATCAGTGATATGGATATGGTAGACAAAATGGGCAAAAAATAACCTAGATGGATAGAAGCGGTGATGTCGCTATTTGAATGAGGATGTTGCTATTTGAAACACCTTTTGAATGAGTTTTTAAAGACTGTGTATTTTTTGGGACATTTTCATATGTCATATTTCCTGTTGGGTAGCCAGTGAAGTGTGTAATTGTTAATACCGTAGCTATAGTGGAGGAAAGCCACACTCTTATATTATCTAGAGTCGGCCATTTTATCAACGTTGAATTTTCTTCTTTTCAGCCATTTCCAAAGCAGCCAGGAACATCAGGCGCGTATCCTCTTACTTCACCCCCCACATCTTATCACAGCACAGTTAATCAGTCTCCCTCTATGATGCACACACAGTCTCCAGGTAAGGTATTACTTATTCACTTGTCATGTTCAGCCTTCAAATCCAGAACACACACACACTCACAAACACACACACACACACATACACACACACACACACACACATATACACACACAGAGAAGAACTGTGCATGTGGCCTCAGGCTTCAGAGAGAATTCCCTTTCTAGTTTATGGCTCGATACATGCCTTGCATTCATTATAGCAAGGTTGTAAAAATCTGTGTTCATGGTTCAGGAGCACTTTAAAAGGTTTGAATTAAGTGGAGACATTGTCATTCAGAGCCAGACTTATGGCACAATTCCAAGGGGTACTAATTACAACATGATCTCTATCAGAGGTCAACAACCTGAGGCTTGTGGGTCACTTACTGCCCGCTACCTAGTTTTGTAAATAAACAAAGCTTCCTTCTACAGTAACTCCATTTTCCAAGCCTTAGTACCCGTGAAGGATGCCTGCTCCTCAGGCCCCAGAGTTAGGAGGTGCACATCTTGTTAGTCTAGACAAAATGGCTTTGTGGGCAGCACTGTGAAGTGCGCTATAAAAGTGCTTGACAAATTTTTACTTTTGATTCAGTGATTCAGTGGAATCTCCCGAGCACTTTCTCTGTACCAAGTGCCAGTTGGTGCTAGGGGTTCAGTAGGGAGCCAGATACTGGCCCTGCTCTCCAGCTTAGCTAGCAAGAAAGATGGGTATCAGATTTCTTGTGGCGGGTGACCCCTTGCCTGCCAGTTTCCATACTTAATCTGTTCTGCATTAATAATGACACAAAGTATGATGCTTTTTTAACACAAAGTTTCAGCATACAGAATGTCATGTAATGTGGGATGTAATAAGCAGTTAAATAATTTTTAAAAGCACGTGTGTGGTAAAATCCTTTAATTCGAATATATCAGTCTGGTCAACTAAAGAATACATTGCTATTTGAAGATATTCTAGCTTATTAGAAAACAGGACAAACATAGAACTGATTTGTTTTTAAAAGAGACAAATCCAACAAATGCTTTCACTTTGTTTTTTTAGTTTTCACATTGTTTTTTTTTAGTTTTTTTAGTTTTTTTTTTATTTTTTTTTAGTTTTTTTTTAGTTTTCACATTGTAAAGCAGACTTTGCAGTGTGCACCTTTTTCCTTTTTAAAATACAAAAAAAAAAAAAATCTTTCATTTATGTATAAGTGTATATATGAGAAACTTGTATTGACCAGCAGATAAGAAATATAGGGATATCACTTGTTTTTAACCAGCTAATTGCATTTGTCAAAAGGGAATAATATAAACCATTTTGCTTAGAGGTATTAGGAGAATTGAATTCCCGGAGGTCTTTAGTCTTGGCCCAGCACATGGCTCCTGTCTCTTTGACCAGCCCATTCAGGATCTTTGTTGTCCATATTGAGCTACTTGACACCCAGCACCACCCAGGCGACTCACAGTCCTGACACATCCCAGCCCCACTATGTGTGTCACACTTAGCCACTCATGGCTCTTCAAATTACTACAGTAGCATGGTTTAAAAATAAAGAAAAGAAATTTTAAAAATCTTCATCTAACAAAAAATATTTCAACCCTCCCCCCTTTTAGGAGGGGGTATGTGACCTGCTTCCTCTGTTTTAGATTCCTAGATAAATAGACTGCATCTGTAATACCAGGTGTGTTAAGTGTAACAAAAGGGGTTAGTCATGCTTTTGAGCATTTTGAGCATTCTGCAGGGGTTTGACTGTTATTTCCTGTAGATGCCTGCCTGCACCCCTCCCCCTTGAAAATCCATTGTTGGATTTAAGCAGGGCCCTGTGGGGTTCAATTTGCATAACTGAAAGGGTAAGCGTGGTGGAGGGGCAGATTTCAATGTGGGGGTGGTTTCTCTGGAACCTGTTGCTTGTAAGTTCCCAGAGACATCTGAGTTAAGATATGACATGCCATAGGCAGTTGGCTGTATTGAGGCCTTATGGCCCATCAGAGAGATGATGGGACCATAGATGAAGACTTGAAGTTTTTATTGTCATGTCCAGGGTCATTGAAGCCTGAGTGGGTGGGTGAGCTCAATTCTTAGGAGCACTAGTGGTCTATGGTGAAAGAACTGCTAGGGAGGAAGTAGGCAGATACAGAAACAGAACCCTAGGGGACTGTGTTTCTAGGGTGTGTGTTGCAATGGTTTTTTCATAGGAAGAAGGGAAAATAATTTTGAAATCATTATATTAGCAGACAAGTATATAGTGCTTACTGTGTGCCAAGCCCTTTTCTAAGCACTTTACTCATTTAATCCTCACAGCAAACTTGTGGCATAAGTCCTGTTATTAACCCCGTTTTATGGAGAAAAACTGAGGTATGGAGAAGTTAAATCTCCTGTCCAGAGCATATAGCTAAATAAGGTTAATCAAGTTGATCAACGTATTTTCTGAGGATAAGATATTGCTTTAGGTACTTGGGAATATAAAAACCTGAAATTTTAATAGTGGTAGAGGCTTTGAAACCTGCTGGTGTTTAAGATAGTGATGGTAATGTAACAAATATTTTAATGTTGTGTTCATTCAATAGATTGGGTAGCCATAGTTCCCCCTTCGAATCCTAAATTAAAATAAATCCTATGGCTTTAAATACTATTAAGTTCATGTTTCCAGTTACCCTGGAACTGTAGCCCTCTATTTTCTAGTTGTCTATTCACCATTTGCATATAAAGTCTAGAAACTACCTGGAACTCAGCAGAGCTGGAACTAAGCTCCTGCTGCCCTGTTGCCCAGTCTGCTCCTCCCACAGACATCCGGCTTTAGAAAATGGCAGCCTCTAACTTCCTGTTTCCTGGGCCAAACCATGGAAACTCATACTGGCTGGCTCTTTCTTTCAGATCCACATTTAGTCTCTGTCAGCTCTATTGTCCTATTTTACCCAGAATTCGACTACCAGTCCTCTCTCACCTGGGTTACGGCAGTTGCCTCTGACTGGTTTCTCATCCCTACTTCTCCCTTGCTCCCTAGTCTGTTTCCCCATAGCAGCTATGACAGAAGATAGTTCAGGACTTCTGCTCCAGGCTTCACACTAGCCTTTCACGCATTTGGGGTGAACCCTAAGTCCTTAGAGTGGCCTACAAGTCCCTCTGTGGTTTGGGCCTAGCCCAGGCTCCTCTCCCCTGCCCCTTGCTCATGGTTCCAGCACACTGGCTGCCTCCCGTTTGCACATAACTCTTTCCTCCTCTGGAACATTTGTACTAGCTCTTTTGTTTACCTGGAATATCTTGTCCCTGGATGTCCTCATGCCTTATCTTGCACTTTCTTCTCGTCTGGCTCACATGCCCCCTTAGAGAGAGAGGTCTTCTCTCAGCTTTATATACAGGACAGCACTCATCTCCACCACTACATGAAATTGTCCCCTTACTCGCTCTAGTTTTTCTCCATAGCTCTTATTATTACCTGGCATAGATGTTTGTCTTTCTCATTCTACTAGAATATAAGCTCCACGAGGACAGGAATTTTTGTCTCTTTTGTTAACTGCTGCATCCCCAATGCCTAGAACAGTGCTTGGCATGAAGTTGGCATTCATGCCTACTCATTGAGTGAGTGAGTAAAAAGTACACTGGATTTTTTTTTTTTTAATTCTTCAATATAAGAACTAGAATTTGGGCCCATGGAATTGAGCTCTCTCTTTCAATAATGAAATCTTTCTAGTTTTTCGTTACATTGTTTATGGGAGCTTTACTACTTGTTTCTTTAGGGAGATTTTTAACTCGGGGTCCTTGGACAGGACGTAAAAGGTGTCCTGCAAGATCATCTATAATTATTTTCCTTTATTAGGAAATCTGCATGCCGCCAGCTCCCCCAGTGGGGCTTTGAGAGCCCCATCACCAGCGTCATTTGTTCCAACTCCTCCCCCATCCTCGCATGGAATCTCAATAGGACCAGGGGCCAGTTTTGCTAGTCCACATGGTGAGTCCACACGTAGAAATCGCTATAGCATAAGAGCTTGACATGAAAGTAATTTTTGTTAGTAAATTTCCTTATTGCTAAATCCGTGCCTGTTTATTGAGGAAATAGCAAAAGAACTGCTTAAGGAGAAAATCAGTTTTTCCTCATCATACCACACAGAGGTAATGAACGACCAGTCGGTCCTCTCTGCTTTGAACTCTGCACCCCCACCTTGCCCTGCTCTGCCCTTCCTGTGTACTTTCTGCTCTCCTGCCTTCTCACCTGTCTGTGGCTCTTGCTTGCTCCCTACCCATCCGCTTCTCCGTCCCCCACACACATCCCCCACAAATGGTAATATGAATTGCTTTGTGACTTTAATTTTTTTTTTTTAACAAATTTATAACACGGTGCCTTTATTTTTATGTGGTGCTGAGAATCGAACCCGGGTCCGCCCGTGCGAGGTGAGCGCTCTACCACTGAGCCACAGTCCCAGCCCGTGACTTTAATTTTTTAACTTTATAACTCAAAAGGTACTTTTTGGATGGATTCAAATAAAGGACAGAAGAGGTAGTCAGTGAAATGTTTCCTTTTTATTCCACCAACCACCTAGTTCCTCTTCACAGAGGTATTTGGTGTTATTATTTTCTGATAATTTTGCAGAGCTGTTTTATACATATGCAAGCAAATATGTATCCCTCTTACACATGTGGCAGCGTACTGTAGGGTGTTCATTTTTTTCATTCAATATATCACGAATATGGTGTCATACCAGAACATAAAGAGCTTCCTCAGTTTTTAAGCTGCACACCCCTGTGATTTTACATTAATACTTGTGCAAGTATTTGTTAGTAATAACTCTATAGCATTGTACTATGTGGCTTCATAGTATTTCTTGCGTGGGCATACCATGATTGAACCGCTATCCTATTACTGTATGTTGAGAATGTTTCCTTTTTTTTTTTTTTACAGTTAAAGATAAAGGTGCTGTCTCTGCCCACACCCATGATTATTTTTTAAATAAATTCCTAGAAGTGACATCTTGGTCTCAAAGGGTCTGAGAAATTCTAAAGCTTTTGAAACATTGCAAATTGCTCACCTGGAAAGTGTACGAATTTCCTATAGCATCATACATTCTTGTCTGTTGTCCTGCATCCGTGCCAACGGGCGGGTGTTAAGATTTTAAAAGGTCTTGGCCATTTTGATAGGTGAAAAGGGGGATCTTATTGTTGACTATGTGTTTCTTCGATGACTGGTGAAGTGGAACCCTTTCTAAAGTAAAGACCATTTACTCGCGGACATGTAAGGTAGAAGTGTCTTCTGTTTTTCTTGGTGACAAAGATTTATAAATGTGTCAAAGGTCATCTGTAGGATGAACTATAAATTATTCAGGAAGTCACTGCTTTCAGAACTTGTATCTGGGTTCATGTTTTGGTAAAGGGGGCCTTTGCTGAAGAAAGAAAATGGAAACTTTCCCTCTCTTTGTCCATCTCTGAGTAGAATGAAAATACAATTTGTTAGGGGTTAGTTTAAAAATAAAATATTTCTCTCCTTAAAGGAGCTTCGAGATTGTTGGCTTAGTATTTTCAAGCACATATAGTGACAAAAAAAAGTAGATTGTGATGTCTTACATGATGTAGAAAGAAGCTCATGTGAAGGTAAATTTTATCTTTTCTTAGACATATTTTTCTAAATTCTTCCATCCATCCAGTTGAAAAGTACATAAACTACATAAAATAGAGATTCATGCATGGCATGTTAAGAAACATCAAGCTTTAGTGGAATATCTTATTGAAAGAAAAAATAAATCAGCATTTGAGGATTCGAATGCCGTCACCTAATTTTGGGTTATTAAGATGTGGGTTTTGAGAACCATCTGTTTACTTCTTTCAGGAACTCTTGACCCTAGCTCCCCATACACTATGGTGTCACCAAGTGGACGAGCAGGAAACTGGCCAGGGTCCCCTCAAGTATCTGGCCCTTCACCAGCAACACGTCTGCCTGGAATGTCACCTGCCAACCCATCACTACATTCTCCAGTTCCCGATGCTTCTCATTCCCCTCGAGCTGGAACAAGTGAGTGTGGTCAACATTTTTGTGTTCTTTTTTTAATATAACCAATAAATGGCCTATTTATTTTCATCCTCACACTTGAAGGTTGACCTATTTGTTGAATGAGGATATCTAAAAGCTTCAACTTTATCCACATAGTAAATCTGTTCACAATCGTTAATTTGCAGAATCCGGCAAAATGTAAGAAAGGGGTGATATCTTTTCCAGAAGCCTTAGAAAGTGAGTCCCAGTATTTCTGTCATGACCACTGCATTGTTAGCTGCCATGTTGAATCATAGACAATACCTTAAGATACAAATGAACACAGAGGAGAAGAATTATACCAGTGTATTTCTTGGCTTTTGCTGCACAGCTTTTAGTACTTAAAATAACAATCATACAATAGCTCCCAATTCTATAGGCTGCCAAGCTCCATAGGGCTCGCTCACGTGTGTTTGGTCAGTTACTGTGTTCATTAGGGACTAGCTGGCCTGAGATGGCCTCCGCTGGCTGTGTGGTCTCATGCTGGATCACAAGTTTGTTCACATGGTGACTGGAGAGGGTTCCAAGAGAGGAAGTAAGTATAAGTCTAGGCTTGCAATTAGGCCAGTGTCACTTCCATTGCATTCTTTTGGCCAAAAGAAAGTTGCAAGGCCAATCAGATTCCAGGTGGAGACGTAGACTGCACCCCTCAAGGAGTTCCTGCAAAGTCACTTGCAAGGAGCCTGGCTACAGAAGGAGAATAATCATGACCATCTTTGCTAGCCCGAAATTAATAAATGATTGTAATACCACAAGGAGTAACTAAAACAGTCCAAAATGATTTAGAATGACAATGATTTATAATGAAAGCAAAACAGGAAACAAAAACATAGTATGTATTTGTCACTGAAATGACATGTTTTCCTTCCTCAAAGGTTCCCAAACAATGCCGACAAACATGCCTCCACCTCGCAAACTACCTCAGCGCTCCTGGGCGGCGTCCATACCTACCATCCTCACTCACAGTGCCTTGAACATTTTACTGCTGCCCTCTCCAACGCCAGGTCTCGTGCCCGGCCTGGCAGGTAGTTACCTTTGTTCCCCACTTGAGAGATTCCTTGGATCAGTCATCATGAGACGACACCTTCAAAGAATTATTCAACAAGAAACGGTATGAGTACCTCTTAACCCTGTCAGTAGTGATTGTCAAAAGCAGAATGCGGAGTTGTCCTGCAGAAAAGAATCTGAACTAAAGTGATGCTTCTCACACCTCCTTTAACTAGCTTATTAGAATTATGCTTTTCATTCTGCCCTAGCATTAAAAATGGACTCTGTTTTCTTTTGTGTTAACATGTTTCTGCATTTCATAATCTTTTGTGCTGTGACTTCCATGGCACAGGACTAACGTGAACCTACAAATAGGTCACCACAGTATTCAGAGGATATGACCTTGCAGAGAATGGTGTAGGAATAACTCTGCCCTTGAGAGTGCCCTTGTAGGCGGGCTGACTTTGAATCTGAGTCTCCATTGAAATGAAATTATTTATGATCACAAGGATGAATCTCCTTTTAAAATGCATGAACGATTGAATTTAGTTAAAGCGTTTATAGAAAAAGACGTCTGATCTCGTGGTGATTCCCTTACAAGATAGTTCATAATTCACAGCACCAATTCTAGAGTTAGGCTGCCTAGGTTTGTGGCCAGGCCATATCACCTGCTAATATGCGCTTGGGCAAATTTTTTTTACCTTTTTGGTAAAAGTAGATAATAGTATCTATCATCTGGGCATGGTGGTGCATACCTGTAATCCCAGTGACTCAGGAGGCTGAAGCAGGAGGATCCAAGTTCAAAGCCAGCCTCAGCAACATAGCAAGACCCTGTCTCAGAAATTTTAAAAGGCGGCGGGAGGGGGGGCTTCTAAGGATGTAGCTCATTGGTTAAGCACCTCTGGGCTCAATCCCCAGTCCAAAAAAAAAAAGAAGAAGAAGAATATTAATCTGACTAATAACAGTAGAGGAAATTTGAGATATTTTATGAAAAAGCCCTTTGCATGTCTTGGCTTTCAAAATATGTTAGTTACTTCTACTTACTATTGATATCTGTATGTATTAATGAAGTAGTCAAACTGGTGAATATTTAAAATATCAGATTTGGAAAAAGGATAATAATAAAAGTTTTAGCATAATTTGAACAAATTAGTATTTAAATGAGTAATCATCTGACCTATGACCCAGCCTGAGTTCTGCCACTTAAAATCAACGTAAGCTTTCAGCTCTCTGAACCTCATTCTTCTCATCTGTGTTTACTTAGTTGTTTTTCTTTGAAACAATTCATATTAATTTGATGCTTCCTTCTTGTTTTGCAGCTGCAACTGATAAATTCCAATGAACCCGGAGTGATCATGTTTAAAACTGACGCCCTGAAATGCAGAGTAGCTCTTAGTCCTAAAACCAACCAGACCCTTCAGCTAAAAGTGACACCCGAAAACGCGGGACAGTGGAAACCTGATGAACTTCAAGTTTTGGAGAAATTCTTTGAAACACGAGTATGTGTTAATGCATAATTTTAATATAATTGATGAAACAGAGAAGTCAAGGTGGAATGAAGAATAACTAGCTTTATTTATCCCGACAGGTTGCAGGCCCACCTTTTAAAGCCAATACATTAATAGCCTTCACGAAGCTGTTAGGAGCACCTACGCACATCCTCAGGGACTGTGTGCATATTATGAAGCTAGAACTGGTAAGTTCTGGAGAAACGCGTGCTTTTCTAGCAAGGTCTGTTTGAGGAGGTTAGAGTTGGTGGGAGCAGCGTTGATTAAGTTTCACTTGTTTATGTACTTTCTTCCATTTTTCTCCTTAATTCTTAATTTTTAACTTAAATTTTACTTATCTTTGACCAATTGACATAATTCTGTTCTCTTGAATTCAGGACAATGTGATATAGTGAGAAGTTCACTCTCCATCCCTGTCCAGCTAGAGTCCAACCAGAGTTCTCAGTGGCTCCCTCTCTTTGCAGAGAAAAGCCAATACATCTCTCCTATATACTTTTTAAATAAAGCAATAACATTTACACATGCTATTTTGTACTTTTTCCCCACTTAATTATGAAATATTATATACACATTAATTTATGTGTTATAAAATTTTTTAAAGATCTGACTCCCCACCTTTGTTGGTCATGGATTTTGTGTCCATGAATAGCTGCTGAGACTGAAATGCAGAGTCACAGACAGCAGAGGCTGCATGGGCAGCAGCCCCCTTTAGAGCACTAGATATCTGCTCTTGCTCTGGTATTGGTCTTTGTGGATTTTTTTTTCTTCTGCATAGCTCTGTCCATTTGTATTAGTTTTCTAGGCCTGTTATAGCAGATTACCACAAACTGAATGGCTTAAAATAACAGGCTGAGGATCTAGCTCAGTTGGTAGAGTGGTGGCCTCACAGGCACAAGGCCCTGGGTTTAATCCTCAGCACCACAAAAAAATAAATAAATTAAAAAAAAATTTTCTCTCAGAGCTCTGGAGGCAAGAGTTCGTAAATCAGAGTATCCGTGGGGCCATGCCCTCTCTGAAGTATCTAGTGGAGAAACTGTCATGTGCTTTTCTCTTAGCATGGTGGTGCCAGCTGTCTTTGGTGTTCCTTAGCTTGTATATTTATCACTGCAATCCGTGCATCTCTGTGTGTATCTCTGTCTTTTTTTCTTCTCACAAAGGACCATAGCCATATTGGATTAGGGCTCACCTTAATGACCTCATCTTTACCTGATTATATCTGCAAAAACCCTATTTTCAAGTAAAGTCAAATTCTACAGGTACTAGGAATTAGGACTTCATATCTTTCAGGCACTCAGTTCAACCCATAACAGCATTTAAAATGATGTCTCCCTACTCCAAATATTTGTTAGCGTTTGTGGTGGAAATGATTTCCAGAATATCAAGCTTGACATATTGTCTTACTTAATTCACTGAATGAATCTTGGAGATTTTTCCGAATCGGTACATAAAGAGTGTCTTTGTGTTTTCCTTTTTAAACAAAGCTTAGCATTTCTTTATATGAATGTGTTAAAATGGCTAAGCAATTTTCTCTTTCGGTCATTTTAGTGATTTCTAATATTTTACTATTACAAACAGGGCCATAATAGAGAGCCTTTTTATGGATATGCTCGTATGTCTGTAGGATCCATTTCTTGCATGAATTGCTGACTCAGAGGATATGTATATTTATAATTTTGATAAACACTGCCAGATCATTCTCTAGAGGTTATGTGAGTTTATATTCACACTAGCCATTTATGAGAATGCCTGCTTTCCACATCATTATCAACAGTTTTATTGATCTTTAGATTTTGGATCTTTCTTTTACTAATTTGTGGGAGCTCTGTGTATATTACAGAAGTTACTCCCTTGAAACATTAGTTATAACTGTGTGTGTGTGTGTGTGTGTGTATGTGTGTGTGTGTGTGTGTGTGTGTGTGTGTGTGTGTGTGGGTGGTGGTGGTGGTGGTGGTGGTATTGGAACCCAGGGCCTCCTGCATGTTAGGCAAGCACTCTACCAGTTAGCTCTATCCCTACCCAGTTATAAATATTTTTCCTAGTTTTACATTTGTACTTTTGGTAGGTTTAACTATTTCTTACAACTATATAGATGGAATTCTGGTGGCAGCTGATTATAATTTTTTCAGTGTTATAGCAGTCTTGTTTTAATGTTTCCAGTGTCTACTTGAGGAACTCTAATGCCTCATTCCTCCTTTTAGTTGGTATTTTACTATGAGTATTTGAGAAGCAATGTCATTTGCTAATAGTCTGAACATTTGGCTTCTGATATGATAGGTCTATAGCAACTATTTATGTGAATAAGAAATCTATGACTTTTTAAAGGAGTAAATATATGTTTAAGAAAACACCAGGGGGATCAGGCACCATTTCCCACTCCTGTATTTCCAGCGACTTGGGAGGCTAAGGCAAGTTTGAGACCAACCTCAGTAACTTAGGACCTGAGGACTTAGCAAGACTCTGTTTTAAAATAAAAATTAAAAAATACAAAAAGATTAGGGATGGCTTGGTAAATGACCCTGGGTTCAATCATTGGTACTGCCCACCCTCCCCCCCCCAAAAAAAAAGGTACCAGCAGATATGATTTGCAATTAACACATAGACTAGTTTATTTAGGGAAGGAGTTGGAAGCAGAACTAGAAAGTCTAGATTGACACCAGTTAAGAATCTTGAGATGCCACGGCATGGTGGTGCACACCTTTAATCCTATCTGCTGGGGAAGCTGAGGCAGAAGGATTGCAAATTCAAAACCAGCCTCAGCAACAGTGATGCACTAAGCAACTCAGTGAGACCCTGTCTCTAAATAAAATACAAAACAGAGCTGAAGATGTGGCTCAGTGGTCTAGTGCCCCTGAGTTCAATCCTCAGTACCAAAAAAATAAAAACAAGGGCCTTGAATACACTCGTCAGCAAATGTCACTAAACATTTCTGAATTTGATTAGAAGAATCACACTACAGGATATGTAACTGACATATTCTATTAATAGACTTGGAAAGGCAACCACTGGAAGGGACTGTTAGGGAACCGTGGGAGACGTAATGAATCCTTGAGCTTGGTGGCCTCCATGAAAAAAGAAAGGAATAGGTCAGGTATCAGAGACACTGCAGAAGCTGAATCCATAGGCTTTGGGAACCAATGAAGTGAGAGGGAAGGACGGGGAACATATTACACAAGTTCAGAGTTGACTTTTCAGTTGTTTCATGTCTGTATTTCTTTTGAAAAAATGCAGGTCATCGCTTTATGTTCTGTTAACAATTGGATGTAAAGTGAAATTCTAATGTTTCAGTCTCCTCGAGTATGATTTTAAATGTTCATATGATTTTATCATGATGTTTCTTTTTCTTTCTTCTTTTTGCAAAACAGTTTCCTGACCAGGCAACACAGCTGAAGTGGAATGTTCAGTTTTGCCTGACGATTCCCCCCAGTGCACCGCCCATTGCACCTCCTGGGACACCTGCTGTGGTGCTGAAATCCAAAATGCTATTTTTTGTAAGTACCACCCAGAATCTGTGTGTATATACAGAGCTTCTGAGAAAAGTGCCAGATGGGGGTGTCTGAGCAACTTTTGGATAACTGCATGAATCATTCATTACTGCCAAATAGAGGCCCAGGTCCCTTGATTGTCCATTTAGACTTCATGGGATCCTGGTTCCCTTAGTAACTATAGAAATGTATTCCACTAGGTAATTGCATGACACAGTTTCACCTTAACCATAATATTCATTTGTCAGTTTTCTTATCATATTTAATTTTCTGGTCCTTGCTAGTTAATGTGAAAGTAGAGTAAATGATATGACCTTTGAGAAATTGAGACAGATGTTTTATTTCCTTCTGTTTTTATTTTCTTTGTATATCTACAGCTTCAACTAACTCAGAAAACATCGGTCCCTCCCCAAGAACCTGTTAGTATTATAGTTCCCATCATTTATGACATGGCTTCAGGTACAACTCAGCAGGCAGACATTCCCAGACAGCAGAACTCTTCTGTTGCTGCTCCCATGATGGTCAGCAACATTCTGAAGAGGTTTGCAGAGATGAATCCACCGCGACAAGGTACATGACCAGTAGACGATGTTCTATTGCATATATGTTATCAAAGTTCTTTTGAGAGACACCCCTTCTCTCCTCTCCTCCCTGCCCCCACACCCCAGTCCCTAGGAGTAGAGCTCTGGTTGCCGTGGCCCTCTTAATGTCTGCCTGTCGCTGTCTTCCTTTCTCACTGGTTCTTCATTTTTGTCCATTTCTCTGCTGCCTGGACTTTATTTTTGTTAGTGATCTACTGTTGGGACTGACCCAATTGCTAATGCCAGAAGCTTGTATTTATAGCACACATTGCCACAAAGCCCTAGGTTAGGATGATAGAATTTTCCATGGCTGTGAATTCCTGCCCTACCATCAATATCTGCCACTCTGTACATCACAAAGTTGCAATGCATGTTGGTTTCTCATATTTCATGGTTCAATCATGAATAGAATACTCTCATTAAAAGTTCTGTATCTTCTAAATGTTTTGTGAAGAATAAAAGCTGATACAAATGGCATCACTGCTTTTTGGGCTTCTTATATAAGTGTCAGGTGGGTGCAAGTGCCTTTTCACCAAGTGCACAATGAAGCTCTCAAACTGAACATTTCCGAGGAAACCAGAATGCTTCTAGAAAGATAAACGAGGTCCCTTCCATACTGGAGTAGCGTACGCTTAACACGTAACTCCTGGCAGTGTTAAATTTGCGGTTACAGAACATGAAGCTCAGCAAAGGGAACTTTTCTTCCATTTTGCTCATTTCTAATATTAAGAAAATATCAATGAAAATTTTGCTTATTTCTAATATTAAGGAAGTCCTCTGTATCTCAGCATAGTTTGCTAACAAAATTATGGTAAATGAGGGAAAGTTGTTCTCTGAAACATTTTTAGGTACCACAGTTTTAGGAATCATGAGATGATATTTTTAACCGTTTGTTTTCCCATATTGTACACAGGCAAGTTCTCACTTTAGTTTCTAAGGAATACGCTGGGCAGTAGAGAACGGTGTGCTTCTTTTGTTGTGATACTTCTTCCACTTCTTATAATTTTCTGCTTTCATCCTTTGACTTCTCTCTTCTTTCAGCTAAAAATAGGCCCTCAAGAGTCAAAGTTCAAAGCCATTAGAATTCTCAGAGTACCAGCCCAGTAGAACTTTGATAATAAACAACCCTTCCTTCACAAGCAGATGGCTATCATTATCTTATGTGTTTTTATGTATTATGTCTTGTGGAATTTAAAATGAAAAGGAAAATGTTTTGATCCTGTTGGATCAAGCAAGATTTTCTACTTACCAATGAAAATACTTTTTAAAAAGATTATATATATATATATATATATATATATATATATATACATATATACACACACACACATACATACACACACACACACATACATACATATATCTTAATTCTTTTATTTAAGAAATTGGTGAGATATTTTGGTTTTTTTATTTATGAAATTGGTTAGATACTGTAGACGTGTTTCTCTTTTCCTTTTTGTTTTCCCCCTTTGACTGGACAAACCTTGGATTTCCTTCTTTCTGTGCTTTGATTCTTCAGTGGTTGGAGAGAAGGTTGGCAGTAACTTGCACAGGGTCACCGCACATCCTGCCCTTTGCCAGAGGCCATGATTCACATGAGTTCTTCAGTGCTCCCACTTTCAGCCACTACAGTGTCAGACCATGCTCTAGTGCAGGGGATCCAGCTTTTGGTTTATGATTTTTAATATGTGTAATATTTCAAGAAGTGAGAGGTGAGGGGGAAATCAATAGAATGAGCCATTGGTACCCTCGCCCCCTCCCCACAAACAATTCTTAATTTTAAATTGCTGGTATGCCCTACTTAAGCCTCTGCCCTCCTCCCACACCTGTCACTTTCCTGGGGTAAAGTGTTTCTAAGAAAAGTCTCTTCTTTTGGTTGCTAATTGATTTGAATTGAATTTTAATGTTGAACTCCAGAAGTTGACCATTTCCTTGAAATTTGGGAGAAATCTCCAATAGATGTTGTACTTGAACTGTCCAATAACTGTAGTTAGCTAGATGTGACAATCTAATGAAAACGAACCTTTTAAGTTAAAATTTAAATTCAGTCTCAGTCACAGTGGCTGTGTTACAAGGGCTCAGTAGCCACAGTGCACATACACAACATTTCCATCCTCACAATGTTCTGTTGGACAGTGCTGTCATAGACATTTTTATTTGGCCTTTAATGCAACATTAGAGGGACACCACTGAAATTACATAAGTATAAACTCGATCTTTTCATTCTAGGTTCAAAATGCACAAGCCTTAAACCTTAGCTTAAAGCTCAATTTTAAAGGCTTATCCAGAGGAACATTATTTCTATAGAACCCTTGGTGTATGTTCTTAAATTCATACCTAAGTGGGACTTTCCCACTGTTCTCTCTTTGAGAACAAAACGAATCCCAAACCAAATATTATCTAGTTCTTCACACCACAATTTAGTCCTCTATAATCTGAACAGTGAAAAAGTTAGTCTTTCTTTTAAGTTCTTACTAATTTTATATTTAATTCCCCTCTCCCCCACCGGTGTGTTAACATCATCTTTCCTGTATTGCGAATAGCTAATGACCATTTTTCTCTGTTGCAGGTGAATGCACAATATTTGCAGCTGTTCGTGATTTAATGGCTAATCTTACACTGCCCCCTGGTGGGCGTCCATAGACACTATTGTTTTTAAACCAGGAAGGCTGACAAATGAGACAAAACAACACAAAAAAGTCTGAATTCAGCCTTCAGTTTAAAAAAAGGAAAAGGACTTTTTTGATTTTCAGAGATAAATATTCTAAACTGGCAAAAATTTTCAGGGTGCACTTCTTTCATCAAAAAGACCTTCAATCTTTTGTATAGTGAACTTGTATAGTGTGTTTAAATGGGACACATTTCAAATTAGGTAATTCATGAGTGTCCGCTTGCCAGTAATAGATTTAATATTCTGTTTTATACTATAAAGTTATGAAAATGCCAAACTTGTTTATTTAATTGTTTTCTTATGTTTTGGGTGTAATAGTCCTTTTTTTGATTTTTGTTTTTTAAGGCAGGTCTGTCATTTTTGAATACTGTAAAACTGTGATAAACTTTATATTGGAGCTGTATTTTAATATGACCGCTTTGAATCCTTACATGAAAATGTTCTGGGAGTTGTTATAAACACATCCCAAAGAAGCAATATTTAATAAAACTAGGTTAAAAAAAGTGACACTCACTTGTGTGTGTATAAGCTCTCTAGACTTCTTAGGGCCTCCCTTCATCTTTAACCTGGTGGGGCCAGTAATTTCTAATCAGATATGTCTGAAGTTTGACCAGAAACATCTTCTTTATTTCAAGGTTAATTTATTTTCTTCAATCATGCCTAACTTGACTGGTGATAATATTTAGCTCCTTGGTTGTCTTTCAGTGTAGGATTTGGGTGAAAAACAGAAAAAGAACCTAGTCTTTGAGAAGAGGAAGTGATTTGCACTGATCAAGGATCTCAGACAATGCAATCATTCTCATCTGTTGAGGATACGGAAACTTTCAGGCAAATTCCATCACAGGATACTTGTGTGTACAGCGTTAATTAGGAAACAAAAACTCTAATGTTCTACCTTGCATGAATTTCTGTGACATTTCTTTATCTCGCTTCTCCTTGCCTTCCCAACCAAAATTGGGGTTGTTCTAAACAATCTCAATTCATTGTCCACAAAACAGTAGGATGTTTTACTTAGAAGAAACCTGGTCCAGTCATTTTGAAGAGTCCAAGATTCAGGGCCTTCTAGGGTCCAGTGGAGTTTCTGGTACTGATGCATCTGAGCAAGGTTTCTTTTTGGAGACCCGCACTGTCTCTCCCAGTCGGGGACTTTTTCAGCTTCAGAGAACATGATCTGAATCAGAGATCTTCTGGTGACTTGATGTGATTTGGAAAAGTTTTTAAAATGATAACGCCATGCTGAGTTATCTGGTCACTCTAATACTGGCTCTCCGTTAAATTTTAGATGCTTTGTCTAATTCCATTTTAAGATAATTGGGCTTCTATAAGTATAACCACTAAATTATAGCTTCAAGCCTCTCAACTGTAACTGTATATCATATCTGTTCTCAACTTTGCTTGATTCTCCATTCATTTCTGGTCAGAGTTGAAGCCTTCTTTGTCTTATTTCTATGTCTTCTGCCTTCATCTCCTGCTTCTCACCCAACTCTGCCCCTATTCAGGAGTAGGTGACTAAACTTTTATCCTTCCTTTAACTTGCCTTTTTAATCTTTGTTTTCAGTTCTCCTTAGAGTGATAATCACATCAGTTTGGCAATCTAAGATGTCTTTATCAAGGATCAGTCCTTTTCTGTTTGGGACTGAATCCTTTCTTTCATGTAGAAATCTACATGTATATATAAGAAGTGTATTTTTATCCATAGGATAACATTGTTTCAAATAATTTTATTAATAGAGTTAACTTTTCAGGCATTTTCCCTTTTAAGTGTGGTTTTGAAATGTTAATTGCATTTTTAGACATGATGCATTCAACAGACACTTTTTTCCCTAATCGTAACTCATCTTTGAATGCATTGTGCAAGAGTAAGATAGGATTCAGTGAAAAGAATTTGCTTTTGATGCTTATTAAGAGTCAATCCATGAATTTGAATTTTTATATCATGCTTGGTACTTGGAATTGGTATATATACTTTATTAAAGCTTGAAAACATTTAGTGTTTGAATCATAAGTTTCATCACAAACCATGTCTTTTGCCTCATTTGTTATCCACGTTCAATCAAAGGGACTGGATGCCCATAGTAATTTTCCATAGTAGGTGGTGTGGGACTTAACTTGAAGGTGTTTTTCAATGTGATTTTAGTATTTACATGAATAAATAAAATTTGTACAAGTTTCAGAGAACTACCAACTCTCTCTAGTTAATTTTGGTGAAGATGTTTTGGATTGTAGTTTGGTTTAGTATTAGTTTAATTTTGAAAGAAGAAATCTGTCCTAATTTGTTACCTTTTTTTTTTCCATCTGCAGAAATGCTTTCAAAATGGGTAGAAGTACTTTTAGAATAAGGAGGAAAGTGAAAACTGGACTAGACTATACCAAGTTATTAATAGCAGGAGCTGAACCTTACCTTTGAAAATTAACTGAGTGAGCTAAGTGCAAGCATAAACAAAAATATACATGATTTTGAATTTCTATACCACTAATAACTTTGCTGCAGTTAACACAATAACCTGTTTGGCTATGGGATGCCAACAGTCTCTGGACTGTGCGTAATTTTATAACTTCAGGAGGTATAACTTTGCTACTCTGAGTTCTGACACAATTTCAATATAAAAGTTGTTTCTTTCTTTCATGTTTTTTCCCCAAAAAAGAAATAAAGTCCATTACTTTTTTAAATTTTTTTCAAGACACAGGGTCTTGCTATGTTGCCCTGGCTGGCTTCAGACTCCTGGGTTCAAGCGATCCTCCTGCCACAGCCTCTCAAATAGCTGGGACTATAGGCATGTGTCTCTGTGTCCAGCTCCAAGTGTTCTTGATATAAAATAAATACACAGAAAATTAAGAGAACTTACAAGGGACAGAAAGGAAAAAAATGTTAATGTAGATTTAATTGTTTCTTGTGAAATTTTCATTTGGTTTTGATGTGGAATGAACAGAATGGAAATGTGTCAAAGGGTATGATTTGCATTTATTTAGGATGGATATGGTATTGAGGTAATTAAGACAGCAGAGGCCAGCCAGCACTCCAGGAACACCATCATCTGCTCACAATTTTCTATAAATTGCTTCCACTTACAAGTGGCCGGTGATTTATTAAAATACCTTACCCACGAATGTAACTGATTGATGAAAGGGCATATTTAGGTCAACACAAAATAATAGTTAATATTTACTAAGTTTATCTGAGCACTGTTCTAAGTGTTTCAGTGAGCTTTTAATCCCAATCCTCCCGCACTCCTCCCCACCACCACAACCACCACCCTAGGATGTAAGTATCAATATCCTTTTACAGATGACACATGGAGGCCCAAAGAAATGAAGTAAATTAACTTGGGATGAAATTAATATTGTTTAAGTTCAAACCACAAAGAGACACTTTGAGTCCAGAGCTGCTGCTTCCAAACACTGTACCTCTTGCTGTGAACCATGCAATCAGGGGAAGGTTTTCAATTGTTCACACTAGTTCCTTCAAAGCCTTTTTTTTTTTTTGGTACCGGGGGTTGAACTCAGGGCACTCTATCACTGAGCCACATGCCCCGGCCCTATTTTATTTTAGAGACAGGGTCTCACTGAATTGTTTAGCGCCTCGCTTTTGCTGAGGCTGGCTTAGAACTCTCGATTCCCCCGCCTCAGCTTCCCTAGCTGCTGGGATTACAGGCATGCGCCACCGCGCCTGGTGGTTCAGAGCCTTTTGACTACAAACAATTTAGACATGTTTTTCCAAGCTCAAAGAAACTCACTAAAAGCAGCTAAAGCTGACAGGACCTCTTGTCACTTGGAGTTGACAATCTGATGCCCTCTAACCTCCTAGGCACTTAGTTGGAACTTAAATCAGACTGTTTTGTGCACTCTGAATAATGTAACCTTTGCCCTATGCTTCAGGACGCTATTATCCAGCTTGGGGCTGTGCAGCCTCCCGAATCCAGGCCCTGTCTACCTCTGCTTGGTGACCCAGTAGTGTAGCTTTTGAGTTTTGTGTCACCTTGGCACACCACGGGCGCAAAATAGGTGCGCGGTGCAGGGAGACAGCGTTTCATTAACGTCTGGATTTGCTACAGTAGTCCGTGCGTTTAGGAAACAGTGAACTTTCTAGAATTGCATAACGGAAGGGATACACAATTCAAGACGTGTTCCTGAGTACTTAACACTGTTCGACGATAAAGTTAAAATAGGAACCTGTGCATCAAGAGAGCAAGTCGATCGGAGGCTGGCAGGGTCTCATTTTGGGGGGACAGAGAAGAGGACCTAAACGGTTTCAGGCTGAGGCTGCATTAGCAAGCACCAAACATTTAAATAGCGGTCACCTGACGTGTCCCGGAAGCAAAATCGCTCCGCCCCCGGGGTCGGTGACGCAGCGCCTCGCTCCACCACTTCCTCCCTGCGCATGCGGCGGCTGCTGGGCGGGACCGCGCCTGCGCCTGAGGCGCCTCCCAGGCGCCTGCGCCTGCGCTCTGCGGTCCGCCCCGCCCGTTGGGTGGCGTGGGAAATGGTGCTCTCGGAGCTGGCCGCGCGCCTCAATTGCGCAGAGTACAAGAACTGGGTGAAAGCCGGACACTGCCTGCTGCTACTGCGCAGCTGCCTGCAGGGTTTCGTCGGCCGTGAGGTGCTCTCCTTCCACCGCGGCTTGCTCGCCGCGGCCCCGGGCCTGAGCCCCAGCGCCACCTGCCGCGGCGGCTCGCGGTGCAGCCCGCGTGCCCGTCAGGTGAGCACGTGGCCCGAGGCCTAAACCAGCCCTCCCCACCCCCTTCCCCTTCCCCTTCCTTTTCCTGTCCCGGAGCGCAGTGTTCCGTTCCCTCCGCGGGGCTCGGATTCCCAGGTGCCATCCCTCCCTCCCGGGCTCTTCTTAGCGTCGGCCCCTGTAGTTTCAGCCGCAGTGTCAGGTGTGCGCGGAGTGGAAACGGGAGATTTTGAGACATCACATCAACAGGAACGGAGACGTGCACTGGGGAAATTGCCGGCCGGGCCTCTGGCCCGTGGACGCTTGGGAGGTAGCCAAGGTAAGTCAGCGGGCGTCTGGTGTGTCTGTGTTGAAGCCCGGGCCCCCAAAACAGGGGCAGAGTGATTGGCTATCCAGGGCCTAGTGTCTAGGCAATTTGGGTCTGTTAGGATGAACCAAAACCCAGCTCAGTGAAGTAGAAACTTTCTCCCACCCGTCTGCTTCCTGGGAAGCAGAGGAAGCCCGGCCCAGCTACTGGTGTGACCTTGGGCCAGCCTTTGCTCCCTAACCTTTAAAAACGAGGGAGTTGGACTGTGTCCATGACCTGAGACTTGGAGACCAGTAAAGTTACCACACCTACATCCTCCTCCCCATTTTGTTTATTGCCGCCACAGAGTTACCGACTTCTTTTACCTAGAAAAGAGAAAAACACACACACACACACACAACTTAAGGTAACAATACTCTACCCTTGGCCGTGACTGTGCTTCACTTGTTTAATCTTCATTGCGGTTTTCATAGTCTCAGAATCCCCTTGAAGCCCATGCTACCTGCTTATGCCGCTCTTTCATCCTCATTGTTGCTAGTCACCTGCAGTCCTTCCTTCTCTGACCCCATCCTCTTAGTTCCTGGGAGCCCAATATGGTGGCACACACCTGTAATTCCAGCTACTCAGGAGGCTGAGGCAGGAGGATCACAAGTCCCAGGTCAGCCTTAGCGACTTAGCAAGTCTTTGCCTCAAAAAGGGCTGGGAATGGGGCTCAGTGGTAAAGCACCCCTGGGTTTAGTCCCCAGTACCCCAAAACAAATCTTTTAGTTCCTAGGCTCCCTATTCTAGCATCCTTGGTCCACTTCACTTCAGCCTCCCTTTTACATACTCACACCCTGAATGGACCCTGTTGGCACTGGAAGGGTAAGTGTCTTAACATCCTTCTTGCCTTTGGCACACTTTTCCAAACTCTCCCACCCCCACCCCTTGTCCTTATACCACTACCTCTTTGAGGCTCCCATTACTTTCACAATACCCAGCAACCTTGGTCCCCTGCCTGCCTTTGGCTCTTCCCATCACCCATCATTACAATCAGTCCCTTGCAGCCCAACTCTAGCCCTAATGACACCATTATCTGCTTCTGCTTGGTGAGGGGGCTTACAAGAGCTAACAGGGTTGTGGATCAGGACCCCAGTGGCCTGGCTCCTCTTCTCCCTAGGGACTACTCTTCCTACCTTTCCTCACTAAGTTCCCACTCTGGATCCATCACTCGCCCCAGCCGCTAACCCTATGTACATGTCATGGAGTAAATGGATGTCCCCAAACAGACCACCTCATCTTCCCCGGTACCAGGTACATCACTTACTTCCTTTTGCTACAAAGAAGGGTGTATCTCCTGTTGTCCTCCTTCCACTTATATACTGGATCTTATCCCCTCCCACCTGCCCAAGGACCCTGAGCCTTTGGTTGTCCACTCTTCCTCCCCCTTTTAGTGTTTTCCCATCACTGTACAAGTATCTTTAGTATCTCCTTGGTTTATTTGATTTTTTTAATTAACTTTTTTAGTTGAACACAATACCTTTATTCCATTTATTTATTTTTATGTGATGCTGAGGATCAAACCCAGGGTCCTGTGCATGCTAGGCGAGCGCTCCACTGCTGAGCCACAATCCCAGCCCCTATTTAATTTTTTCTTAAAAAAAAAAACAAAAGAAAAGAAAGGATCAAACAGTTAACATATGACCTGGCAGGTCTACCCTTCCACACATACTTGAGGAATGAAAACATCCCCACAAAAATATGTGCACAGATGTTCATAACAGCACTGTTTGCAATAGGTCAAAACAACCCAAATGTCCAAATGGATGAGCAGAATCCATACAGTGGAATGTTATTTTGCTAGAAGGAGTCACAAAGCATTGATACATGTAACAACATGGATGAATCTTGAAACAATACTAAGTGAAATCATACCATATGATTCCATTTATATGAAATGCTGAGATTAGGCACATTTATAGAGACAGAAGTAAATTAATGTTTGGTGGCCTGTGGGTATGAATATAATAGCTAATGGATATAAGGTTTCTCTTGAGGGCATGAAAATATTCTAAAGTTCACTGTGGTGTAAGATGCACAACTCTGGGAATATACTAAAGACCACTGAATTGTATGTTAGATGGGGGCATTCTATCTCAATAAAGCTATTTTAAAAAATCACTTGAGTAAATACTTAGAAATAAAATTTAGGAAAAAAGCTTCCTTTGATCCATTCTTTCCAACTGTATCCCCTTTCCTCTGCCTGCCTCCTGAAGGTGTTCTCAAAAACAGTGTTGTCTATTCTCCTTTCCTTAGCTCCCATGAACTCACTCTAGAGCCTCTGTGGCCTTCAGTTCTCCAGCTCATCTTTCTTACCTCTGAGGCATGCAGCATTACCTGTCTACTGGCTACTCTTTTCTCTTTTTTTTGTCCTGGGGATTGAACCCAGGAGCACTTAACCACTGAGCCACATCTACAACCCTTTTTGAGACAGGGTCTTGCTAAGCTGCTTGGGGCCCCGCTAAATTGCTGAGGCTGGCTTTGAACTCACAATCCTCCTGCCTCAGCCTCCCGAGCCACTGGGATTACAGGTGTGCGCCACTGCACCCGTCCTGGCCATTTTTTTTTAATATTTATTTTTTTAGGTGTAGATGGACACAACATGATGCCTTTATTTTTATGTGGTACTGAGGATTGAACCCCAGTCCCGTGCTAGGAGAGCGCTCCACTGCTGAGCCACAATCCCAGCCCCATCCTGGCCATTCTTAAAACACTTCAGGCTTTGTGACATCTTTCTTTACTGCCTTTCTTCTATCTCCTGGCTGCTCTTCTGTCTTCCTGGTGTCCTAGGAGTGAACCTCTTCCGTCCCCTTCTTCTCTGATATTGCCAGGCCTGTGGAGTTGAATACTGCCTTCACGCTGGTGGCTCCCACATTTCTAGCCCTCTGTCTCAGAATTCTGAGGGGCAGGGGCATGGATCCCGGCTGCTTAGCTGACTCGCCCTCTTCCTTGCCTTCCCATCCTAAAGACTCCCCCACCCAACCCCCGTTCACACCAACAGTTTCCTGGAATCTTATTTTGTCTTTTTCCCTTTCAATATCCTTGTTTGGGGGCTGGGGATGTGGCTCAAGCGGTAGCGCGCTCGCCTGGCATGCGTGCGGCCCGGGTTTGATCCTCAGCACCACATACAAAGATGCTGTGCCCGCCGAAAAATAAATAAATAAATAAATAAAATATTTTAAAAAATATCCTTGTTTGTACCCACACAATACTTTTGGAATCCTCTTCCTCTCCATCTTCACATCACAGCTCATACCTGTCTCCTACCTGGACTCAATAATTGAAGCCTCCCACCTGGGCTTCTCTAGGCACCTCTGGTTGGCCCAGGTGGCAGGGCGGGCCATTTTCAAATGGAAATTCAATCAGTCACCCCATGCCCTTGCCTAAAACCGTTAGTTGGCTTTTGACAGCCCTAAAATAAACCTCCCATTTCTACCCAGAGCCAGTGAGCCCCACATGATCTGGCCCTGCTCATTTCTCTAGCCTCATCTCCTATCAGCAAAGTGACCACAAGCGGGAAGGGAGGCTTCTAGTTCAGGGTTGGGGAGATAATTACTAAAGTAAAATGGTAATGTGGAAGGGCCAGACAGGACCTGCCTTACAATGGAAAAGAGAAACTAGGCCTGGTTTGGAGGCAACTAAAGCCCCTCTAATTTGACTGTTTCCACGTTGCTGAAAGGAAAATGCAAAGTTTCTTCTCTTCCATTGCATTGCTTTAGTCTGCCTGAGATTAGTTTGCTTATTTGCTCATCTTTGTAGCATCTCTGATGAGCTTCTATCAGAGTTGTTGGCATGTCAGTGGCCATGGAGACATAGAAATATGGTGGTGATACTGGCCACTGTACCTTTGTAGGGGGTATTCAGTGGACACAGAATTCTTAATTAAAAATTCCAGTTCCCCTGCCAGCAGCAGTGCAGCCCTGACTCTGCCCGGCACTCGACAACACTCACCACCAGCATTGTCAGAGCACAGTTCCAAGCCACGCTGTAGGAGGCGGCAGTTACTTGCTTATTGAAGTATGTTTGTGTTGGTGGAGATTCCTTTTAGTTAGAGCTCTTGTTGAGAGTGATTTTTTTTTTTTTCCACTTATCATCTGTTCTAGTCCCTTGGCAGGACTGTACCCTTGAGAGTCCTAGCCTGGGAAAGTAGTTGCATCCAGATGTAAGCTTGGCAACATTTCAGGAGAGAAGTATGCCCAAGTTTTGTGGCCCATGCCATAAACTCCTGCTGGAGGCAAGGTCTTGCTAAAACAAGGCCTTTTGGTGCGTGCAGGATCTCAGATCCTAGGATTCCCTCTGTGACTCCAGTGCAGGTCCTACTTCACCTCACACCATCAACATCATAATTGCCAGTATTTCTGGCCTCTTGTCACCGTGTGCCAGGCCAGGCACTGCAGTCGTCTTCTGCTTGCACTCACTCAATTCTCTCAGCATCTTTTAAGGTAGATGAAGACAGTTATCCTTCATTTGCTGACAAGGAATCTGAGGATAAGAAACTTACCAATGGTCACACAGCCAGCAAGTGACTGATCCGGCATTTAAACCAGCTTTGTCACGCTCCAAAGCCCAGACTCTTAAAGCAGCTGTACTGAAATTTTTCAAGTCACTTAAAAAGTGTCCACTTTGGAGGAACTATTATTTTAAAATCCTTTTTAACAACTCAAGCACTGAAATTTCAGTAAGGAAAAGCAAAAAGGTACCTTCTACCATCCTTTCTGCTTCTGCTCCATTAAGACAGGTCTGAACCCGGCTATGTCAGGTGAATCTAATAGCAGAGGGACAGCACAGCCCTTCAGTTATTGCCCTTGGCTCAGGCTTAGCTGTGACAGTTTTCTCACTTGTTGAGTCTCTAACTTGAAACCTCAGAGTGCAGGAGAATGTCAGTCCTTGTTTGGGAAATAGGCAGGTAACTTTGCCTCGCCAGCTCCTAGATTTGGAGGGGCTCGGAGACCTCTTGCACCTCCCTCTCTGGACAGGCCTTCATGCCCCGAGGACTAGCAGATAAACGAGGCCCCGAGGAATGCGATGCAGTTGCTCTTTTAAGTCTCATCAACTCCTGCGATCACTTTGTGGTTGATCGAAAGAAAGTCACAGAGGTAAGAGCTGTTAGATTCCAAACCATACACTGAGTCTGTTGGGTGGGGACTGCAAAGGCCATATGTGAGACACACCCTGTGACTCTAAGGCAAACGTGGGTGTAGCACGGTTGTCCCCCAGAACAGTGGTGTGCAAAGAAAGTTAAACTTCAGTCCAGAGTTGGCATCACTCGTTTCATGTGTGATGTCCAAGAACCTTCATGTAAATGCAATCAAGAACTAGTCATTTAGTACTCCCTAATTAAAGTTTCTTGGCGACTTGTTACTATAACGTTTGCTATTAAAATGGATACAGCTCAGGTTTCTCTTCCCTGTTTGCCATAATCAGAAGCAAAGTAATTTTCTGTATTGGGGGGAAAATCTGAGGGTGCAGCTCAGTGGTAGAGCAGTTGCTGCGTGTGCACAAGGTCCTGGGTTCCATCACCAGCACTGTAATAATAATAAAAAAAAAAGGCATCATCTTATCTGTCATATGCCAGCATTTGAATCCTGCCTTTCTGAATCTCATTGGCTAAACAGTTGCAAGACCACATTACATAGCACTGAAGAAAATGTGAACACAGATGGATAAACGGCGACAGATCACTGTGCTTGCCAGGTTTCCTCTGGGAGGTTTAGCTTTTTCTCTAGTCCACCCACCAGATAACCACTCTCACGCTTTTTTTTTTTTTTTTTTCCTAAGGGTCATTGAAAAGAGTAGATAGCATTACTGGATTATTTATGATATGTAGAGAAGATGCTATATATTTTGTCAGTGTGGCAGCAACTGAAAGGATTAAGACTTCTTTATGACCTCACAGAGACAAAGACCTGTCACAGCGGTTGACCCCTTTGATATCTTTTTGCGAAGAAAGTGGAAGACTTTATGTGAATTATATGTTAATGTGTGAGCGCCATTTTTCTTAAAATATAGGCAAAAGTTGATTTTCTTTTCATCATGGTTTCCACATCAGGAAACTCCCTTGACCCAACTTCCTGGCACTCCGACAGACAATATTTAAAAGATTTGCACATTGTCTGCTTCAGCCTGTGGTTATACCCAGAACCAATATGCTTGCCCTTCCGTGGGTTGTTGTAAGTTAAGAGATTTGGAGAAATGTGAACTATCCAGGCAGACCCAGTGTTGCAGAGGCTAAGGATATTTGTAGGCGTATTTGTGTTTCTTTCCTTGGTTAGTTCATAATTCTTGTGGCCGGGTGTAGAACATCCCCTCAAGAGTACTCACAGGCACCTGCAGGTCCTATCAGGAACTTCTGGATTCTTGGGTGTCTGCATCAGAGGCTTAGGGAACAGGCAGAACCATGGTCACCCCGTTTGCATCTCTATCCTGGAGCCCTCTGGCCAAACAAAACTGTAAGAGTTGTTACCTGGCTGGCACATGACAGATGGCATGATGCCTCTCATGTTTTATTTGTCCTGCCTAGTTGTTATTTTTATGATTTTAATTAATTGTCATAAAAAATATTAATTTCCAGCTCCTCTTGAAAAATCAGAAGGCCTGGTGCCACCAGCCTCGTAGCTCCTGTAGCAAAGAGCCGGGAGTTGAGTAGAGGCTTCCTCTTCAGATGGGCCAGCCACTCTGCACTCTGTCTCTCTGCCATCTCTCCCAGTGTCCCTACTATTGTGTGTGGCCAGCTTCACTCGAGTTATCTAATAATGCCTTGACAGCATTTCAATTTGTGAAGTGACTTGACTTCTTGATATGTGCTCTCTGGGCAAGAAGAAATGAAATAGAAATCTGACTTGGTGGCTGGAGGGCCGCATGCCCGCTATGCTGATGGGACATTTATATGCATGCTTCCAGGAAAGCTCTGCCTCCCCACCCCTTGCCTCCAGACCACACTTGCTGATTTTGTAATTAACAAAGCCTTTCTGCAGTTTTTCTTTGGAGCCACAAGATCTCTGTTTACCCATTGACTTTGAAGCTGTATAATTATTTATTTATTTTGTTTTTTTCATCTTTCTATAGGTGATTAAGTGTCGCAACGAGATCATGCACTCTTCAGAGATGAAAGTATCGTCTACATGGCTCCGAGACTTTCAGATAAAAATCCAAAATTTTCTAAATGAATTCCGGAATATTCCAGAGATTGTGGCAGTATATTCCAGAATAGAACAGGTAAAAATCAGTTCTGAGCCGGGCACAGTGGCTCGGGAAGCTGAGGCAGGAGGATTGCGACTTCAGAGCCAGCCTCAGCAATTTAGCAAGTCCCTAAGCAACTCAGTGTGACCCTGTCTCTATTAAAAAACAAAAAGGGGCTGGGGATGTGGCTCAGTGGTTAACTGCCCCTGGGTTCAATTCCCAGTAACAAGAAAAAAAGAAAAAATTAGTTCTGTTATACAGAACTAAGGAGTCAGAAGCCCAGTCACTCATATAGAATTTGACGTTTATTAAACTAAATTTTGTCTTTCTATAGATCTGGGGATCAAATGCAGGGCCTCATGCATACTAGGTAAGTGCCCTGAGCTACATCCCCAGTCCTAAATTCAATTTTAGAATGGCAGAGGAAATATTACCGAAGGACTGAGAAGCTTTTGTATTATTAAAATAGATCCAGTTAATGATGTTCAATTACAGATTCTTTGAGCATCGAATCCCTTCAGTGAGCCTGGGGTGTAGCTCTGTGGTGGAGCACTTGCCTAGCATGCAGGAGGCCCGGGTTCCATCCCCAGCACCGAAAAACAAGGCAACAAAAATCGATTTTAAGAATAAATATATAAACGAGTTCACATGCTTGTGCCGTCCTCCCACAGTTGTTGACGTCTGACTGGGCTGTTCACATCCCCGAGGAAGATCAGCGAGATGGGTATGAAGGCGAAACAGGAAGTTACCTGAGTGCAAGCCAAGTAAATGAGATCGAAATGGAATTACTGAGGGAAAAACTTCACGAGATGTATCTTCAAGCAGAAGAACAAGAGATGTTGCCCGAAGAGGTAAAGGAAAGACTTATGTGCTCTGTGTGAATAAGGAAAGAGGGGCGCCCGGGAGGAGGAGCAGATCGTTTTGACAAAGTAATTACAAGACGAGTAATTTCTGGAAGTGAATTTTCTTTTGGTACTGGTCAGTGTTGATTTAAAAAAAAAAAAAATATATATATATATATTTAAAAAATATATATATATATATATTTTTTTAAAAAAATATATATATTTTTTTTTTAAAAAAAATATATATATATTTTTACTTTTTAGTTGCAGATGAACACAATACCTTTATTTTCTTTCTTTATTTTTATGTGGTGCTGAGGATCGAACCCAGGGCCTTGCACATGCCAGGCGAGTGCTCTATGGCTGAGTCCCAGCCCCTGGTCAGCGTTACATTTTAACAAATATTTTCACTTTAATTTGAATGCATTCAAGGGCCTAATGTGTATCAGGGCTGCAGCAGAATTCTGAATGAGTGCTGGGGGTGTGGTTCTCTGCCAGGCAAGGGGGATTGCCGAAAAAGCCTTCACCAAGAAGGTGCTGTTAAACTGGAGTTCACAGGTTCAAAAGATTTCTGCAAATCGGCAAAGAAAGAAGGATGTTCTTAGCAGAAGGGAGAGCACTTGGAAAGGCATGAGAGACTGGCCTGGGCTTGGCTGATGGCAGGGTGAGCACAGAAAGTGTGGTCACATAGGCACGTGGGATGATGGGTTGAAGCCTTGTTTTGAAAGGTTTTCTGTGCCACACCAAGGGGTTTGTGCCTTACTCCTCCAAAGTGATGGGGAGCTCGCATGTTTTTAAGCAAGAAAGAACAGCAGTGATAGAATCAGATGTGGCTTTTAGAAAGTGAACTCTAACTTGGATGAGTTGGATGAGTAGCCAGAGACTGTGCTAAAGTCTGTTGGTCATGTGAGGCTTTGAAAAAAAGGACACAAGCTAGAGTCTGTGCAGGAGGAGCCAGATTCAGAAGGCTTTGCTCAGCAGAACTGATGGATCTCAGTGGCTAGGTACATTATCAGGGACAAGGGGTGAGGTTTGAAAAGTAGGAGAGAGGAGGGGTAAAGGATCATGGAGGTTTCTAGCTCATGACCTGCAGGTGAGCCATGGTCTCAGGAATCTCCTTTGTTATGTGCAAGGTCTAAAAGAAACCAACAGCCACAGGGTTGTATTCAGGAAGGGTTCAGAGATATTCCAGACCTGGCTGAATTCAAATTCTAGATCACCAAGAGATCTGGGACACACCCTTTCAGAAAACTGCATTCCTCCTTAGCCAAGGAAAGTGATTTTGCTGGGTTACCTCATTAAACACAGGGGGAGTATTCATTTAATACGGAGTGCGTGTTTCTCTCATTAAGCCATGCTCCTTCCCGGTAAATATGCCAATATTAATCATCTGGGCTTTGATCCAGATGTTTAGTCAGTGTGGGGAGCTCTGTTAACCCAAAGTCCAGTACACTGGGGCGTGGGTGTGCCCACTAGGGTTTTTAAAATGGTAACTTAGAACATGAAGTTTTCTGAATCCACGTGTTGCATCTGACTTTAAATGCCATTAGAACCAGCCCTGCTTTTCTTCCTTCTGCTGCTTCTGGAAGCAGAATAGATCAAAGAAGACACCCAGGAGACCAGACCCCCTGCCCAAGTCCCCGGGGCTGCGCTCTCTTCTCTTGGGGCAGCTGCAGTTCTTTTCCTGCTTGTGTAGCCAAGAGTCAGGGACATGTGTGGCAGCATGATGGAGCCAGGCATCTGTCATGGAGAGCTGGAAGGGAAGCTGGCAGTCATCTGACCGTCTCCCCTGCTAGACAGGCGGCAAGGGCTCCAAGAAGCTGGCGCCGGGGTGTGAGGGTTGCCCCAGGGCTCCTGCGGCTTTCCACATACTGTGCTGCAGATCTGGTGTTACTGACGCTCTGGCAACTGTCAATTCCAAACCCTCATCCTCTCTCTTACAGAGAGGAAATGAGTGTTAATCGGCCTGTCCTCTGGGTCACGAGGTCTCTCGGTAGAGTTAACAGATTCTCCTTTTTCATGCTGTCCATTCTGCTGACCACGGCATTTGTCCTCACTTCAGTTGATCAGAATAAGTTGGGATTGATTGGCATGTTATCTCAAAGAAGTTGAAGGTCAGCTTTCCATGTGTGTGAAACTTGACCTTTTCTGAAAGTTCAGTACCGTATAGGTTATCCATGTTCTTTAGGGTTAGTCTTGGAAGTCGGGATTCAATAAGACCACATTTCAGTCAGTCTAAAATGCCATCTGTTGTAAGACACACCGTCATTTCAGTTACTTCTAAGAAAGAAAAAAATGCTGCCAGTTTCTTGTAAGACCCTATCAGTGGTAAGATGCATTCTCTTCTAAGGTGGCAGGAAAAAACATGTACCTAGGAGTCAAGAAATAGAGTGATAAGGTTATGACCAGAGAACTTTTTTGGTGAGTGTTTATCAAGACCTTTCTCTGGGTTCTTTTAAAACAGTAGAGGTAGATTTGGAAAGCCAACTTGAGAAAACCGGTTGGGAGTTCTTTAGTTTGCTAGTTCCTGCAGCTGCGTCACCGCACCAGACCACAGAGAGCTCAGCATCTCCATTCTTTCCTGTTAGCTTCATGAGCCTTTTTTTTTTTAAAGAGAGAGAGAATTTTTTAATATTTATTTTTTAGTTTGTTTTCGGCGGACACAACATCTTTGTTTGTATGTGGTGCTGAGGATCGAACCCGGGCCGCACGCATGCCAGGCGAGCGCGCTACCACTTGAGCCACATCCCCAGCCCCAGCTTCATGAGCCTTAATGATATGTATTATTATTAAAGGGGTGGGGGCTCACATTTAAATGCACGGTACATGTGGAACCGTAGTTGTAAGATGCTTTCTGCTTTAGAGTCAAATGGGAACAACAACTACTCAGGCCCCAGAATTCCACTGCTACCAAGTTCCCTTCATGTAGTCCTGCCAACCCTCAGTGAAAGAACATTGATCACAGGAAATGGTTGAAAAATGTGAAGAATCTGCACATATTTGGAAATCGTTAAAGATTTCTTAAACTCTAATGAGGGAATCACTTTCACAGAGATTCATGGGGAAGCTTAGGGAGAATGGATGGTGACAATGGCCATCAAGGAAAGGATCAAAAATGGCACCTCATTTGTTATATTCCAGAGTATTTATTGAGCACCTACTATATTGCCAGGCACAGCCCTAGAAAATGGGTAGGCATCAGTGAACAAAACAAAGATCCCGTAGAAGGAGATGGACAATAAAGAGGAAACGTAACAGGTAAATGATGTGGGTCAGAATGGAGAAGAGGAATGCACCATAGAGCAGAGCCTGGGGAGGGCAGGCATGGCACTGTGGGGATAAGTGTCAGAATGGCCTCCTGGAGGTCAGAGTTAGCAATACTTTGAAGGAGGTGAGGAGTAGTCGCGCACATGCCTGAAGGAAAAACACTTGGGCAGGGAAGACTAAGTTGAGCAGTGAGGCTGAGTTGAAAAATAATTAGGAGATGAGAGAAGGAGATGAGAGAAGGGAGGGAAGACGAAGCAAGTCATCGGCCTTGTGAGGCACTGGAAGGACCCAGGCTCTTGGCCTAGCAGAGATCCTAACCAGTGACTATAATAATAATGACCAAAGGAGCCAGCTCTAGTAGAAGATGCCCTGGGGTGGAGGAAGAGGGGGCAGAGGTCGGAGCAGGGAGACCTGGTAGGAGGCTCCTGCAGTTACCCAAATAAGAGAGGATGGTAATGGGGATGGGGGCTGAGGTGGTGAGGAGGGTGGGTGTGATAATGGGGGGGGGCGCAAAGATAAGGGTGAGAGTTTCAGCTCAAGTGACCGGAAGAGTGACGTTGCCCGGCATCCTTTATCAGAATAGTAGAGCAGCATATGGTGGCGGGTCTCTCAGACATTTCTTGGGGGTAGGGGAAGAGTGGCTTGTTGCAGACAGTGCTCACCGGTGCTCCCAGGAGATCATTTCTAGTTCCCAACAAGAATCCTAAGTGGTATTGGGTTATTGTCCTTAATTTGCATACAGAAGTGTACACAAGCCTAGTTCATTCTTTCTAAAAATTTTTTGACTTTTTAAAGTTAAAAATTTTTTTGCAGTACTGGAGATTGAGCCCAGGGTGCTTGGCCACTGAACCACATCCCCAGCCCTTTTTATTTTTACTTTGAGGCAGGGTCTCACTGAGTGGCCCAGTCCGGCCTCTGAGTCCCTGGGGTTTCAGGTGGACATCACTGCACCTCATGCCTCGCTCATTCTTTTTTTTTAAATAAAAAAAAATTATATATATTTTTATACATTTATTTTATTTATTTTTATGTGGTGCTGAGGATTGAACCCAGGGTCTCACATGTGCGAGGCGAGTGCTCTACCACTCAGCCCCAGCCCCTCACTTGTTATTTATAATTTTTGTTGTTATCTTGTGGTCCCAGGGATGTGCACCCAGGGCCTCACGCATGTTAGGCAAGTGCTCCACCACCGAGCTACTGCCCCAGCCCCAGTAACTTTTTTTTTTAAACCTTCTTTTGACTGCGTCATCCCTAAGCTAAAATAATTTCCCTGGCCATGAACATTTCTTAGGCACATTTATTGCTTTACATAAAGGGAAAAACTGAAATTCCAAGAAATGTCAATTATGAGGCACTCCTGTTGGAAGAATGAGAAAGAAAGGCAACTTGGAACAGAAAAGAAAACTAAAGCAGATGGTGGAGGAGGCGCAGAGGCTTCTGCATAAAACCCCTGAGCAAAGGAAAAGAAACAGAATAGAGAAAACCTGTGCTGAGGGTCAACAGAAAGGTCAGGAGGTGATCGCACAAGCGTCACAACTCCGAAGGTACCAAGGTCTTGGAACAGGGAGCAGGGGGCGCCAGTGAGGATCAGTGCTCTTGTGGCACAGAGCTGCCCTGTGCAGTGCTGGGCATTGGCTGGAAATTCCCAGCAGCCCCAGGGCATCAGGCCTAAGAGCTAACAGTGCAGTGCTCGTGGTTACTAACATGTAGGCGTGGTCTTCCTTTCACTTTGTGTGTGTGAGTGCGTGCGTTGTGGTGCTGGGGATGTAGCCCAGGGCCTCGTGAATGCTAGGCAAGCGCTCTACCACTGAGCGATCCCCCAGCCCTTTTGATTTTGAGACAAGACTGAGTTGCTGAGGCTGCCCTCACTCTTGGGATCCTCCTGCCTCGGCCTCCTGAGTAACTGTCCTTTCACATTTTGATGGTTTCCAGGTTTGTTGAGAGTGCAGGTGTCTTGCAGAAGCTCTGGGCTGGCTACTAGCCATGTCATTAACAGCTCCACCCGAAGGGCGCATCCCCAGTCTGCTTATCAACCAGTCTGAAAACTTGTCATCTTCCACTGCTCTGTCCCTTCCTGCTACTAGTCATCCTGGCCACAGCCTTAGCCATTCTTCCCCCAGCTGTTTTGGTTGCTTATATCCCAGTAATCTGAGTGTGCGCTGAGGCTCCACCCAGACCTCCTGCAGCGGGGTTCATCGTATCCACTTTACAGTGTCGGAGCTCCCTGTCCTCTAGGGCTAGTGCTGCACTACTTTTCTTCATTAGATTTTTTTAGATAACTTTGACATACCTTAGAATTGGGGATCCTCCATCTAAAACCATCAACCACACCTCAAAATTTGAATAACTCTCACCTTTGTAGTAAACCCAGTGATCCGTGAGAGGCGAGCCCAGCAGAAGCTACTGCGGGCCACTCTCCATGCTGGGAAGCGTGTTTCTGGGAGCGGCTTAAAATTGGTACAACCTTTATACGTGGAGTTTTGGCAAAACCTGTTAAAATTAAAATAGGAAACTCAAACTGCATCTCACTTCTAAAAACAGATCCCACAGACGTGCCACTTGTGCAAAATAACACATGTACCAGGTTAATTACTGTAGCATTATCTGAACAGAAGGTGTGAAATGTGTTAAGATGTGAAGCAGCCATAATTGGAATACTATTCAGCCATTAAAAATAGTGAAGGTACGCTTTATAATCTCCTAGAGAAGAGAGCCGTTGAAGAACAGTGTCTAGTCTATTGCCATTTGTGTTTTTTAAATGTCCACAGACATGCTTGCGTGTCAGTGCATGGACTGTATCAGGAAGAAACAACAGATGGTTCATTATGGTCACCTCTAGGGAGAAGAGCTGGGTAACTGGGGACAGGGTTCAGAAGAGGGCTGACTTTTTTCCTTTCACCTTGTAGATTTTGAATTTCATACCTGTACATTTATGTGAATGTATGTTCATTTATTAACAGCAATAAAGTAGGCACAAAATTCCAAAGGAAAGGGCTTTATTTTATATGTGTCTCTTCATCTGTATAGAATATATTCTGTATTCATCTATGTGGAATATAGATGAATAGATATATATATATATATAAAACGTGTGTGTAAGATGAAACTCTCATATAAATGTGGGAAATTTTAAAGCAAAAAAAAATTTTTTTTTTCAATAGATAAGCAAATACCCTCTTGCATGGTCTCAAAACCTATCCTCGGTTGTGTTTTGTTTGGGTGGAAGGTACCTCATTTAAAAGGGTTTGTGCCGCAGTCCAGCTGCAGCAAAATAACGGGGGTGACGAAACAACTTGTGTAGATTGATACAGCAGGAATGGAAGCCGTTTATTGCAGGACAGGAGCGGTATTTATACATTCCACACAGCTTATCTAATTAACATAAATTAGATACAGCAGTCAACCAATCAGGAATCTCCACACTTAATGGCTCACTGGTGTTACTTCACAAACCACTCCCTTTGGCATTTTGCCAGGCGCCATCCAGACTTGTTTACAGACTCTAACAGGTTTGTTTTGTTTTGCTTTTGTTTTTCAAATTTTAACCCATAGATGGACAGGTACCTGTAGGCAAGATTTCTGTTTCTTGGTGGGCACTTGAACAGGAGCCCGCCTTTGGGTCCAGGCTGGCAGGACGCTGGGGATGCAGCCTATGGCTTCGAGCTTGAGCGAGCACTCAGCTATCGAGCTCTAGCCCTGGGGCCAGTCTTGTAGCCAGTGAGTTTTTCATTGGCATGACAAGTCTGCTGTGTCACCCTAAGCTGTGCTTTGTATGGCTGCTTGCAGATCTCAAATCGACTGGAAGTAATGAAGGAATTTCTGAGGAACAATGAAGATCTGAGAAATGGTCTTCGAGAAGACATGCAGAAGCTAGACAGCCTCCATCCCTCGAATCCAAAAAGAGACTCAAAGGAGCCTGGGAGAGAGACACCTGAAAGGAAGGACTGAGGTGAGTTTAGGCATATGATGTTAAATAAGGATGAACAGCCTTGCTGCTTAGATTCTGTCCTCTTATGTGAGTCCATAATGAACACACAACGGTCTCGTCTGCTTCCCTATGTCCTTATTATTTCAAAGGAAGGACACTGAGCTTTGTGCTCTTTTTCTAATGAATGGATCTCATATCTGTGAAGTAATTCAATAGCACCTCCCTGGCAGCTTTGTTTAGCCAAATATACTTGAACTCACTGATCTGCTCTTCAGTGAATCAACTTTATAGCATAATCCAAAACCATTTCTGTCCCCAGAAATGACACCCAGCTTTTACTGTGGCATTAACAGCAACCGACTGGTTTTCTTTCTATTAGGAAAACTGGTTCACATGAGTAACCATCTTCAGTAATTAACTTTTTTCTTCTCAAATTAAGGAAACAAACAAAAAAAGACTTTCTCTTTTATTTTAGGTTGACCTTCAACAAAAATCAGGCATGTCCTGTGAAAGTCAGCATGGCTTCCAGCTCAGGCAAAAGGAAGAAGTTTTCAGAGTACTATACCCCAGCGAAAAGGAGGTTTTGTTGTCCTGGACTTTGCTCTGATTCTTTGGAAATATATATATATATACACACACACACACACACACACACACACACATATATATATTTTTTTTCTTTCCCATATTCACACATTTGCGGTTGTGTGATATATGCCAATCCAAAAATATTAGATACTCTTGTGCCATAGCTGTTAACAGCCAGGGACTTCGGCTACTTCAAAGGTGAGATTCTTTTCTGGACCAGGCCTGTGTCAAGGCCTCACATGGAGTGCTGTGCCCCAGGCAGATGCATCCTATCCCCCTGCCTGCTGCCTGACAGTGTCTCGCATGCACATGGCCAGGGCTGGGCTGGAACCTTCCATTTTGGAAGAAGACAAGAGGACAAAGTGCCTGGAAGGCTGATCTCTAGCCAACTGAGTATAGAACTGAACCATTCCTAACAGGTTTGAATAGACCGAGGCTCTAGGCCAGGGGACGGCCATGGTGGTGAGTGCAGGGCTGGAGGACAGCAAGTGGCTTGACTAACAAGGGTCCAGGCCCACGTCATATCAGGGACATCAAGGGGAGGGCTCAGTTGGCAGCTTATTTACGATATACTTATGGGGAGTAAACTCGGTGACAGCCGTGGCTATTTTTGTGCAGTTGTATACCCAGTGCCGGGGGCAGGGCCTGGCCCTCACGGCCCAGCGTGTACTCATCTAACTGAACGTTCATCTTTTGGCCTTTGAGTGTTTATGAGTATTTATTGGTATAAATGTCATACTGCTAACTAAGCCTGGTCCTTCATTATGAAATTTAAGAGTGAACTTTCAACATTCTTATAAAACTAAGACATTTCCTTTCAACAGGTTCACAAATTCCTTTGTACTTAGCTCTTTTCATTTTTGCCCCCCAAATCTCCCACTCCTGGCTTCGCCCTGTTTGTGCCTGAATGGCACAAGCACTGCACCATTGTGTGCAGTGATCTATGGGGTCGGCCTCACTTTCACCCCATCTGATCATTTGCAAGGCCAGATGCACTAAACTGGGTCAAGTCACCTCTGAACCTTTCAGGGACGGAATTGCCATGTTCCCAGAGCTTTGCCTGGAAGAAGTCCATCATGTCGAGACTGAGGGAAGGTGACCTATTCCTTTGCCTATCCAGCTTCCCATCAAGGTTGTAATTTGTAGAGAATGGGTGGAGGGAGGAGGTATATTGGGCATATATGTCTACATTAAAATGCATTTACTATAATTCTGTAAAATCTGGGTGAGTGCACATGTGCCTACAGCTTCACACTTTGTCTTCTCAGTTGCTGTGCAGTTTTTAGTCTTGTGTTTTCTTTTTTCCTGGAGCTCTTTGGGAAGTCTTCAGTGGTGAAGAAAGAATTTTAATTCATCTTGCAACTTTCCCAACTAAGAAACTTTAATGAAATATCTCCTGGTTTCTAGCTCTGAGATATAAAACGTGGAATCAAATGGAATCTGGTTGATGCACTAACCAGTTTAAGACCTGATTTCTCCCTCTAGGAACTTTGGAAAGTGAACTGATTCATCTTATACCTGTGTCTAGTTAATTTTTCCCTATTTATCTGAAAAACACTTATGGAATGTCCACCATGTTAGAGACACTGAAGTAGATGCACATATAAGGATTTGTAAAGTACAGATGACCATAGACAAGCTATCATCTCATTGGATTTTTCTGCTCTGAAACATCCAAGGTATTCAGAAAACTTTTATATCAGTAACAGGAAGGCATGTCCAGAGAGGGCTTTAAAGCCAATGTAGCATATACACAGACATCAGCTTGTGGGCAGCTCTCCAGCGGAGATGGGCCCCGGGGTATGCACAGTAGCATTGTTACCAGCCATTGACAGAGAGGACCCTTAAAGAAAGTCTAGCGCATCCATCCTGCAGAATAGTGGGCAACTGTTAGGAAGAAAGAGATGGCCCTGCAGTGCCGCAGTACAATAGGAGAGCAGGCTGCGGTGGAGCACTCACCCAGCAGCTGAGGCCCTGGCTTCCTTCCTGAGCATCACCACAAAAAATAAATAGAACATCAAGATGTTTAACAGCACATAGCATGCCGTAAGACTTTTTTTATGTTCTAATAACAGGTCTGGAAAGTCGTGTGTTTTTCCTAACCTTTTGCTGTGCTGTGTCTATAAAGGAATTGGGGCCATGGGGTACTTACAAGTTATTTGGTTTTTCTGTTTTGTATATTCCTGTGTGAAATTTTTACAACAAACATGCTTTTGTGTATTTTGAATTTTCTTAATTTGTTTAGTTTCAAAATAATAAAGTATAAATTCAAGTTGCAAGACATCTGTGTCATATTTCCCAGAATTTGTTGTAGCCCCCCTTTTATGAGTACACTTCCAGGGGCCACTCGGGAATCCTCAGGGTCATGGGAAGAAGGCCAGGAAGAAGATTCCTTTCTGCCTAGAGCTGTCTTGGTTCTATTGAAAAGTGGCTTGTCTTCGTCCAGCAGTATGAAAGATTTTTGAGAGCCAGGTGTGATGGTGCACACCTATAATGCTACTTGGGGAGGTTGAGGCAGAAGGATCACATGTTCAAGGTCAGCCTGGGGCACTCAGCAAGAATCTCACAGTTTAAAAAGGGCTGAGGATGTACCTCAGTGGTGGAGTGCTTGCCTAGCATGTTCAAGGTCCTGACCTCCATGCCCAGTACCAAAAAAAAACAAAAAACAAAACCCGTTCAAACTTGTATTGCAAAGATAAGGCAGTTCCTTGGCTTTAGCCTCTTCTTTACCACAGATCTCCAAGAACTCAGAGGAAGATGTGACATTAAACTCAATGAAAACACCTGAATTCTGGGAAATAATTCAAGTGTGTTGGTGTCCAAAACTTCTGGAAAACTATCTCTGCCAACTCAGAGGTGTTATTATATATGGCTTCATAAAGTAGTGGTAAAGAGATCTGTAGACAGTTTTAAATAGCCAAGGTCACAATATTTGAGAGTTTGGGGGGATTATGAAATTATTGTTGCCCTAATGATATGAAGAGGTTCATTTTTTATTAAAGCATTAATGACTTCTGTGGCTTTAAATACTAACATCCTAGACAACAAAGGGCATGTCTTAGTTGGGTGATCATGTTACAAATTAAACGTAGTAAGCATGCAGTGTGGCATGGGAGTGGAGGTGCTGCAGTCTTGGAGACTGGGCATTTTGACCTCTGAATTATAAATGTAGATTGGTGGGAAATTATCAGCAGGCATTGCCTCCTTTACCAGGTTAATTAGAAACCTAGCTGCACTGAAGTGTCTTCAATAGACAGTGGCCACTTATTGAAATATGTTTTGTTTTAATTTTTGTACCAGGAATTGAACCCAAGGGCTCTGAACCACATCCCCAGCCCACCCTCTGCCTTTTTTTTTTTTTTTTTCCTTGATACCGGGGATTGAACTCGGGCACTTGACCACTGAGCCCCATCCCCAGCTCTTTTAACATTTTATTTAGAGACAGGGTCTCACTGAGTTGCTTAGCGCCTCGCTTTTGCTGAGGCTGGCTTTGAACTCGAAATCCTCTACCTCAGCCTCCCAAGCCACTGCGATTATAGATGTGCACCACCACACCTGGCTACATATTTTGTACAAAAATATGTTTTGTAAGACATGCCTGAAAATATATTAATTTCTACTCAGTGAAAAAACCTTTAATATTTTAATGAAAATCTTGATATGATTCATTTCATAACTCAACTGGACTTTATGACTACATTGTAGTCTGGATTATCTAAAATATTTTAAGAACCACCATTCCAAAAACTTTTCAAACCCATGCTCTGATATGTGCACATCAGTAACTGATCACACAACTGTAAACTAAGCTTCTTGTGACATGTCTTTGTAAAGATGGGCAATGACCTTACATGGTTCATACTGAGTATGGGAAACATGACAATTTTTATTCTAGAACCATGTGGTAGCCAGCTTCTAAGATGTGATCCTCACTTCCTGATAGTCCCACCCTCACACTGTCCTTCCAGCGTCTAAGGTTGCTGTGTGTGAACATAGCACGTGATAGTATGTCGTTGCGATTCAGATATAAGGTATGATTAAGGATCCTATCTTGGGCTCTCTCAGAATACCCCTAGAGGAAGCTGTGTGGCATCACTAGCAGCCCTAGGTGGGGCCCACATGACAAGGAACTGAAGCTCCCTGCAAACAACTCTAAGTGATCCTGGAAGTACATCTTTCAGCCCCAGTTCAAAGACTGCAGCACAGACTTCTGACCCTCAGAAATTCTGAGACTTCATTTTTTTAAGCTGTTAAGTTGTGGGCTGATTGGTTACACAGCGATAGATAACAAATACAATATACTGTCCCGTAATCTGTCCCCCACCTCTACTGTCATATGCGGAATGTGAAACTGTCCCCAAAGAGGTCTAATGCTTAGATGTGAGAAGGTGAGGAATCTTCTAGAATTCCACTAATGTAACTGAACCAAGAGCTGTTGTCTTCAGAACCTTTCAGTTTCCTTTCCAATTTCTTTGCATTTGAAAACTTAAAAGCAGTTTAAGCGGTGTGCAATGACACATTCCTATAATACCAATGATTCAGGAGGCTGAGGCAGGAAGATCACGAGTTAGAGGCCAGTCTCAATAACTTAACAAAACCGAAAATAAAAACAAAAAGGACTGAGGATATAGCTCAGTGGTAGGGCACCCCTGGGTTCAATCCCCAGTACCAAAATAAATAAAAGCATAGTTGGAGCACTTCCAAACATACATGGGTTCCCCAGTGACAGACCTATCTGGATCTTCCTGCATCCTCCAGAGACAAGGGCTGGAGAGGGGGGCGGAATGTAGGGTCAAATGCCAGAGGGCAGCCTCTACCCTGGAGGTCATGGCCCCACAGCCCCCACCCTTCTCTTTTCCCTCTTCTTCTACTCCTTGGTTTAAGTCTAGCACCCACAGTATCTCTAGGGAAATATTCTGGGCTACTCCTTTGACCACTTCCCTTCACACCCCAAACCTAGCTAGCATTCAACACAGGGTGATAGGTTAACTATCTATCTCCATTTTTGATAAGGAGGAAAGAATTATGGCCTTGTCGTTTTTACTTTTTATTTGCCTAGAACCCAGGGTTGACAGCAACCATCCTCAGAGTTGTTATCCCGTCTCCATGGCAGATTCTATAACTGATTCTAGATTCTCTAAGTGGTCCTTACAAGTTTACACTGGATTTCACATTTCTGTTTAAACTCACACGGAAACATTTCCCTCAATAGAAATAGCCCCCAAACTTTTTTGGTACAGACTTTTATCAAGTTTTAAAAATCAGGCATGGTATTAAGCATGTGCCCCAGAGAGCCAAACAAAAAGGAACGGGAAAGCAAAACAAAGAACTATGAGCTAGTGGATGATGTTAAATGTTTTCCCAAAGTCTTCATCCTCCCTCCGACCCCCAACGTGCAGATCCTCCACGCCAAACTACCCTCCGCCAAAAACTGATTTCCAGTTCACAAAATAGGCAACGATCAACAGCTTCATTGTGATGCTATTGTTTATTAATCAAACTGCAGTTTTAAGTCATTTTCTCATTGTTTTTTTTGAGTCAGAACCAATTTCCATGGGTCTTCAGAAGGAAATGTGGCTCAGCCTGCAAGCTGCAAAGATCTGATGGAGTCCCCACACATTAGGAAGCTTTTGGCGGACACTGGACACCAGAGCTAGCCGCTGGAGTTGCGCTGCCCTTGGCGGCGGTGGCCCGCTGGGCGTCACCAAGATAGTGATAGTTTATGTAGCGGCCAGCCTGCACACTCTGTGCCACCACGTTGGTGAAGTGGCACGCCATCAACAACATGTTTCGAGGCTGCACACGGTAGGCGAAGCGCATGAAGGTCATCGAGTACAAGATGAGCGCTGTGGTCATGCGGCCACTGATGAGCTCCGGCGACGCCTTCATGTCCCTCAAGGCGGCCAATGGAAGGCCCCAGTTGGCCACAGGACCCCAGAAGTGGGTGCTGGTTACGTAATCCCGGAACTCCTTAGTCTTCACGTAGTCTTTGGCCTTCTTCAACACCTCTTCCGTCACCCCCATGATCGCCTGGCCGTCGGACCGTCAACGGCCGAACTGGCAGCCCTCAATGACTTCGAGCGTTGAGCCCAGAACACGCAGTGCCCCCAACGTGACGTCCTCCAGCGGCCTCGTGCCTTCCCCCATTGCCGTAAAGCGCCTCTGGCCGCACGTGCTGCTATCGCGTGGGGGCGTGGCTTGCCTTCGCGCCTGCGCCTGACTATCGTAAAGTGCGTCCGGGAGTCAGGCGCGCAGAACCCCTGTCGTGTGCCTGTCGGGGTGGGCGCGCGTGCCTTCGCCCCAGGAAACAGTGAACCGAGTGTGCCTGTGTCTTTGTCCCCGTGGAAGAGGTGGAGACGGCTTCGCTTCGCCCTCCCCGCTGTGCTGTGGCCACATTCAGGGCTCCACGTGCAACCCAGGGAGGCGACGGCCCAGCTTCTGCATCTGTGCAGAGGAAACGTTGCCTGTTTTGTCCTTGCTGCTCATGGCGTGCACCGTCACCAGCGTGCTGGCACACAGTGTGCAGGCTGTCTGCGACCCTACGCCACCATGGTGATGGCTACATGGCGCGGGCCACCGCAACCTGAAATCCCCCAGCTACCAGCTTTGGCCAGGAGGCTGTCGGTGCAAAATTCCTCAAGTAGTTATAGAATTTCATTCCTGGCACAACTGCCCGAGTGTGTTACTTGGAGGCATAGAGACTTTTTTTTTTTTTTTTGGTACCAGGGATTGAAGCCTGGGGCATTGAACCACTGAGCCCCATCCACAGCCATTTTTTATATTTTATTTAGAGACAGGGTCTCATTGAGTTGCTTAGGCTGAGTTTGCTGAGCCTGAGTTGCTGAGGCTGGTTTTGAACTCAGGATCCTCCTGTTTTGGCCTGCCAAGCTGCTGAGATCACAGGCATGCGCCACCATGCCCGGCTCATAGCGACATTCCACCAGTAAATATTTTAGCATGTGCCTCTGAAGAACAAGGAGTTTCGCCTACTTAACCACAACACAATAATCCACTCAGATAATTAACATTTAGTACAGCACTATTATCTAATATGCAGTGCATATTTAAATCTTATAGTGTTACAGGTTTTTTTTCCCCTTGTCGGAGGGGGAAGATTCAAGATCTAATCAAAGTTCACATTTCCTTAACTCTTTCAGTTAATCCATCATTTTAGAAGAGCTCCCTAGCTTGTTTTGCCTTTTGCAACATTGACATTTCTGAAGAGTCCAAGTCAGTGGTTTATAAGAATATCCCTAGGCTTTTATTTCTCTTTCTCTCTCTCTCTCTCTCAGGCTTTTATTTCTCTCTCTCTCTCACTCACACACACACACACACACACACACACACACACACATATATATATCTTCTCCCCGTTCTTCCTCCCTTCACTTTTGCTTGGCTGTTTTCTTTGCATTCCTCCTACTTATGGTGGGGGACTATGCAGTGTGCTCCCTCCCTCCCTCCTTCCTTCTTTCCTTCTTTCTTTCTTTTTCTTTTTCTTCTTCCTGTTGTCAAAAGCTCAGTCCTTGTCCCCGATGCCAGTCCAATAACGAGGTTTTGAGAAAAAGGAAAAAGGAGGTTTATTGTTTGCTAGCAAAGGAGAAACACAGGGGGCTTCTGTTCCAGAGACTGTGATTCTGCCCAACAGCAGGAACTGGGGGCTTTTAAAAAGGTGATTCCGTTTTTTTTGTTTGCTTGTTTTTTGTGTGGTGCTGGGGATGAACCCAGGGCCTTATGCATGGGAGGCAAGCGCTCTACCAACTGAGCTAAAGAGGCAATTCAAAGGATGCATTCTATGTGTTCTCTGTTGAGTTGTAATTCACTTATTAATTTGGGAGATAGTCCTTTCTGAGATCATCTGGTACATCCCTAAAGTCTAGATTATTTCCTTCCTATGGTGGGGACAGATAACTCTTGTCTAAGATGGGTAAGAAAGGGAATTCTGTTTCCCCTGACATTACAGAGGGGGAGAGATTAGGGAGGGGCAGAGAGAGGAAAAGAAAGAAACATGTTCGTTTTAAAAATAAGTTGCAGAGGCAGAGCAGCAAGGGCTGCACTCACAGCATAAAGCGGACACTGTTACATTCCTTCCTTTCTTTTTTTTTTTTTTTTAATTTTGCACTGGGGATTGAATCCAGGGGTGCCTGACCACTGAGTTACAACCCCAGCCCTCTTCGTTTTTTGTTTATGTATTTATGTATGTGTGTATGTATGTATGAATTTATTTATTGGTATTGGGGACTGAACCCAGGGGCACTCAACCACTGAGCACATCCCCAGCCCTTTTTACGTTTTATTTAAGGACATGGTCCCACCAAGTTGCTGAGGCTGGCCTTGAACTCCTGCCTCAGCCTCCCTAACTGCTGGGATTATAGGCATGCACCACCACACCTGGCTTTTTATTTATTTTGAGACAGGGTGTCCTTAAATTTCTGGTGCTGGCATCGAACTTGTGATCCTCCTGATTCAGCCTGGGATTACAAGACATTCGGCTCTCCTTCCTTCTTCAAACAGTGGTGGCACGTCACGATATGTGACAGGGTTGGAGAATTGGAACGGTTTTCTCCTACACGGCTATCAAACCTGCAGTAGGACACATCCATCCATCCCACAGTGGAGGATCTCTAAAGGATCTTCAAGGAAAAGATGGAACAGAAGGAGTCTCAGAGGCTCTTCCCATGGGTTCACACCTCTCTTTCTTCCACTCTTCTCGGCAATGAAAACCCAAAGTTTAAATAAGTTAATAACAAACAATAAAACAAATTTGAGGAAAAAGAAAAAGGAATGTCCCAAGGCCAGGTATGGTGGAGTATGCCTGTAATCCCAGAGGCTCAGGAGGCTAAGGTAGGAGGATCACGAGTTCAAGGCTAGCCTCAGCAACTTAGCAACACCCTAAGCAACTCAGTGAGACCCTGTCTCTAAATACAAAGAGGGCTGGGGATGTGGCTCCATGGTTAAGCACTCCTGGGTTCAATCCCCAGTACCAAAAAAAAAAAAATGTCCTTAGTATGGATTTGTCTATTTTCCCACAATTAGTTTGAGGCTAATCATTTTTTGTCAAAAATAACTCCACAGGTGATGTGTCTTTAGTGTGCCACAGTGGGAGGCACTTTATACCATGTTGTTTCATCATTGATGGCAAATTTGATACATGGTTGAGGTGTCTGGCAGGGTTCTCCAAGGTAGAGGTTACTCATCCTCTCAGTACTCAACAAATAATGCAAAGGGGGGGCAGCTGCTTTGGGAGTGTACGGATATTATATTCTCTGAATCTTTGTATCTAATAGTTTTAATATCTGTTGATGAAAATTCTTTAATGACAAAATTAGAGATCATTTTCTCAGTGTTTTCTTTTTCCCATAAAAAATAGCAACTGTTGAAAAGTAATTGAATATGCATTGAAATATTAATACTTTAGTGATTACAAACAAGTCTTTTGTATCCTTGAAAATTAGTATTCATTCGTTTGTTCATTTACATTCCAAATATTTACAAATGCAGCTTAAAATATATAATATAAAGTGATTCAATTTTTAGATAACCCTTTTAAAATGTTAGGCTTCCAGATATGGATGACTGACATTCTGATCTAAATCAGTTCACTGTAAGTTTAAATTAATAAATTAGCAAGCCTAAGTCTGATGTTGTGGCATACACCTGGACCAGCAACTCAGGAGGCTGAGGCAGGAGGATCACAAGTTTGAGGCCACCCCAAGCAACTTAGTGAGAGCCTGTCTCAAATAAAAAGGGCTGGCGATGTGGCTCGATGGTTAACCACTATTGGGTTCAATCCCCAATACTAAAAAATAAAGTGTGTATTGAATGACTTTTTAATTTTAACTATTTATTTCTTTGATACTAAGGATTAAACCCAAGGTACTTTATCACTGAGCTACATCCTCCATCTTTTTTATCTTGAGACAGGTGTTGCTAAGTTGCCGAGGCTGGCTTGGGATCCTCTTGCCTCAGCCTCTGGAGTTGCTGGGTTTACAGGCATGCACCATTATTCTCTGCTTTGAATGACATTTTAGGCCAGTACTGTCAGATGATTCAGTATTCTATAAAACATCTAAACTATTATTCTTTGTACAAGAAGTTTCTGGTACTTGTAGATCATATCACATAGGTTGTCACTTGATTTTGATTACCTATGGTTAGGTAACAAATCCCCCCAAAACTTAGTGGATGAGAACCACAACAATCCTTTATTTGGCAATAAATTTTCGATTTGGGCAGGACTTGATGGGGACAGCTCATCTACTCCATGCATCCCTTGCAGCATGGTTCATCTTGGGGCTTGGAGGATCCACTTTAAAAATGGCTCACTCAGTTGGTGTGGTGGTGCACACAGAGGCTGAAGCAGGAGGATTGAGAGTTCAGAGCCAGCCTCAGCAACTTAGTGAGCCCCTAAGCAAGACCCTTTCTCTAAATAAAATTTTAAAAAATGGCTGGGGATATAGCTCAGTGGTTAAGTACCCCTGGGTTCAATCCTCAGTACCAAATAAAGAAAAAAAGAAAAAAAAGGGGGGTGGCTCATTCACATGGCTGGCCGATTGATGCTGGTTGTTGGCTGGGAGCTCAGCTGGGGCTGTTCCAGGGTGAGGAGGCTTATTTTCCACATGGACTGCTCCACAGGTTGCTTGGACTTCCTCACAGCATGGTGGCTGACCTTTAAGAGCAAATATAAAAGGATCAAGTATAGCTGGGGATATAGCTCAGTAGCAAAGTGAGGCCATGCACAAGACCCTGGGCTCAATTCCCACTACCGCCAAAAAGAAAAATGAATGAAGAAAAAAGAATGAAGCGGAAGCTGTGTGGTAGGCAGAATTCTAAGAGGACCCCCGTGATCCTCACCCTTGTATAATCTCCCCTTGAGTGTGAATTTCCTAGGAATATCATTAACTATTACTCCCATGACTATATGACACAGGGATTTTGTAGATGTAGCTGAGGTCTCACCTGGGTTGACCTTAACACAGGGAGATTGTCCAAGGGGACCTATCTACTCACATGAGCTCTTTCAGTCAGGGTTGTTTGAGTCACCTTTTTTGCTGCTGTGAGTAAAAGACCCGACAAGAACAATTTTAGAGGAGGAAAAGTTTATTTGAGGACTCACAGTTTTGGAGTCTCAGTCCATAGATGGCCAGCTCCATTCCTCAGGGCTCCAAATGAGGCAGAGGGAAGCAGCTCACATGAGATCAGGAAGCAGAGAGAGACTCCACCCTCCAGATACAAATATACACCCAAAGCCACGCCCCCAATGACACCCCTCCTCCAGCCACACACCCGCTGCCTCCAGTCATCACTCATCCCATCAGGGGATTAACTCACTGATTGAGTTAAGGCCCTCCTAACCCAGTCAGTTCTCCTCTGAAGCTTGTCTCGCACATGCGCTTTTAGAGGACATAATATCAAAACCATACAAGGGTCTAGAGATCAGAGACAGGAAGTCAGAGAGTCTAAGCATGGAGGCTTGGATGTGAGAGATCCTCTGCAGCTGGCTCTGAAGGTGGGGTAGCCACATGACCTGGAAGGCAGGTGGCCCCCAGCTGAAGACCAGCAGGGAAGCAGAGAGCTCAGTCTTAGGAGCATAATGAAGAGAATTCTGCTAACAGTGTGAATGAACTTGGAAGCAGAATTTCTCTTGGCCCTCCAAGAACTCAGTCTAGCCAACGCCTTCCTTTCAGCCTTTTGAGACCTTGAGCAGAGAATCCAGCTATGCCGTGTCCAGAATTCTGGCCACAGAACCATGAGCTGATAACTGAGTATTTTTTTTAAGCCACTAAATTTGTAGTAATTGGTTTGCAGCAATAGAAAACGAATATAAGCCGTATGGGTTTTTATGGACCTAGCCTGAGAAATCATGCAATATCACTTTCTCTGTAGTCACAGAGGCACCCAAATTCAACAGGAGGGGACAGAGACTCACCTCTGAAAGGCAGGAGTATCAAAGTCACAGTCAAAGAAGAGTGTATGAGATGTGAAATATTATGGTGGCCACTTCTGGAAAAATACCATGTACCACATTACTTCAAATTACCTAATGCTAGACCTGGAGTTGAAAGGATCTCACGGGTTCTTTGTAAAAGGAGAATGACAGTGGCACCTGCCTCAGATTGTTGTGATGTTTCAGTGTGTTAATCCACAGTGACACTCGGAGTAGGCTGGGCAGGTACTAAGTGCTCAGTGAATTTTACCAGTTGTTATTTCTTTTTTAATTTAACTTTTATTTTTCATTCATTTTTTTTACTTCTTTTTTTTATTGTTGGTTGTTCAAAACTTTACATAGTTCTTGATATATCATATTTCACACTTTGATTCAAGTGGGTTATGAACTATCATTTTTACCCCGTATACAGATTGCAGAATCACATCAGTTACACTTCCATTGATTTATACATTGTCATACTAGTGTCTGTTGTATTCTGCTGCCTTTCCTATCCTTTACTATCCCCCCTCCCCTCCCCTCCCCTCCCCTCTTCTCTCTCTACCCCCTCTACTGCAGTTCATATCTCCCCCTTGTATTATTTTTCCTCCTTTCCCCTCACTTCCTTTTGTATGTAATTTTGTATACCCCTGAGGGTCTCCTTCCATTTACATGCAATTTCCCTTCTCCCTCCCTTTCCCTCCCACCCCTCATCCCTGTTTAATGTTAATCTACTTCTCATGCTCTTCATCCCTACTCTGTTCTTAGTTACTCTCCTTATATCAAAGAAGACATTTGGCATTTGTTTTTTAGGGATTGGCTGGCTTTACTTAGCATAATTTGCTCTAATGCCATCCATTTCCCTCCAAATTCTATGATTTTGTCATTTTTTAATGCAGAGTAATACTCCATTGTGTATAAATGCCACTTTTTTTTTTTATCCGTTCGTCTATTGAAGGGCATCTAGGTTAATGTAGTGCTGAGGATCAAACCCAGTGCCAGTGCTCCCCCATGCTAGGCAATCACTCGACCACTGAGCTACAACTCCAGCCCTTGACCTGTTGTTGTTGTTGTTATTATTATTATTGATAATTGTTGTTGTTATTATTATTATTGAACTCAGGGGCCCTCAACCACTGAGCCACATTTCCAGCCCTATTTTGTATTTTATTTAGAGACAGGGTCTCACTGAGTTGCTTAGTGCCTCACTTTTGCTGAGGCTGGCTTTGAACTCACAATCCTCCTGCCTTAGCCTCCTGAGCCACTGGGATTACAGGCGGTTCGCCACTTGATGTGTTATTATTATTATCATCCATTCCAGCCTCTCATTTTACAAAGAAGGCCTGAGGCCTTAAGAGGTCATGTCATTTGCCATGGCAACACAATGAATATATGGGAAAATAGGATTAATGTTTCCTATTTCTTGTATCTTCTGCACAGATGACTGTCACTTCTGATGAGTTTTTGTCATTCTAACTAAGTCATAAATTCCTTTAGGCCAGGGAAAGAATAGTGGCACACATCTGTAATCCTAGCTTCTCAAGAGGCTAAGGCAAGAGAAGGCAAGTTCAAGGGCAGCCTGGGCAACTTAGCAAGACCCTATGTCAAAATAAAAGGACTTGGGACGTATCTCAGTAGTAGAGTGCCCCTGGTTCAATCCCCAGCACTGCCTACACACACACACACACACACACACACACACACACACACACACAAGTCTGTGTGTACCCATCCTCTCCTCCAGTTGAAGTCATTGTCTTCTGTTAGCTTAAGGGGACAGCTAAGAGGATTGTGAGTGTAGCTTAGTGGTAGGGTGTGTACCTGGCCTGTGTGAGGCCTTGGGTTTAATCCTTGGTACTTCCCTGTCCCCCACCAAAAAAAGAAAAAGAAAGAGAAATATTTCTTCTCCCCACAAGCCTTTCTAATGTGTTGACTAGACGTGGCCCTTGTTGACCGTAACAGGGTCTGCCTATTCTGAAGGGCATCTTGGAGCTAGAAAAATGGAAGCACGAAGGAGCTTGCTTTACTGGTAGTTGTTGGTTCTGTTGGGGCTAGCCAACCAGGGATTGAAGATGGTTGGAGAAAAACTTCATCCATACAGAACATGGACAGACTTTTTCTTGTGATTATTCCCTAAACAATACCATAGAACAACTATGTACATACCATTTACATTGTATTAGGCATTTTTAATTGGTTTGTTTTAGTTATGTAACAATAGGATCCATTTTGACATTGTTTCAGTCAGCTTTTTCACCGCTGTGACTAAAACCAGACCAGCACAATTTCAGGTGAGGAATAGTTTATCTGGGGGCTCACAGTCTCAGAGGTCTCAGTCCACAGACAGCTGGCTCCATTCCTCAGGGCTCAAGAAAGGCTGAACATCATGGCAGAAGAGGGTGGTGGAAGGAAGCAGCTCATGTGATGATCAGGAAGCAGAGAGAGACTCCACTCTCCAGACACAAAATATACACCCGGGTGTGTGCGGACGCACTTGCGTGAGGGATTCCTGCCCACCTTCTGTGCTTGTTCCTCTCCCGCTCAGCCGTGCAGGTTGAATTGACCAAAGTAACAGTTATGGAGAAGCCGAGTCCCCTGCTGCTCGGGCGGGAATTTGTGAGACAGTATTACACACTGCTGAACCAGGCCCCAGACATGCTACATAGATTTTATGGAAAGGACTCTTCCTATGTGCATAGGGGAGTGGATTCAAATGGAAAGCCAGCAGATGCACTCTATGGACAGAAAGAAATTTACAGGAAAGTGATGTCACAAAACTACACCAACTGCCACACTAAGATTCGCCATGTTGATGCTCATGCTACTCTAAATGATGGTGTGGTGGTCCAGGTGATGGGACTCTTATCAAACAACAACCAGGCTTTGCGGAGATTCATGCAAACATTCGTCCTTGCCCCAGAAGGCTCTGTTGCAAATAAATTCTGTGTTCATAATGATATCTTCAGATACTAAGATGAGGTCTTTGGTGGCTTTGTCACTGAGCCTCAGGAGGAATCTGAGGAAGAAGTAGAGGAGCCTGAAGAAAGACAGCAGACACCTGAGGTGGTACCTGATGATTCTGGAACTTTCTATGATCAGGCTGTCAGCAGTGACTTGGAAAAACATTTAGAGGAGCCTGTTGCTGAACCAGAGCCTGATCCTGAACCAGAACCAGAGCAAGAACCCGTATCTGAAATCCAAGAGGAAAAGTCTGAGCTCCTGAGGATGCTCAGAAGAGTTCTTCTCCAGTACCACCAGATATAGCTCAGACAGTACAGGGAGACTTGAGGACATTTTCTTGGGCATCTGTGACCAATAAGAACCTTCCTCCCAGTGGAGCTGTTCCTGATACTGGAATATCACCTCCTGTTGTTAAAGTACCAGCTTCACAGGCCCGTGCAGAGTCTAAGCCTGAATCTCAGATTCCACCACAGAGGCCTCAGAGGGATCAAGGAATATGAGAGCAACGAATAAACATTCCTCCTCAGAGGGGACCCAGACCAATCCGTGAGGCTGGTGAGCAAGGTGATATTGAGCCCCGAAGAATTGTGGGACATCCTGATACTCACCAACTCTTCATTGGCAACCTGCCTCATGAAGTGGACAAATCAGAACTTAAAGATTTCTTTCAAAACTATGGGAATGTGGTGGAGCTGTGCATAAACAGTGGTGGAAAATTACCCAATGTTGGTTTTGTTGTGTTTGATGATGCTGAACCTGTTCAGAAGGTCCTTAGCAACAGGCCAATCATGTTCAGAGGTGAAGTCGACTTAATGTGGAAGACAAGAAGACTGCTCGGGACAGGGACCTGGAGGCCCTGGAGGTGGCCTGGGCGGTGGAATGAAAGGCCCTCCCCGTGGAAGCAGGGCGCAGAAACCAGGATCTGGAGTGGGAAGGGGGATTGCTCCACGCAGTGAATGGCTCTTCACTGATCTTCATGAAGCATAAAAACCCAGCTTCTGCAGAAGGGTGAATTTCTTCAACCAGCCTTTGTTATCTTGGAGTGTGATGATCCTAGTCTTATAAACTGCTTAAGTTTGTGCAGTTTTACTTGTTTTTGTGTTAATGGTGTGTGTTCCCTCCCTTTTCCCTTCTCCTGGCCTTTTAGTCCTTCACTTCCAGTCTTGTGGAACGCTATTTTAGGAGTAATGAATTTTTAAAGAAGAAAAACAAAAAAGACTGAATTTCCTTGCTTGCTTTGCATATACAGACTGGAATTAAAAAAAAAAACACAAAAAACTGGGGCTGGGGATGTGGCTCAAGTGGTAGCGCGCTCGCCTGGCATGCGTGCAGCCCGGGTTCGATCCTCAGCACCACATACAAACAAAGATGTTGTGTACGCCGAGACTAAAAAATAAATATTAAAAAAATTCTCTCTCTCTCTCTCTCTCGCTCGCTCTCTCTTAAAAAAAACAAAAACAAAAACAAAAAAAAAAAAAACAGCCATTTCCCCCAAAGGAATGTGTCTTGCTTATTACTAACATTTAGTATGTTTCATTCATTGGAATATTTCTTACATATTTTCTACGTGTTTCAAAGCCTGCGAGGAATGCAGGATTTGATAAGCATTTTGGAGGCAGGAAAAATCCAAATTGCTTATTTTTTTGAGACTTACCATTACCTTCTGATGTGGAAAAATTGCCATTGGAAAATTTGACATTTGATTCTCCCTGATGTGGTTAAAAACTGAATGAAAGGTGTTAATAGAACTTTTTTCTTTTGATATGTGATCACAAAATAATTCTAAAACCTACTGTTTTTACCATTGAAATTTAAATTGTGAGATAGGTTTTAAGTGTCTAGAATGAAATTAATAGGCTTTTCTTGAACTGTTAGATTCTTTTGATGTAGAGTTTTTTCATATTTCATTTGTATTTGTTTAAAAAAAAAAGAAAAAAAATCCCCCTAACCAAATAACAACCAGAGCAAAAACTGTTGTGCCTTCTATTTATCTTTGGTTTCAATCTTGGCAGTTGTTTAAAGAAAAAATAATAAAAAGAATTAGAAAAAAATTATACATCCCAGAGCCACACCCACCAATGCCCACCTCCTCCAGCCACACCCCACCCATCTTCAGCGACCCCTCGGTTCATCCCATCAGGGGATTGGTTCATGGATTGGGTTAAGGCTCTCGTAACCCAATCATTTTTTCTCTGAAACTTTTTTCTTATTTTTTTCTTTTTAGTTGTAGATAGACACAATACCTTTATTTTATGTATTTATTTTTATGTGGTGCTGAGGATCGACCCCAGTGCCTCCCCCATGCCGGGGGTGAGTGCTCTACCACTGAGCCACAACTCCAGCGCCTTTGGAACCTTCTTGCTTTGTCTCACACGTGAGCTTTTGGGGGACACCTCACATCCAAACCATAAGAGACATAATTGTACGAGCATGGAATATATTATTTAATTCAGACCCCAGCACCTCTCTTTCCTCTTCCCTTCCCCCTCCCCATGCTCTCTTCCCTCTATTGATCTTTTTCCCATTTACCTATAGTCATTTTTAAATTTAATTTCCTACGGATGCACATGATAGTGAGATTCACTTATATATGAACAGAGGAAAGTTCTGTCAGATTCATTCTCCTGTCTTTCCTATTCCCACCCCTCCCTTCCCTTCATTCCCCTTTGTCTACTCCACTGAACTTCTGTTCTCTCCCCCGACACTACCATATTATGTGTCAGCATCCACGCATCCGCATATCAGAGAAAACATTTGGCCTTTGGTTTTTGAGGAGCTCACTTAGCATGATAGTGCCTAGATCCATCCATTTATTGGTATATGTCATAATTTCATTCCTTATGGCTGAGTATATGTGTGTACACACACACACACACACACACACACACACCACATTTTCTTTATCCATTCATCTGCTGAAGGGCACCTAGGTTGTTTCCATAGCTTAGCTATTGTGAATTGTGCTGCTATAAATACGGATGTGGCTATGTCATTATAGTATATGAGGTATTATGTCATCTAAACATGATTTACAGGATAGAGGATGAGCCAGGCCCAGTGGTACACATCTGTTATCCCAGAAACTTGGGAGGCTAGGGAAAGAGGATCATAAGTTGGAGGCTAGCTTCAGCAACTTAGCGAGACCTTGTCCCCAATTTTTAAAAAAATTTAAAAATGTATATGGAATGATGCGTGTGAAGGTTCTATGCAAATATGATGCCATTTTACATGAAGGTCTTGAGTATACACAGAGTTTAATATCCATGGGGGGTCCTGAAACCAATCCTGTAGACACCAGGGTGCAACCGTGTAGCCTTTGTATAGAGTTTGTGCCTTGTGAGAGTTTTTGATTGTGCAGTTATGATGAAGGGGCAGACTTATTCTGGGAAGGGAAGGTAAAGCATAATGGAACCTGGCCAGCAGCTGAAGGCAGACAGAGAAGCAATGGAGTGTCCAAGGTGAGCTGAGAAGGGTGCAGAGGTAGGAATGAACCAAACTATCACAGACTTTACCTGTCTGAACTAAAGGTAGGGAGTGACAGAACAGTTTTAGGCTTAGAGAACAGCAGTAATGCTGTTCTAATTGTCCCTCCCCGCAGATGGATTAGCCTGCCGTGTGTTTCTCCCTCTTTAGTAGATGAGACGAAACAGCTATGGATTTATCATTATTTTCAATAATATTACTTTACCATTGATCTTATTGGAAGTGGCATTTTTACTCTTTGTGCTGCCTTTTAAACGTGAACCCCGCTGTGTGACTCAAATATGAGATACAAACATGAACATGGCTGTCAAGTTCATTATCATCCTTAAAAGGAAAAAGATGGGAGAAGACAAGCAAATACAAAGATAGATTCATACCTTTTCCCAGTCTTGACAATGTATCATCACATATTTTCTTCCTGTTGGACATGAACAATCCTGGGCCTACATGATTCGGGAGTGAGTTCCAGTGCACAGCGGACCAGAGAGATTACATTTTTGCTTGTTCTTTTTTTTTTTTTTTTTTTTTTTGCGGTACTGGGGATTGAACCCAGGGACTTCATATGCTAGGCAAGCTCTCTACCATTGAACTATACCACCAATCCCAAGAGATTGCATTTTAACTGTTCTTTATTTTTTTATTTTTATTTTTTAGTTGTTGATAGACCTTTATTTTATTTATTTTTATATGGTGCTGAGGATCAAACCCAGTGCCTCACACATGCCAGGCAAATGCACTACCATTGAGCCCCAGCCCCAGCCCCTTAATTGTTCTTTTAAACTTTTTTTGTGTGTGCATGGGTGTGGTGCTGGGGATTGAACCCAGGGCTTTGTGCTTGCATGGCAAGCATTCTACCAACTGAGCTCTATCCCCAGCCCTAAACTTTTTTAAAAAACATATTTTTAGTTGTAGATGGACATAATACCTTTATTTAACTTATTTATTTTTATGTGGTGCTGAGGATAGAACCCAGGGCCTCACATGTGCTAGGTGAGTGCTCTACCACTGAGCCACAACCTCTCAGCCCTCTTTTAAACTTTTTATTGTGAAATAATTTCAGACTGGGGTAATAGTTGGAATAGTCTAAAACAAAGCAAGAAATGTTCTCCAAAAACCTCTCATATATTCTTCACCTAGGTTCACCAACCGTTAACATTTTGCTACATTCTCTTTGGTTCCCCTGTACCCATAAGGATATTTCTTTCAAAATTCAGCATGTTAGCTGGGTGCAATGGTACATGCAATCCCAGCGATTTTGGAGGCTGAGGCAGGAGGACTGTGAGTTCAAAACCAGCCTCAGAAACTTAGTGAGACCCTAAATAAGTCAGTGAGACCCTGTCACAAAATAAAATACAAAAAAGGGCTAGGGATGTGGCTCAGTGGTTAAGTGCCCCTGGATTCACTCCCTAATACCAAAAAAAGAAAAAATCAGCGTGTATTTCCTAAGAATATAGACATTCACAGATTTCTTTTATATTACCACAATATGCCCATCAGAATCAAGACATTTACTGTTGATATAGTACTGTTATCTTCAATCCACAAATTTTGCCAGTTGACCCAATATTGTTTTTCTAGTTCAGGATTCAGAGCGGATCACACAAGACATTGTAATGCCTCTTTAGTCTCCTTTAATCTGGAACAGTTCCTCTTCCTTTCTTTGATTTGTGACATTGTGGCATTTTCTTCCAGGCTGCAGTTTGAGAGAATGTCCCTCAACTCAGGATCATTTGGTGTTTCCTGAGGCCTGCTTTTCTCATCTCAATGTGTCTCGCCCCAAACTTCATATTTTGGAATCTATCTCCCAAGGTGACACTATTAAGAGGTATGCCGTTATAAAATGTGGTTAGTGCCCTTATGAGAGAGGTTGAAGGGGCCACTCTAGCCCCTTTCCTCCTCTCTGTCCTTTTTGCCATGTGAGCATACAGCAAGAGGGCGCCATCTAGGAAACAGAGACACCTCACCAAACTGCAAACTTGACAGTGCCTTGATGTTGGACTTCTCAGCCTCCAGAACCATGAGGGATGCATTTGTGTTGCTTATAAATTGCTGAGTTTAAGTATTTTATGATAGCATCCCAAGTGGACTAGGACCCTACCTTCGGGGTGTTCACTCTGGACAGCCAGGCCATGGGAAGTGACAGTGTATCCCGAGGGCAGGAAGCCTGTGATGTCTATCTGTCTGTCTGCTTATTATTTGAGATGTTAAAGTGGTGTTTAGCAGCTTTCTCCGTGGTAAAGTCAGTGTTTTCCCCTTTACAATTAATAGGTGATCTGTGGGGAGATAACTTGGAGACTGTTAAAATGCCAATTTTCTCATCCAACATCTGACCCACGAGTTATAAAATTCATTGATGATTCTTGCCTGAATCAAGTTATTACTCTAATGGTAGCAGCATTTCACTTTTTAGAAAAAAAATGATTTTCTGTCTTGTGGTTTTAAGACCATAAAAATCAGAAATGAATTTCCTTGGGTTTTCTCGGGAACCCTGGCCAGCCTTTCCAAAAATGCGTTCCCGAGGCTGGGAGGACAGAGCGTAAGGATTTCAGTGCTGCAGTCTGGCTGGGCACAATTCAGGAGCCACTTGTCAAAGGAAACGAACTTTATTTTTAGAACACACACACCAAACTACACAGCTCTTCAGGAAAACCCTCAGAGCCCAACTGCCACCACCGACTTCCCACAAGCCTCTCAACCTCCCCCACTCCTCCTGCTCTTGAGGCCGATTGGCTGGGTTGTGTGGGCGGAACCAAAAAAGTCCCCCAATGAGCAGCTCCGTGGTCTGAAAGGGCGGGGAAACAGCCCAATGAGCATCACCGCAGAGGAGCCAATCAGTTGGCAGCTGGAAGTTTGCTGGGGCCCCTTCGGCTGTGGCTCTCAACATCTCCCCCTCTCTGTTTAAACAACAAGCATGTGGCTTAGGGACCGTGTCTGCCTTAGGTTGTCCAATACTACATATGTTCCTTACCCGTCATCAGATGAGCTGATCTCAAGGCGTCAGCCTCCTGTCTTAGGTTGGTACCATTGCAATTGGATCTTACCAGTCACTGACTACCTGTCCAGCATACAGCCACACCTGTGGATAGGTCTTTGTACCAGCGGGGGGGGGGGGGTGAGGTTCTTTGCCTCACCTCTGTTGGCCCCCAAATTTTAGCTGAACGACCATCACAAGCAGAAGGGAGGAAGATACACCAAGCCAATTGACGGCTCCTTTTGGAGAAATTGTACCACTGATGACACCATCAGCAAAAATACCCCAACACTACCACAAGTCGCTGCACCAACAGATAGTTCACAATGCATACAAGTGAGTTCACAATGCATACAAGTGACACATAGTCCAGGCAAGTTCTGTTTTCTGAAACTCTCCTCCTCCGCCATGTCCTGTGCTGATTGCCTTGATGGCTCTGCAGTTCCATCAAAGGAATGAAGCAGCACTGGCCCAAGACAGCAGCTGGATGAGTGACACAGTAGGCGGGTGTACTGGCTCTGCTATTTTCAGACACTGCTCAGAGTCATTCTGGAGCCATCTGCGGCCCTGACTCCACTCTTTTGTGTTCTCTGCTGTTTTCCTCCGGTGAGTGTGGTGAGTGGTGAGGGGCCAAGGCCGGGGGCTTCTCCAGCAGCTGTAAGGGCGAAGACGTGCATCGGGGTATTGTACTTCTGTTTCTCTTCACTGTAAAACGACCCTTGCTTTGTCCTCCTCGGACCTGGGTCCCTCCGTGTGTTGAAGCGGGGAAGGAATCAGTTGTGTTCAGCCCCGGGGAATGGCTGCTGCTTCCTGTCCATCTTTTGATCTTTCGTGTCATCTCTCTGCCCTGGTCACATGTCCTCAGGCCCCTGACCGCTCAGGTCAAGGGGGAAACAAGCAGGAGGTTGCCGTCTCTTTCCACCCCTCTCTTACCCTCCTCCCCTCCTCCCCTATTGGGGTCCCAGCTGGACCTGAGACTTGAGTTGACATCAGCTAGATTTACAGGAAGAGCATAGAAACTGGGGACAAGGTTTACTTGACCCAGGCGCCCTTGCACGGAAATGAAGACCCCAAAGAACCATCCAGACCTGCGTGCTTATGGAGTGGGCGGAACAAAAAGAGGAGATTGGAGACAGGTAAACTGAAGTGGGGAGGCCAAAGGAAGAGGAGAATTATTTTAACAAGGTTGGCTTGTACAGAAGCCTCTCTGCTGTGGCTGTCCAAAAAGATCTCTCCTGGAATGGGCAGGGTGATTTTCAAATTATTTACATATTTATTTATTTTATTATTATTATTATGGTACCAGGAATTGAACCCAGGGGCATTTAACCAGTGAGCCCCATCTCCAGTCCTTTTTTTTTTTTTTTTTTGGTACTTTTGGTACCTGGGATTGAACTCAGGGGCACTGGAGCACTGAGCCCCATCCCCAGCCCTATTTTGTATTTTATTTAGAGATGGGGTCTCACTGTGTTGCTTAGGGCCTCCTAAGTTGCTGAGAGAGGCTGGCTTTGAACTTGAGATCCTCCTGTCACTGGGATGACAGACATGCACCACTACTGCCTGGCTCCCATGGGGGGTTTATCTCCTGCTCTGGGGGGTCAGAGGGGGAACATTACAAGGCCCTTTAGGGATCTGCTGTTCATCAGATGCCTTTAGCTTGAGTAATCCCTATGTCAAAGTGACACATTTTGAAGTGGCATATTCTGCCACCCTGTCATAGGAAATATGTTTGCCTATTTCTGATACCTAGTCTTTGCACCAGAAGTAAAAACTTCTTTTAGCCATTTAGTGAGAAGATCGTCCAGTATTTTAAATCTTAGAAAGATATATAAAAATATAGAATTTTGCCTTTGAAAGACTTTCTTGGGGGTGGTGGTGGGAATTTTGGAACTCAGGATGTCGTGTATAGCTGGGCAAGTGCTGTCCACTCCCAGTTCTGAAGCTTTTTACTTTGGAAATACTTCACAACAAAGATGTAAGGAAAATCCAGAGAACTCCCCCAAACCCTTCACTCAGATCAGCATCAGCTTCCCCCCCCCCCCCATCCCTCCACCCCTGGGAGACAGAGCCACCGAGTTCCAGGTGTGGCGGGGAAATGAGGGCCAGGACACGGAGACCCGCCAGCAACACTGTATCAGTGGCACCACAGCCCAGAGGGATAATTCCCAAAGGCCGAGCCCCGGGTACAGAGGGGCTTTTCCTGTTATTCTTAGCAAGTTTGGGGTACATCCAGGCTGGGGCTTGGTGCAGTTCTCTTGAGGTTGCGTTCCGCGTTCCTTCTGGGGCTGCAAGATCATCAGCAGCCCAGGGACTTCAGCCCACACAGCTTGGGGACTTCATCGCACTTAGCCTAGAGGGGGATTGTTGTGTCCCTACTGCATGGCCTCCTGCCTCTGCGACCGCGGATCTTTGACTAGTGCCTGGCCGCCCCCGCGAGCCTGTCTGGTGAAGCGTCAATAAAGCAGGGCTCCTGGGCGCCAGCACGCGCATGCGCAGCCGCGGCCTGTCAGCGCTCAGATGGCTGCAGTTCCCACGTCGCCCTGTCGCGCAGGACTGGGACAAGGTTGAGGAAAGAGCTGGCGATGTGCTGTGTCCGAGAGCGGGACTTGGAGGGTCCGGGGGGGCACCAGGCAGTCCATGGGACAGGTCAAAGCAGAGCTTGGGGCCCTGATCCGGGGCTGGCGTGGGCTGCCCGGGGATGCTCTTGGTCCTTGGGAGTCAAGAGCTAGACGAGGAGGAGGAGAGGAGGAGAGCAAGCCAGAGCCTGCCCTCGCCTCCGCAGCTGTCTCTTGCCCTTGGCTGTGATGCCTTTGTGAGTAACGCTTTCTTTCCGTGCTGCTCATCCCTCCCAGGGGTCTCTGAGCACTGCCCCCCCTTTCTTTTTAAGAGCTTTACACCTGTACATAGTAGTTGGGTCCATCCCGACAGACTCATCATCCATGGAAATGCACTTCAGTTCATGATCCCCCCTTCCCAACTGCCCTGCCTCCTCTACCCCTCCTCCTTCCTCTACTAGACCTCCCTTCACTCCTCTGCAACTTGACATCTGATTGCTTCTATGTTATCGTACCCTTCCCTCCCCCTTTCCTGTATTTTACTCTAACTTCCACATATGAAAAAAAACATCCAACTTTGAGTTTCTGAGTTTGGGTAATTTCACTCGGTCTCTAGTTGCAATCATTTACCAGAAAATGCCATAACGCCATTCTTTTTCATGGCTGAGTAGAACTCCACTGTGTATATATACCACAGTTTCTTAACCCATTCACCTATTGATGGACATCTAGGTTGATTCCCAAATGTAGCTATTATGAATTGTGCTGCTGTAAACATTGGTGTGGCTGTGTAGCTGCAGTGTGTGATTTTAGAGCTTTTGGGAAAATACCGAGGAGTGGGATAGCTGGGTCATATGGTGGTTCCATCCCTCATTTTTTAGTGGGGGGGGAATATACCAGGGATTGAACTCAGGGGCACTCAACCACTGAGCCACATCCCTAGCCCTATTTTTGTATTTTATTTAGAGACACGGTCTCACTGGGTTGCTCGGTGCCTCGCTTTTGCTGAGGTCAGCTTTGAACTTGCAATCCTCCTGCCTCAGCCTCCCAAGCCACTGAGATTATAGGCATGCACCACCACAACTGGCCCACCCCTAGTTTTCTGAGGAATCTCCATTCTGCTTTCTAGAATGGTTGTACTAGTCACTGTGCAAATGTATTTCCCCCCAACAGCCTTGCAAGCATTTATTGTTGTTTGTGTTCTTGGTAACTGCCATTCTCACTGGAGTGAGATGTAGTTTTGATTTGTATTTCCTTGACTGCTACAGATGTTGAACAGTTTTGTCATATATTTGATGGTCATTTGTATGTATCTCTTCTTTTGCGAAGTTTCTGTTTAGTTCTTTTGCCCATTTAGTGATTGGGTTATTTGGTGTTACATTTTTTGAGGTCTTTGTATATTCTGGATACTAATCCCTCACTGGAGGAGTAGCTCGCTGGCCCAGGTTTTCTCCCATTCTGTGGGCCCTCTTTTCAAGCTCTTAATCATTTTGTTTGCTCTGCAGAAGCTTTTTAATTTGAGAGCCTGTTCTTACCCGGAACCATACAGGTAGAGGATTCTGGAAAACATGGCTCCCCCTTAACTAAGCTGACACAGAACAAACTGTGACAACTACATTTAAACATTGCCATGTTTGTTTGATTCTCTTTGATGATGTGTACGTGTACACACAGAAAAACACACATGTATATATCTGTATGTGTGTGTGTGTGTGTTCCAAACACACATTACCATTTAATCTGAACCTTTGAGAGTAGGTTGCAAATATCAGTCTACTTTCCTCCTTAATACTTCAGCATGCATTTCCTAAGAACAAAGATCTCCTCCTGCCACAGTCTGGCTGGGCACAAATCACGAGCCACTCAAGCAGGAACAAACTTTATTTCCGAACTCCACCAGCACACTCCACACATGCTCCCCGGGAACTCTCCCGAACGCCCACCACGCAGAACACCACACACCAACCACTCCCTCTCCCGGAACTTCCCCCACCAACATGAACTCCTCAGGCAATCCTCCCGAGAACTCCAAAGTAAGGACGCCCAAGGCAGACAGTAAAGGTCTAATATACAATTGAATCAACCCAGCATCATCTTAATGGCTGGCCTCTCAACCATTACTTCTGGCAAAATGCCAGGGGCCATTCCGACTCTGTGGCTCTCAGCATCCTCTGACTTAACCATAAGAGTTATCCAATTCAGGAAATGTAACACTAATACAATACTTTAATTGTAGTCCATATTCCAGTTTTGCCAATTGTCCCAATAATGTCCTTTTGGGCTGGGGATGTGGCTCATGTGCGGGGCGCTGGGTTCCATCCTCAGCACCACATAAAATAGAATAAAGATGTTGTATCCACCGAAAACTAAAAAATAAATATTAAAAAATTCCAATAATGTCCTTTATGGAATTTTTTTCTTCAATACAAGATCATACAGCATCATGTGGGGCAGTTATTGGTCCCCTTTAATCTGGAACATTTCCTCAGCCTTTCTGTGTTTTTTATCACATTGATACTTTTGAAGAGTACAGTTTTTTACAGACTGTTCCTCAGTTGGGGTTTGCCTGATGTTTCCTCACCATTACATTCAGGGTATACCATCTCAGACAAAATATTGTTATTTTTTTAAATCTAAAAAAGATTTTTTATTTGTTCATTTTAGATACACATGACGGTAGAGTGTATTTTGACATATCATACACACATGGAGGATCACTTCCCATTCTTGGGGTTGTGCATGATGTGGAGTTTCACTGGCCGTGTATTCATATGTGAACACAGGAGAGTTCTGTCCAGTTCATTCCACTGTTATCCCCTCCCCTTCCCTTCATTCCCCTTGGTCTAATCCATATATATAGCATCCATATATCAGAGAGAACATTCGGCCTTGGTTTTTTGGGGTTGGCTTATTTCACTTAGCATGATAGTGGCCAGTTCCATCCATTTACCAAAAAATGCCAGGATGCCATTTTCTTCATGTCAGCCAAACTATTGTAAAAGTGATCCTCACCCTTCTCAGAAGCACACGACTCTCAACTCCTCGTCTGAAGTGGACGTTTTGCGCAGTCGAGGTGCAGCCTGGCATGGGCACTGCTGCAGGAACAGCCCTTAGCTCCTAATGAGCCATTGGTAGGTGGATAGGTGTGCCTCTCGCCAGGCTTCCTGTTTCCTGGGGTGAGCACTCACCAGTGATCCCTGTCTGATGGATATTGCTGTGGTTTGGATGCAGGGTGTCCCTCAAACCTCCTGTGTTAATGCAGGAATGTCTGGAGGTGAGCCCATCACATCGAGAGAGTCTGGACCTAACCAGCCATCCTAGTGTGAGTGGGTTCACTGGCTGGTGACTGTAGGCACATGGTGCGTGGCTGGAGGAGCTGGGTCCCTGGGGGCACCCTGGAAGGATCCATCTTCCCTGCACCCTTTTTCTTTGCTTTCTCTCTCCTTCTCCACTTTCCGTGTCCTGGGAAGCTTCCCTCCACCACATCCTTCCTCCATAATGTTCTGCATCACACCTCGGGCCCAGAGCAGGGAACTGGGCCCACCATGGCATAAATCTCTGAAACCATGAACCAAAATAAAGTTTCCCTCCAGATTTGTTCTGGTCAGGTATTTTGGTCACAGCAACACAAAGCTGTCAACCAACACATATTTACTGTGATGGACTGAAAGTCATGGCTTTCCACCTCCCCCAGCCTTCACCCACTGAGAAGGAGACCTCCCTTCTTGCCCCTTCAGTTCCTTACCATTGAGCAGTTGGTGTCACGGATTCCTAGCTTGTTCGCTGGGTTATGCTCTTTCACATTCCTCTTAACTCTGATGCTCAAATTGGCCCAACTTGGGACAATGTGAGCCCCTCGAGCACCAAGCAGTACAGAGCAGTCTACTCTGAGAGCACATCCCCCCCATTTACTCCATCCCATCTCCCTCACACCCTAGAGGAACCAACTTCATTTTCTGTGGTTTTCACTTCCTGCATTTCTTACACAAAATGAGATACATGAATGCTTCCTTATTTCCCTTTCCTTACACAAAAGTTAACAGAATATACTTTTTTATATTCATTTTTTAGTTGTATTTGGACACAATACCTTTATTTTATTTATTTATTTTTATGTGGTGCTGAGGACCAAACCCAGGGCCTTGCACTTCCTAGGTGAGCGCTCTCCCACTGAGCCACAACCCCAGTCCCCAGAATATACTTTTTTTCACTTAATATATCCTTTTTCTTTTCTCCTTTCTCCCTTCCTTTCCTCCTTCCTTTTGGTACAGCTACATTCTATTTATTGGGTGGATGCATTCCAGCTTATTTAACCAGTATCCTGTTACAATTATTAAGTATTACTATGTCATGCTTAATGTCCTTATATATAGGTTATCTTGTTGTTATAAGCATATTTTAAGAATAAAGTTCTAAAACTGATACTGTTGAGTCGAAGAGTAAATACATTTGATTTTGCAAATTTGCCCTCATTTTGTATTGCCACAAACAGCATACAAGAGTGTTACAGCCTTCTCAACAGAATATATTGTCAAGGTACAGAATGGTTGCTGATTGGACAGATGAGAAATGGTATGTCACTGGTTCATCTATTTTTTTCTTTTCTTTCTTTCTTCCTTCCTTTCTTTTTTTTTTTGGTATAAACACACAATGAAGTTTTATTCAGCCATAAAGAAGAATAAAATATGTCATCCACAGGAAAATAGATGGAACTTGACAACATTATATTAAGCAAAATAAGTCAAACTCAGAAAGTCAAGAGTCCTATGTTTCTCTTCTATGTTAGAAGCTAGAGAGGAAAATGGAAAAGAAAGTTTGGGGGAATCTCATGTGGTTTATCTCCTAACGCAACAGGACCACACTGTTTAAATTCATTAAATCCCAAGCTTATAATCCAGCAGACATTTCAGTGAAATTGACACAGATGCATTTAGATTGGAAATCATAATCTAGAGCTTATGTATTTTCATATATCTGTGAAACGTATGTATATAAATTCTCAAATGTCCTAATCATTCACCTGTTTTCTCAAAAGAACTGGCCTCTAAAACATAATAATTGTTTCAAAGTTATCAATTTAAGTTATTTTTCTTTTTGTAATAGTGTTCCACACCCAGGATGAGGGGACAGAATGGGTCAATCAGAGGGGTTTTCTAGTTTGTTTTCTAGTGTCTTCTCTTGTTAGAGCTGATTTACCCATGTAACTCTTCCTTTCCAGTGTTTTCTTAGTTTTTCATATAAACTTTAGGGTCAACTTGTCTGGTTCCATAAAAATATTTTTATTATTTTTGTTTATTATGTTAAAAGTTTTATGCCCCACCTCAATGATCTTAATTGAGAATAGGGTCACGCAGATGTGATTAAAGATGAGGTCACAGTGGAGTAGGGTAGGCCCTTATTCCAAGGACTAGTGTTCTTTTTTTGTTTGTTATAATTATTATTATTTTGCAGTTCTGGGGATGGAACCCAGGGTCTTGCCCATGCTAGACAGGTGCTCTCCCACCGAGTTACCCTACCCATAGCATGACTGTTATATTTTTTAGGAATTTGCTCAAGACTGTAACAGAAATACTGCCTAAGATTCCAGCTTGTTGGCCTGCCTCATCATGTGCACTAATTCCTTAAAATAAATGTGTGTGTGTGTGTGTGTGTGTGTGTGTGCACGTGTTCTCTGGAGAATCCTTTAACAGATATTGTGTTTTCCCATCCAAAAAGATATGATGTAATCTTTTTTCATTTGTCAAGTCTAATTTTGTATTTCAAGAGTATTTCAGAATTGGAAATTTCCTATCTGTGTGCATGATTCTACTTTTTTTTTTTGCAGTGCACTGCAGCGGATGGAACCCCTGGCCTCACACATGCCAGACAATTGCTCTACCACTAAGCCACATCCCAGTTCTACACAGGATTCTTATTTATTTTTGATACCTGGGATTGAACTCAGGGGCACTTGACCACTGAGCCCCATCCCCAGCCCTATTTTATATTTTATTTAGAGATAGGGTCTCACTGAGTTGCTTAGTGCCTCACTTTGGCTAAGGCTGGCTTTGAACTCATGATCCTCCTGCCTCAGCCTCCAGAGCCACTGGGATTATAGGTGTGCACCATTATGCCTGGCCCATACTTTCTTAAGTAAGATCAATTGTATATTATTCCTAGTAGAATCAGGCCCCAAGCAATTTCTATTCCATGCAGAATCTCAAATATTCTATAAACCTGGAATATTACACCAGTAAGATGGGAAAGATTAGGTTCTCTTTTTCAATGTCACTGGAACAATCTGCCATGAATCTGCCTTTCCTGCCTCTCACACAAGTCTTGACACTGTGATTTATGTTCCTGAACAAATTAGACTTAATTTAAGAGCAAATCATCAGCAACAGGTATAATAATCTTGGCAGAACATTTATTTTAATTAATTGCTTTCTGCCTAACATAGATAGAGGGATGCTGATACCATTTACCCTATAAGGATTAGTGCTGTCATGTAATTAATTTTTTTTCTTCCCCTAGAACTTAAAGTCTCATCAGTTTTAAATTACAAAGGCATTGGTTTACTTCATTTTTAATCATAACAATCTAACTTCTATGGCAATGTTTATATAAGATACTTGTGAAAGAAAAATGGATTCTAACTAACTTGCAGCATGACTAATCCCTGTTTCTGTACACAGTCCCTGTTGGGTTCCAGAAAAACTTTCATTCCCATAAACCCGACACAGGGGTAGGGGTGGAGAACACTTGATTGATTTTTAGAACAATGTAGACTTTTCTATTATTTATATTTCAATGAGAGGCAAAAAGAAAAAGTTCCCTCCACTGTAGAGTTTTAGCAAGTCATTCTCTAAAGCAGCCCACAATAAATGAGAGGAAATAACTAAATAGGCCCATTTTGTCAAACCTGCCAAACTCAACGTTATTTAGACATGATCTACTATTTCCACAGAAGAGACAGAAATAGCCAGTACTAACACAAGGAGAGTTCACAGGGGAAGGACTGCAACACTCACAAAATAAAATAAGTTGGCTACATAAATGTAAATTTAGCCAGGCACAGTGGCACATGCCTGTAATCCCAGCGGCTCTGGAGGCTGAGGCAGGAGAATCGCAAGCTCAAAGCCAGCCTCAGCAACTTGGCAAGGCCCTAAGCAACTCAGCAAGACCCTGTCTCTAAATAAATAAAATACAAAATAGGGCTGGGCGTGTGGCTCAGTGGTTAAGTGCCCCTGGGTTCACTCCCCAGCACCCCCAAATAAATGTGAATTGAAAATTCTATGTGTCTTTTAGGAAATAAAAGCATAGTCGGAGGCATTTACCTTTAAAAGTTCTTCATATCCTAACCAATTCATTGCTTATTTATCTTTAAAAAATGCTACATGAAAGCCGGTATGGTGGCGCATGCCTGTAATCCCAGGGACTCAGGAGGCTGAGGCAGGAGGATCGAAAGTTCCAGGCCAACCTCAGCAACTTAGTGACACCCATTGAGACCGTGTCTCAAAATAAAAAACAAAAAGGGCTGGGGATGCGGCTCAGTGTTGAGCACCCCTGGGCTCAATCCCCAGTACGAAAACAACAAAAAAATCAAAAATGCTATAGGAAGATTTAAGCCTTTCCAACATAGGCAGGTGTGAATTTTTCATGTATTTTATATAAGTTCAATAACAAGTATGATAATTAAAGTGTCTTCCTTATATTGGTGTGGAATCTCAAGAGGCAGTGAGAATACCCAAATGTTAAAAAAAAAAAAAAAAAAACCCAGCATGATCCCATGTGTATAACCAACAGCCAGTACTGACGGAAAGAAGAACGCCTATTAGGTTTGTACCATGCAGATTTAGTATTGAAATGACACAAATTTGGAATCATTAACTTTATTTGTCACTCCTTAAAGACATTGGTCCACTTCCACATGAAAAGCAGAAATCATCCACTTCACTTAATATCTTAGAGAATGAAGTTGTACCACAAACCATAGTAGATTCACAGGGGGAAGAGTTACTGAAATAAAAATATTTTCTATTCCTGCCTCAAGATGTCCCCCAAAGATCTGCTTTTGAGTATCTAATTACAAGCATCTGTAACTCCACGTGTCTCCTCTTGAAGCAATGTAGTATTTTTAATACCCTTACAAGACCATGCACATCACCGAACTTGCAGAAGAGGTTAAAAAAACAGCTATCCTGTCAATCAGCTCCAAATCTAAGCGACTGCATAAGCACATCCAGTATTTGAAAGGGCTGCTTTAAGTTAAAAACCTTTGCTCTTGTTTTCAGAGATATTTACATCAAATTAAGACATTTACAAATGGTTCATAGTATATGAGAACCCAAGTATAATTTTCATCTATCCTGTGTAAGGAAGTTAAGCATTCATAAGCTGCTCTAATAAAACTCAGTGCATTTTCCCAACATAAATAACAAGCTACTCTAAGTGTTTTACATGTCTCTCAGTGCATATCTCCAAATCTATTATATGGAATGAAATTACATTATTAAATGGCTATATCATGACATTCAAGCATATTATGGAATCTATTACATCATTTGATTCACATCAATACTAGAAGTCACTCTAAAAAAACATCACAGGCACACACAAAATAGAGAACAAAATTTGCTATTTGTTTTAATCAAGTATACTATCTACTTTAAACCACACTAAAAGATATATTTTAATAAAATGGCCAATTTCCAAACCCCTAGCCTAAGTGTGGCATGAGGAGAGCTCAGTCCATTCGGATCTTCTGGTTTGTCATCCTGTAAATGATGCTATCATATCCAGGATCCATGTTCCAAATATTGTAAGAGGTGATGATCACGGCCAAAGCCAAGGCGATCATTATCCAAAGTACCATATTGAAAACAACTGAATATTCAAAATTATACTTATATGCAAGGTTATAGGGACTGGCTGGTTTCTGCAATGAAGAAAAGGAAAGAGAAAATCAAATTTTAAGATACAACATTATCCTAATTTAGTGTGTGTGACTCGCTGTCTAGCAAACACTTATCCACAAGTGGCCTAAGAGCTACTTGTACTGGGCAGAACCAGGAAGGGGAGTCTTCAGGGAGAAGACACTGGCACCGTGGGTGGAAGTGTAAACTGATCCAACTGCTTGAGAAACTGGCAACACCCGGTGTAGCTGAAGGCAGGCGTATCCTGCCATCCGGGTAAGTCCATGAGTGAACCGAGAGCCTGTGCAGCCATCAGCCACACAGTGGGCGGGTATGAGGATGTGGCCGTACAGTGGGCGACACAGAAGTGAGGGGACTGATTCCCGCTCTATTCATAAGTCTGTGTGACTCTGAAAAATAACACTGAGCAAAGAACACAGAAAAATAATGAGGTAGGATTCCATGTGTACAAAACTGAAACAGGCAAAACCAAACAGCTCTGTTTTAAGGATAAATATGCAGAGTCAAACTGCAAGGGAAAGCGACGGGGTGGCTGCGGTGATTACGAGCCAAGTCACTGTGGGTGGGGGTGGGGGACTCCAGGGGACAGGGGTTCAGCATTTGTATTCTTTAAATAATATTAAAGATGTAACAAGCTGTGGAAGAGTGAGCACCTTCATGTTTCTAAAAGAGGAAAACAGGCTTCTTCAACTACACAGGCAACTTGGTTCATTGTGGCTAAAGAATATAAAGCGTAGGCCAGGGCTGGGGACAGCTCAGGGGCCAAGTGTTTTCCTGTCCTGCAGGAGGCCCTGGGGTTGGTCCCCAGCACTGGAAAAACAAAATGAATATAAAAAATAAAGAGCAGGACTATAACAAGAGACAAAGCTAATGCAGGCAAGCCATGGGGGCCTGGCTTTGAGCCCACAGCAACGAGAAGACAGGACACGGCTCAGGCAGGAAGCCAGCTTCGTGATCAGGGTCTCCTTTAGAAAAGATGACGGTGATGATGAAGTGTACAGGTGGATCTGGGAAGGGACAGCTGAAAAGCAGGGAGACAGACTGGGGTGTGGCAGCGTAGTGAGGTGGCAGAAAGGAGGGCGGGGTGCCTGGCAGACGGTGTCAGAGCTCTGCTTGTTCTACCACCCCAGGCCCTGGTACATCGTGGGCACTTGGCAAACGATTCCTTGAACTGTTCTTAGCTGTCCCCTTATGCTAACAGAAGACAGTGACTTCAACTGGAGGAGGGGATGGGGGCACAGATCCCGTGTTTACCTGCGGGAGCTTAGAGTTGAGGCCAAGGACCTCACACCCCGAGACCTTCTTTGGTTTCTATTTGATACAGCAGGCTCACACCCAGCCGAAGTGCACACTGCAGTGATTTTCAGCTCACTGACAGGGTTGCACAGTCTTTGCTGCAACCTAATGTTACTCCATCTCCATCAGCGCTCTAGAAAGCAAGCCCACGTGAGGCCTTCTCTCTGTGAACAGGCCAGACACTGGATGCAGGAGAGTGATGAACAGGGACGACAGGCAGGTGACCAGACGAAATGACATTCCATGGAATGTTTGATGCCAACTTCCCATTGCAAAGGATTCCTTTGGGTCTCTTACAGTTTTACAAATAAGAAAATTCTGGAGATTTTAGACAGCATACCTGAAGCGCTAACTCAACCTCGTAGGTAAAGCAAATCTGACCTCACCTCACTCTTGCCCCTAATAACACATCTGGTCATTTGAGAGGCTACTTTCCCAGAAACTCAAGTCGTGCATTAAAAGAGCTGATTGGTAAAGGCAGCCTAGCACATCACAGGAGACACAATAATTCAGCTCTACACAAGGGACTGGTCAAACTCCAAAACTGGGGCCTTCTTCAAGATGGCTTCTCTCTGGGGTCACTTCATAAACTCGGCAGGCCTACCGTGGCAGTATTCAAGTTTTCCCATTAAATTCAAATCTGTCTGAAGGCTCTGCTTTCGGGGTCAGCTCCCATTTCTTTAATCAGTTTAGACATATTCTGTGGCTTCTCCTCACTTGCTGTTGTCCCTATGTGCTATGGAGGTCTCACCAGCGTGGGACCAGGTTTTCTGTTGATTTCTTGGCTGGGGCTTCCCAAAACGGCAGGTGACACAAATTGGAGCCCCTCACCCACAGGTAGGGGGCCCTGTTGTTGAGAACATCTCTACTCCCAACAGACTGGCCACCCAGAGCTCAAGCTGCTGGTAGGCAGAATGTTCAAGAGTCTCCCCTCTCAGGAGGGCACAGCATTTTCAAGGTCCCCAGCTTTATAGGGAGGTGTCAGTTCTCATCCCCTCCCCCACAGGGAGTCAGAGGCTCCTCACCTGGTTTTTGGATTTTTTGGTGCTGGGGATTGAACCCAGGGCCTCCCCAGCCCCTGATGGATGTCCTTAGTTTGGCCTGCTTCTTTGCTTACCCTGCAAAAATCTTTACCTTTTGAGAGCTGAGCTATGCACTTAAAAAGGCTTTTTATTTTTCATCCAGTGCTTCTAGATGCCTTACAGCAGACACTGGTGGTAGCTGCAGGGTAAGCGGGGCGTCTGTCTGGCCTGCTATGTGTCTTAAACACAGAAAACCAATCTAAAGCCGGTGTCTCCAGACTGCCTTTGGCAGGCATCAGCTTCAGCCCTCTCACCCCAGGTCTCTCCCTGCCATCTGTAAACGGAGTGACATGGGTCTGAAGGGTACAGAAGTGACTAGGGAGCTGACGGCAGTAAGTGACGAGGCCAACAGTAAGTAACGTTCTTGGCTACGTGGCATCTAGAGTGTCTATACCACCATTTCCCACCCCCAGATTTCCTGAAGCCATATATCTGTCTAAGATCATGAACACACACGGTTTTCCGCAGCCAGCAACCTCGCCTCTCGCTCTAAATGCTTAAACTCAAAGCAAGATCCATATCAAAAAACTATGGCGGTAAACCAAAATTTTAAAGACCTACACAAGGAGGATTCCAGAAATAAGGGACTGTGCTGCCAAGACAGTGTTCCTTCTAAAAGAGCAGAGTTCATCAGTTGAGAGCGCCCCGCCACGCCCTCAGTGACTGCTGATGTCCCCTGAACATACCAATATTGGAACTCTCTTACTGCCCTGGAAGATTTACTTTTATCCCTAACTCATATTCTTACAGTATCTGATGGTAGCCCCAGAGAACTGAGTATTATTGGCTAAAGCACAGAACCTTGTGAATAATCAATGAATATTTGAACTGAAATTGTTTTTCAGATTTACTGACGGCCCATTCATGTCACCTAGAGGTGACAGAGGATTTAATTTTTTCAAAAGAAATCATGCTCACCTCTTCTTTTGCCTCAAGGATAGTTCTTGTCTTCCTCATAAGGGATGTGTCAAATGATTTGACAGTCACTAACTCTACCACTGCATTCCCACCATAAAGATTGTACATGTCATCTGCAAACTAAAAGGAAGTTGTTAACATTGTGATGAATCTCCAATATGTTTTGTCTTCATTTTTTAGTTGTTGGTGGACCTTTATTTTTCACTTATTTATATGTGGTTCTGAGAATCGAACCCAGTGCCTCACACATGCTAGGCAAGTGCTCTGCCACTGAGCCACAATCCCAGTCCCCATTTTTATTTTTAAGTGACAAAAATTGTATATAGTTATCCCTCAGCACCTGTGGGGGACTGGTTCCGGGACCCTCCTGGGAATGCAAAATGTGCAGATGCTCAAGTCCCTTACATAAAATGGTGTAGTATCTGTAAAGAACCTACGCATATCCTCCCATATACTTACCAACACATACGGACCTATGCATATCCTCCCGTATACTTACCAATGCATACGAACCTACGCATATCCTCCCGTATACTTACCTACTTACTTTTCTTTTTGTCCTGGGGATTGAGCCCAGGGGTGCATAACCACTGAGCCATATCCCCAATCCTTTCTATGTTTTGAGACAGGGTCTCACTAAGTTGCTCAAGACATCATTAAGTTTCTCAGGCTGGCTCTGAACTCACTATCCTCCTGCCTCAGCCTCCTGAGCTACTGGGATTTCAGGTATGCGCCACTGTGCCTGGCTTCCGGTATACTTTAAATCTTCTTTTGGTTCCTTATAATACCTAATACAGTGTCCATGCTGTGTTAATAGACTGCGTTGTTCAGGGAATAATGGCAAGGGGGAAAGTCTGTACACATTCAGCACAGATGCACGTTTTTTCCCTAAATATTTCCAATCCTTGGTTGAATCTCCAGATATGGAACCCATGGATAGATATTTATCATATGCAATATTTGTTATAAGATATATATACAGCTAGGCGTGATGATGCACGTCTGTAATCCCAGAGACTCAGGAGGCTGAGGTGGAAGGACTGCAAGTTGGAGGCCAGCCTTAGCAACTGAGCAAGAGTCTGTTTCAAAAAAGGTAGAGATGTTGCTCAGTGGTAGAGCACCCTGGGTTCAATCCCCAGTACCACAAAAATAAACAAAGTACACACACATTGTGGAATGGTTAAACCAAGATAATTAACATGCATCACCATCATTTTCTGTGGCAAGTCAAATACAAACTCATTTAAATTATGTGTAAAGCTTCTGTTCTTTGACAACATATTCCTACCTACTGGATCATGATATATGCTATGTCTTAAAATAGGCAAGACTAAAGATTTTGATTATGTTGAAATATTCAGAAAAGTGTTGAGCTTTAATATATATTCAAATGCTCAAAATAAGATTACTTTAAGAGACTGAACTTGTTGGCATATAAACTGGGGGAAGGGAAGTAGGAAAGGGAAATGAAGAGATGTTCCTAAGTGGTCTATGATTAATCACAAACGTCTACAAAGATTTACGCAGGAAGCTTCACTGAGGAGTTATAGGTGAGTAACGTGGAGGGCAGAAAAGAACAGGCGTTTGTTATGCATTGGCTGCGTGTCTGCTGTGCTCGGTTTTCTAGTTCAGTACCTGATAGTGTTTAATGGGCACCGAGTTTCAATTGGGAAAGATGAAAAAGTTTTATTAGAGATGATGACGGTTGCAGAATACAGGACTGTATCTAATGCCACTTAAACATGGCTACAATGGTTACATTTTACATTATATATATTTTACCAGAATAAAAAATATATATCATGCTGTAGTTATCAATCATTTCCTAATACTATCCCTGCCAGCATTAGAAAGAGGTAGCCCAATATATACCTTTGACCCTATTTTATTCTTGCCACTATAATTAGAACACCCTCCAAGCAGTCAAGACCTCACTCAACGGCATTTCACATGGATCCCCAGCACCACAAACAACCCTCACACACAAGAAAAAGTGTCCTCACATAGCAGATTTTCCCATTAAGAGCAAAAAGTGAAATGTCACATTCCGACCTCTCGTGCGACACTGAAGTTTACCTTTTGCAGAGCATCAACAAGGATCCTAGAAGCATCTCTGAACTGCTCAGAGTCTTCCCCGTAACGTTTCCCAATTTCATCCAAACCTGCTAGCTCCAGTGAGTACAGATCAGGAGAGTGATCCTTGGCTAGATGCTTATGACGGGACAACTGAGGAGGACAAATAAAAAAAGGTGACAGATAACGTGTGGCGTATAACAGCTGATTCAAGTTTCACACCTAAATAAACTTGGCTTCCACAGTACCCCAGCCACGCCCACAGCCTGTGGTCGAAAATGGTGGTAATGGGGAACTGGTTTAAATGGGAGTTTCTGATAAATCCCACCCAAGTCTCATTTTGGGGAACACTTACAGAACTCCTTAAATATTCAATAAAAGTTCTTAATAAAATTGTTAGGTTTTTTTTCAAAGTTTTTTTTTTCTTTATGACAGCGGAATGCATTACAGTTCTTGTTACACATGTAGAGCACATGTTTTCCTATCTCTGGTTGTATACATAGCATATTCACACCAATTTGTGTCTTCATACCTGTACTTTGGATAATAAGGATCATCACATTCCACCATCATTAATTACCCCATGCCCCCTCCCTTCCCCTCCCACCCCTCTGCCCTATCTAACAAAATTGTTAGTTTTACACCAGGTGCGGTGGCATATGCCTATAGTCCAGCTACAAGCGAAGCTGAGGCAGGAGGATTATAAATTTGAAAACAGCCTGGGAAACTTCATGAGACCCTGTCTTAGAATTAAAAAAAAGTTGGGCACACAGCTCAGTGATAGAGCACTTGCCTAGCATGTGTGAGACCCTGGGGTCAATCCCCAGCCCTGCACACATTTTTTTTTTTTAAACACAACTGCTTAGTTTAAAAACTCAGCTATGGGGAAGCACACAAGGAACAGCTGGTTGGACCAGTTTGATCCCAGGAATTAGTGAACCATCAGGCGCTACTCCCCACAAACCCTCCCTCGCCACTTTCACAGATCCCCAGCGTTGAACTTCCCGATTCCTCAACCCAGTACTGGCTGAAAAAGTTTAAGAAACAACTTCACAAGCTACCAAAGAGGTAAGAATTTCTATTTCAGTTACAAGGATGAGTAACTCAAAAAAAAAAAAAGAAGCCCTTCAGACAGATGTATTCCTTCTCGACTTGGTTGACAGTATTATTTATCCCAACTGTTACTTCTTGTTTTTCAACACAAAGCTACAGATGTAGGAATTATGTCTTAATGGCTGATCAGAAATCAATGCCCAAGTTGGAACTCCAGCCAAGGTATTCTTATTCCCAGGACTATTTTGTGGAGGACATACTGTCTCCTCTAAAAGGAGAAATGCAAAAATAATTTCACGCTCACATGAGTTTGGAATGCCCAGTACCAATACTAATTTCTCAATTTTCATGGGGTCTTAAATCTAGACATTCCGTTCTTTTATTCTGCATTTTCAGGGATTGAATCCAAAGCTTCACAGCTGTTAGGCAAGTGTTCTATTACTGAGCTACGTCACTGGCCCTTTTTATTTGTTGAGACAGGATCTTATTAAGTTGCGCACGCTGGCCTTGAACTTGTGATTCTCCTGTCTCTGCCTCCCAAGTAGCTGGGATTACAGGTGTGTGTGCACTGCCATGCCTGGTTTAGGGCATACATGTCATGCTTTCCAACTGGGTTCACTATCGCAGTGAAGGAGTTTATAGACATCAGAATAAATGGAACTGAAAAATTCAAGCAGCCTACTTACCAAACTTGAGATATCATGTAGCACTTGCAGTTCCGAAAGAAATAGCAGGTCAACCTTCAGAGACCAAAAAAACCCAAAATGAACATTATTTTAAATATGTGTTACAGGTCTATATTTGCCATTTATCAAGTAAAATACAGGCTATTACAAATATTAATCCCATAAGTAAAATTATATAATTTCCCCCTCTTTGGTAAGTTCGCGGCAACTGACAAGGCGTACACAGGCAGGGTGCAGCTGGTAGGAGAGCGCTTACCCAGCATGCCTGAGGCCCTGGGTGCCACCCACAGCACCAGGACAAAACTGCACGTAAAACACTGCTTCCTAACAGAAAGGTAGTGGCCATCCCTTAACACAGTGACTGCCACTCAACAGCTATACTTCTGACAGAACCATGATCCATCATCTGAATTCCACTGTGGTTTTTCCTCAGGGCATCACGATATCCCGTCACGGGCCAGCATGCTCACTCCCCTTGAATACTCTCCATACTGGACAATGGAAAATAGTGGTTCTGGTTGCCCAAAGTAGGTAAATGGTGGACGTCGTCACAAAGGTGGCATGCCATGTGATTACAAGGGTGCAAAAGCAGACGATGAAGCTGAAAGGCAGCGGTCAAAGATGCGGGTGCCCCTTCCACCACAGTGTCCAGAATGAATGAGAAAAACCTAGCAACACGTCGGCAGCGGCCATGATGCCAGCTCCCGCATTACCAGGTGGACACAGCTCCTCCACGGAGACACTGCGGTTCCTGGCTTGTGTGGATGAACAGGGGCAACCCTGCCACTAGAATATAACATTACTACAGCTCGATTCACAACAAAGACTGGTTTACTCATGAGATCATTAAGATGATTACGCCATGAGCCAGGTATGGTGCCACACCCCTGTCACCCCGGCAACTCGGGAGGCTGAGGCAGGAGGATTCCAAGACCAGCCTCAAGCAATTTAATGAGACCCTAAGCAACTTTGTGAAACCTAGTTTCAAAATAAAAAGGGCACAGGGCTGGGGCTGGGGCTTGGTGGTAGAGTGCTTGCCTGGCATGTGTGAGGCCCTGGGTTCCAACCCCAGCACCACATAAAAAATCTAAATAAACAAAATGAAGGTTTTGTGTCTACCTACAACTAAAAATATTTTTTTTAAAAAAGGCTCCAGATATTGCTCAGTGGTTAAGCATCCCCAGGTTCATTCCCCGGTAACCCCCCACCCAAAACAAGAATATTACACCAGTGGAAAAAAACAATTTACTCCAGCAGTAAATCTGTATTTTTTTTATTTTCTAAAAATTCTAACATTTCAAAGTAACGTAAGGAATGGAAAGTTAACAATGATATTTATCTTTTCATTCAACAAGTGCACTACTTACTTCATTGTTCCTACTCAGAGAATTGAGGGGAAGTGAATTGAGAACGGAGTTTTCTTGAAACAGGCGACTACGGAGCTGCCGCAACGTGACTGAAAGGTCTTCAAACACCGAGTTTGCCTTCCCCACCATATACACTCTCTGCAACGAGAACCCCAGACTGAAGTCACCCACAGTCTACAGCCCGTTCAGCACAAGGAGGTCTGACAGTATTTTTCATAAAACTGTTTTTCAATTTTTATTAAGTCATGAAAGCTGCTTTTATTTTTTTTAAAGCATCTTAAATAAAAACTTTAGCACTTACTTCCTCACTAGGAGCCAATTGCAAAACTACGGGAGTTTCTTCAGAAAACAAGGAGTGAATGGAATTTGCGACGCTGTCAAGACTAAAAGGAACCGCCTGCGATTTAAGAATAAGACCACAGTTATTTTCTGAATGAAAGTAGGAAAAAAAGCCATTCAGATGGTATTAAGAAAGAAACCTGGGGACTTTGGTTTTGGTACCTGGGGCACTTTACTGCTGAGCTACATCCTCAGCTCTTTTTAATTTAATTTTTCTTTTGCAGCAGGGTCTTACTAAGTTGCTGAGGTTGGTCTCTAACTTGCAATCCTCCTGTCTCAGCCTCCTGAACTGCTAGGATTACAGACATGTGCTCCTGGGTGGCACCGGTACTTTTTATGGAAATTTGGAAGATGAACACCTGGAGCCCTTTTAAGGCTATAGAGGATTAAACAGCCCCCTAGTGAGCAGAGTCTGTATTCCCAATGTGACTAGATGAGATACAGCTCAAACATGGACAGGACACTATGTAGCACAAACCATTTTCTGGTGGTCATTCATGTACTTGAAGCAACAACGCATTTGGTTTCAATATTGATTAAACATGCTACAATGAATGTGTAAAGTATTTACTTGTATTTAAGAGATTTGAGGAATCAGAAGTACTGAATTTAATTGAAATTAGACCTCATTTTCCATTTTGAAATATTTTTTTTAAAGAGAGAGTGAGAGAGGAGAGAGAGAGAGAGAGAGAGAGAGAGAGAGAGAGAGAGAGAGAGAGAGAATTTTTAATATTTATTTTTTAGTTATCGGCGGATACAACATCTTTGTTTGTATGTGGTGCTGAGGATCGAACCCGGGCCGCACGCATGCCAGGCGAGCGCGCTACCGCTTGAGCCACATCCCCAGCCCTATTTTGAAATATTTTAAATGGATAATAAGATTTAGAGTTCATCTTCAGATAGACTGAAGACTCTCAGACAGGCTATAAAAGTATACTCCAAGAATTTAAGGCTCTTATCTTAGAAATGCATGAAGGTATCAGTAGACGGAAATACCCAACTCTGACAAGACCTCCTTATTTACTTGAGATTTGTATCAAAATATAACAAGCAATCCATACTCATTGTTGAATTCATTAGGAAAGTCTGAGTTCATGTTGGAGACATTTTATCCTGATCCACAGCAGAATTTTAGTGATTATTTTTTTGTTGCTTTCTTCACTCTGTTATCTGGTATAAAAATGTAGTAACAATATGTCATCACTCTTGATTTTAGTAAGACTATGTTAATAATTGTGAAGGTGTTAATATTTTTAATTTTTTTATATATCCTAATGTTAATTATAAAAAAGAACTATGTACATGTTATATTATCAAAATATATATAACATGCAAACAATATAGTGTACATATCCTGGGGTAACAACTCAATAAGCGTTTATACAAATGTATGCATTCATGTAACCCACGCAGACAGGAGGCACCCGAGAAGCATCAGCACCCGAGAAGCACCCACCTCCACCCCCAGGGTGACCAAAATGCTGGCTTCTATCTCCATAGTTGGCTTTGTTCAACATTTTTTTTCAAAGTCTAATTAACATTTATGGAACAAAAGCAGAATATACATATTTTTTCAAATATCCATGGAGACTTTACCAAAGTAAACCATATCCTAGGGAGTGAATAAAAAGGTTTTTTTTTTTGGTTCTACATTATTTTAAAAAATAAATTGTAGTAATTTCCCCATAAAAATTATGTTATTCCTGATATTACTTTATTAAAATAAGCAATACAGCAGTGTTTCTGCTTTAGTAGAGATTTTTTAGTGATTTTTTCCCAATAGTTCCCTTTACTACTTACAAGTTCATGTTTATAAGGAGCAAATTAATGCTAATGTGGTGCGGGCAGGCAGAAATCAATGTGATTATATAAATCTCACTGATGAAATCCCAGCATCAAAATTAAGTTTATCAATTTTATACTTCTGTGAAATGAAATCAATTTTTCTGTTACTCAAGATGCACATTAACTCTTCCCAAAATTCTCTTAAAATGAGTTTATGAGTAACTGAGGTGGGGGGAAGGATGTGCAAACTTGCAAAAGCACACTGTGACCAGCCCCCCAAGTCACCGCAAGTGCTTTCCTTTTGGGATCACAGTCACCTCCTCAGGCTTTGCAGGGAAAACACAAGCGAGTGACAAACTTCCCAATCTCATTTCACCTAGTGAAATGGCGCTTGGGTCAGGAAAGTTGAAGGTAAATGCTAACATGTCCCTAGCAATCGCACAGGAGAAGCGAATGAATCAGATGACTGCCAGACTGTGAAGGAGAAAAAATAGTTATCTAGACAACCAAGCTCACCAAGCAAGAAGCCGAGCTGCTAAGAACACGGCAACTGTTTTCTGCCACCATATTCTAAGGAAAGGCCCGTTTGTCCAGGAGTTTCTGTATCTACAGGACTTAAAACAGCTAGCTAATCAAATGGAAGCTTCATTAAGTGGAATTCTAAGACACTCTGGTTTTAAGGTTTTGTGGGGTCTGTCATCTGAGCCTTCTGTATCGTTCCCCATCTTCTGCCAGGAAAAGTATTCTAAGCAGCCAATCAGGGGCAAGCAATAAAAGGAGCTCTCTTCACAGCTTCTCATGTAAAGTGAGACTAGTCTGTTTTAAAATGTTTGGTTTTGGATTATATGCTAATAAAAATCTTGCAATGGCATTTTGGTTTTTTATATATTTATTTTAAAGAAACTCCACAATGATTTTTCCCAGGAATCACATAATAAATGCCATTAATACTCTTGGTGAAAATGTTCTGCCTTCCGATCTTTATTGTTTCCTTCCTTCCACTTTACTTGCATTTACTATGAAACTTTTTGGTTTCTTGTTTTTTCTTTTTTTAAAATATTTTTTAGTTGTCAATGGACCTTTATTTATTTTTTTATCATTTTCATTTTTTAAAAATTTGTTTTAATTAGTTACACATGACAGTACAATGATCTTGACATATCATACATTTGGACCTTTATTTTATTTATTTTATGTGGCGCTGAGGATTGAACTCGGGGCCTCACATATGCTAGGCAAGCACTCTACCACTGAGCCACAACCCCAGCCCACTTTTTGGTTTCTTTAGCTTATTAATTTCCAATCTTATATAACCTAAATTGCCTAGTATGTGCATCTTAAGCTATAAATTTCCCTTTTACACTGGGTGTGATGCAACACCTGCAATCCCAGAGGCTCAGGAGGCCAAGGCAGGAGAATCGCAAGTTCAAAGCCAGTCTCAGCAACTTAGTAAGGCATCTGGCAACTTAGCAAGACCCTGTCTCAAAACAAAAAATTTAAGAAGGGCTGGGGATGTGGCTCAGTGGTAAAGTGCCCCTTGGTTCAATCCCCAGTACCAAACCAAACAAAACAAATCCCTTTTCTTACCACTTCAGCTGTTCAGCTGAACCCCACACAATTTTTAAATATAAGGTTCATTATTATTCAGTTCTAAATAATTTGGAAATTTCTACAGTGATTTCCTCTTTAACCCATGAATTATTCAGGAGTGCATCTATTCCAACTGTCTTTCTTGTTGTCTTTTTAAAATAAATGAATTTTCAAGAATTACATATACACAGAGTTGAAAGAGACAAATAGTTCTATAAGACATTTTATGAAAAATGTTTGCCTCGCCCCTCCTTTCCCATTCTTCTGAGGCACTCTCAAATCCTTTTGTTTTTACCACCTTCTTTAAATAAGATGCTTATGTGACTACATTTTGATTTTCAAGTGTAGGCATTATCTATTTACTGTCCATTCTAGAAAACAAGGACTTAGCTCTCCCGCATCACCAACCATAAACTCATCCTCTTTCCATCTTTCAACAGACGCAGCAGAATTGTCCCTGGATCGGTGTTGTTTCATTCTTATGACTATCTATGTAATATTCTCACCCAGCCTCACACTAGGAAATCGCCACTTTTCCAGCCCACAATGGCAATGAGGGGAAATCTGCTCTCATTCTACTCTCATTCCTTGGTAATGACAATGTCTTTTCTCTCTGAGAGCTTTTAAGATTTCCCATTTCCTTGATGATTCTTCAATTTCACTACGCCTAGGTGTTGTTTTGGACTTGGCCTCCTGGATATTCGGTATGCTTTAAATCTGCAGTGTCACATTTTTTGTTTGTTTTTATCATTTCCAAATACTTATTTTATTCTTAATTGACAAATAATAATTGTATACAGTTATGGGGTAGAATGTGATGTTTTGAAACATGTTTACAAGGTGGGATGGTTAAATATTAGGCTAACTAACAATCTCATATACTTTTTTTTTTTGTGTGTGTGTGTGTGTGTGGTGAAAACATTTAAGACCTACTCTTTTTTTTTTTTAGTTGATGGACCTTTATTCATTTATTATTTATATGTGGTGCTGAGATTTGAACCCAATGCCTCACACATGCTAGGCAAGCACTCTGTCACTAAGCCACAAGCCCAACCCTAAGATCTACTTTTTTAGCAATTTGAAAATGCAATTCATTCAACTGCCTGTAACCTCAGTTGCTTGGGAGGCTGAGGCAGGAAGATTGTAAGTTTGAGGCCAGCCTGGGCATCTCAGTGAGATCCTCTCTCAAAATACAAAAGGAGGGACTGGGGATGTAGCTCAGTGGTAAAATATCTCTGGGTTCATTCCCCAGTACCACGACCCCCTCCGCAAAAACCCACAATGCATTATTATTTATGATAGTCACTATTTTGTGCATTAGACCCCTGAAGCATGAGCCAGCAATTCTACTTCTGGCATATGTCCCAAGGAGGAGTCGGAATCAGCTTGCCAAAGAGATTTCCACACTCCATGTTGATTGCAGTATTAGTCACTATAGCTTTGTTATGAAAGCAGCCTAGGTACCTACCCATAAGCAGAAAATGGATAAAGAAATGTGGTAGGGCTGGGACGTAGCTCAATTGTAGAGCATTTGCCTAGTATGCAAGAGGCCCTGGGTTCAATCCCCAGCACTGGAAAAAAAATTGTGATATATAAATATATATATATATATATACACACACACACACACACACACACACACACATACACACACACAGATATAGATACATACATACATACAGTGAATTACTATTCAACTTTAAAGGGAGGCAGACATCCTGTTATTTATAACAACACCGGGGAACTTTGAGGACATTATGTTAAATGAAATAAGCCTGGCACATTAGAAAACATACTGCATATTCTCACATATGAAATCTACAAAAAAGTTGAACTCATAGAAATAGAAAGAGAAAGGTAGTTACCAAAGGCTGGGTAGGAGGGCTGGTGGATGGAACAGGGGTATGTTGATCCAGATATGTTTTTTGGTTTTGTTTTGTTTTGACATTGGGGATTGAACTCAGGGGCACTCGACCACTGAGCCACAACCCCAGCCCTATTTTGTATTTTATTTAGAGACAGGGTCTCACTGAGTTGCTTAGGGTCTTACTTTTACTGAGGCTGGCTTTGAACTCGTGATCCTCCTGCCTTAGCTTCCTGAGACGCTGAGATTACAGGCGTGCGCCACCATGCCCAGCTCAGATACTTTTTTAAGGTATCATTTTGTTATTATTTTCAGATTTAACTGCACTGCGTTCAGAGAGGGTGGTTAATATGATCCTGATTCTTTATCATTTGTTCCGATTTGCCTTGTGGTCTAGTACATGCTTGTTTTGTAAGCATGCCATGTGTGCTTGGAAATCGGCCATAGGAAAGTCTGAAAAACAAATGCCCAGAAAATCAGCATCGCACAGACCACAGTCTTATAGTAAAATGAAAAAATTTAAGTTAGAAATTATTAAAAAAATAACCCAGGGCTGGGGCTATAGCTCAGTGGTAGAGCACTTGCCTTGCACACATGAGGCACTGGGTTCGATCCTCAGCACCACATAAAAATGAATCTACAACTATCTACAACTAAGAAATATTTTTTAAAAAAGAACCCATACATTTGGAAATGAAAAAAAATTTCTAAATAACTCATCACAATCTAAATTCTGAAATATTTAGAATATCAACAAACATATCACCGATCAAAAATGTCTTACAACTGCCTCGCGTGTCTTACAGTTTCTATTGCACAATTTGAATACACATTCTAAAATGGCTTTTCAGCTGATCTAGGAAGATGAGGTGTTACTGTGGCTGACACCTTTCTCGGGGCATTTTGTTTTTTCCTTCAAGTACTTTCTGACTTTCCTTCAATTATTTATTGTCCCCGTGCTGGGGAGACAAGCCAAGGCCTCGCACAGGCTAAGTAAGTGCTCTACCACTGAGCTACACCCTTGGTGCACACCTTCAATTTTTTATAACAGCTAAAGAAGGTGTCCCTACAGGGTGAGTGGTGAATTCGGAAGGAACCTCCCTACCCCTGTAATTCAGATTTCTCTGGGGGAATCTGGGGCCCATGGCCCAGGGCGGCAAGCCAGCTCCTCTGCAGCAGCCCCAGGCAGCTGGGGTTTCATTAGTCCCTTTCTCAAGAGCAAGTGGACAGACAGCATTTTACAGCTCCTCACCTTCGGCAGGAAACATCCTTTCAGTGTCAGCTCCTGCTTACCACGGTGGCCTCTGAGTTTTCTATTTCTATCTGGCACCTGTGTGCACCCCTGTCTTGCTTTCAAGGTAGCTGTGATCATGAAAATGTTTTGTGACCTTTTTTTAATATTTATTTTTGAGTTGTAGTTGGACACAATACCTTCATTTTTTTTAAAGAGAGAGAGAGAGAGAGAGAGAGAGAGAGAGAGAAAGAGAGAAAATTTTTTAATATTTATTTATTTTTTTAGTTTTCGGTGGACACAACATCTTTATTTTATTTGTATGTGGTGCTGAGGATCGAACCCAGCGCCTCGCGCATGCCAGGCGAGCGTGCTACCGCTTGAGCCACATCCCCAGCATTAATACCTTTATTTTATTCATTTATTTTTATGTGGTGCTGAGAATCGAACCCAGGGCCTCTCCCATGCTAGGCGAGCGCTCTACTGCTGAGCCACAACCCCAGCCCTGTTTTGTGATTTTATCCAGCACGTCCATGTGCTTGCAGTGGATGGAGGGCCTCTCCCATCAGCTCATCGCCAACGTTGCCTGAAAGGCCAGTGAAGGAATAAGGGAGCCAGCAAACAGCCTTTTGTCTCAGAGGGAAAGTTCTAAAGGGAAGATGACAGGACAATGCCCAAGAAAATGTCAGAAGGACACACCCTCAAGTGGCTCTCTTTTAGTGGCACTCTTTCTCAAGCTTCTGACCATTCTGAGCAGGGCAACTTGTCTATCTCTTATCTTCGAAAGAATTCTCACCCATGGAGAATGGCCAGGTTTCCATAACTTGATAACTACCATTATCTTTTTAATGAAACTGTGTTCTGAAAAGAATTTCGAAAGAGAGTGTGTTTTAAAGAAATTGTGTATCCAAACAAACAAACAAACAAAAAAGTGTGTTTAGCATGCTTGAGGTCTTGGGTTCCATCCCTAGCACTAGCACTTCCCCACAAAAACTTTTAGTGCGAGAGAGATAGACTCACATTCTCCAAAGGGTAAGAGATGACACTGCCTGGAGGGAGAGCCAGCTTGTCTACTCCCTTCACCATCACCATAATGGTAGCCCGGGGCCGATGAAACAGGTTCCCCACAGCAAGTCCTGGCCAAGAAAGATCCTAAATGTCGAAAGGCATAAAATGGTGCTTAATTATCAACCCAGAAAACCATCGCCCCATAATATCAACTAAGCTAAGTTAAGGGGTTCTGATGACCCTGGCCAAGAAAATTCACGGGGACAATAATCATTTTATAAAATAAATAGTAGCTGCAATCTCCTAATCAAGGATGCTGATTTCTACCTTCTTCATTTTCTTAAGATTCTGGATTTGAAACAAAGTCTACTAAGAAATCAGCTCAAACTTGCTGTGGGGGAAAAAAAAAAGCAGGCAAGTAAACACAAAACAAGGACTTTTTAAATTCCACATTGCAAAACATTCTCCTCTTCCTATAACCATGGACAATTTCTTCCTCTACATCATTTTGTATCCTTACATATGGAATCACCTTTCTCTCTCTCAGTGACATAGCAAGACTGTCATTATAAAATTCTCTTTAGACTAAATACAAACAAAATCCCTTCTGAAAGTAACTCATGTCAGTTTACTAACAATTTTCTTTTTTTAATACCAGGAATTGAACTCAGGGGAACTCAACCACTGAGCCACATCCCCTGCCTTTTTTTGTATTTTATTTAGAGACAGGGTCTCACTGAGTTGCTAACTACCTCAATAAATTACTGAGGCTGGCTTTGAACTTGGAATCCTCCAGCCTCAGCCTCCCAAGTTGCTGGGATTACAGGTGTGCACCATCCACTATGCCTGGCCAGTTTACTAACAATTATTTCTAAAGGTAATTTTAATAGCCATTTGGAGTCAAATTTAAGGTTGTAGGGTTTGGAGTATAGCTCAGTGGTAGAGCACTTACTAAGCATGTGTGAAGCCCTAGGTTCCATCCTCAGCACACACACACACAAAAAATCAAAAAAACAATTCATTAAGGTTATAAAGAATTTAGGTAGAACTTTCATCCTTAAACATACAAATATGTTCACCCTGGTTGCCCAGAGATGACACAGAGCCAGGGGTTCCACCCTTTGGCCCAGCAGCTCAGCAGTTCCCATGAGTAGCTTCTTGCAAGCACACTAAGGATCTAGAAGGAAAGTTCCTTTTGGTGACTGAAGATATCTAGGGACCACATCGAATTCACTACATGCATAATGCGGGAGGAGACAATAAGAAAGCAAAATGCATCTCTTTCCTTCTAAGCCCTGAGCTTCAGATTTCTGGGATTGGCTGGATATAGACAACCTACGCTACAATCATGTAAGCAGCCAGTGACTACAACACATAATAGTTTCAGACTAAGAAACCAAGGTCCTAGGCTGCCCCAGGACTACATGATTACCACGTTATTTTCCTAGTCTCAGACAAGATGTGTATCTAATATTATCATTTATAGCAAATCTATCACCTGCACTAAAAGAAAAGATATATCCTATTAATAGTAGAATACCTCTGTTTATTTACTATGTGTCAATTAAAAATAAAGATATATTTAGCCAGGTACACTGGCGCACGCCTGTAATCCCAGCAGTTCCTGAGGCTGGAGGCAGGAGGATCTTGAGTTCAAAGCCAGCCTCAGAAAAAGCCAGGCCCTAAGCAACTCAGTGAGACTCTGTCTCTAAATAAAATATAAAAAAGTGCTGGGGATGTGGCTCAGTGGTTGAGCACCCCTGAGTTCAATCCCTGGTACCCTCCCCACCCCAAAAAAAGATATATTTAAAAAATATTTAAAAGCTAAAAAAAATAGGACAAATGCATTATCTGGCATACAAAGAATTTTTGAACGATGACTAAATAATTACATGGTAAATAATTTATAATAATTTTATTTCAGAAACTAAGCTTGAAGCACTTTTCAAAAATCTCCCCAACCAGAAATGAGCTTTCAAAAACTTTAGTAATCAGTAGTGAATATACCTATATATGTTTGTTACTTCCTTGGTCTCTTAGAAGAAATCAGCAAATGTGTTTTTAGAAAGAATTGCAAGCATTTAAAAATATATACATACTTCTTTCACGGAGAAGCCCATGGATAATGCAGCCACATCTGGGATTCTTTCTCCTGGTATAGGCCAATTTCCATTTCGGAAAACAACAGACCCTGGTGATCTTAATATACTGAACTCATTCCCCAAAACCCCTGAAAAGAAAACAGATTCAATGAATTATCAGCACCATAACTCTTTTGTACCCACCTTGAAAACTGTTAAATATAATACATGTTTCCCCACCATCCACCAACTTGGCATACTAAATTACAGTTGACGAAATGCTGAATCCTCAATGTCAACAAATTATTTTTCAAAGTTTAAGTTGAACCCAGGGCCTGTGCATGCAAGGCAAGCACTCTACCAACTGAGCTATAGTCCCAGCCCAAGTTCATATATTCTGCTCGAACAAAAGTACAACCACGAAACAGGATTTTCCTAATGATGTAGACACCTTCCTACAGACAACACCTAAAAGGCACATGTGACCATCTGGCAAAAATTAGCAGTCAGTGGCATTTCTCCAGAATTTAAAAACAACAACAACAAAAAGTAAAACCCTGGCACAGGCTAAAAAGAAAGAAAACTTAAAATCTCTAAATTATTTCTACCCTCGACCCTCTCTACCAAGTGTGAATTCATAAAGTTTCTAGTATCTCATTATAAGACTTTATAAGACTTTAGTATGTTCTTATCTCAGGATAGATCAATGTCCTACATGCAAACCTAGTGAAATGAGAACTGTCAAGTGGAGGGTGCCTGTGACCAGTCACAAAATAAAACAATTCAGACTTTAGAAACAAAGTCCACGCGGTATTTTCAGTCAACCTATCTGGAGGGTGTGAAAAGGTATTCTGTAATGATTAAGTCAACTACTCCAAGGGTATGGTGTCTGGATTTAAAGATAAAGGCTAATTGAATAAAGGGACCATTTTTATAAGTCCTCCAAGGATAAGGCTAAGGTTTTTGGCTTCTTTTTTTTTAACCTTTATTTTATTTATTTATTTTTATGTGGTGCTGAGGATCAAACCCAGGGCCTCACATGTGCTAGGCAAGCGCTCTACCGCTGAGCCCCAGCCCCAGCCCCAGCCCCAGGTTTTTGGCTTCTTCCCCCATTATGTATTAACCCAGTGGTGTCTAGTTTATACAAGGCAAGGAACTAGTGGAAAGTTTTAGGTTCTTATGAAAATATCAGCTGCAAGTCCAAAACAAATCTTGGCTCGTATAGGAAGATGAGACTTTAATAAAGCAGGGCTGTTGTTCTCGACTTAGAGAAGTACCATTTACAGGGAATAGGAATAAAGTTTGGAAGCGCCAGTAAATGTCTTGGTGTTGCAGTATTGACGGTAAATAAAAGGCCTCGGGATGGTGCTGATACAACACAAAGACTTAGGTTTCAATTTGACACAGCAGCCAGGACAGGGATTTCCAAATCATTCTAGCCAGAGGCAGTTCAAAAACTAGCAGACTGGAAGGGTCACTTGTAACCCACAGACATCTTGGTTCGCTAAACTGTAAGGAAAATGGGGCAGCACAAGACCTATGCTTTCCAAGTACCATTCGCTTTTAAGGAACCATATTTTCACCTGGAGTACCTTTGTTTTGAGATGTGGCCCTACTCACTCAACCCTGCAAAAGCCATACTATTTAACTTTGTGTCACCTTTGTAGTTAGATTAACCTCCATGGACATACAACAAACTCTTTCATGAGGCTACTGCTTTAGGAAACCTTAGAAATAGGCTCCTATACAGAGAAGGGTCACCTTGTCCAAACTTCTGCTCACTGCAGGTATCACAGCTCTGGGGCGCCTGGCTGCAAGCCACCCATACTTGACTTGAACATCACCAATCATGAGGAACCCCATCTCAATTTACAAACACTGTATTTACCTGAAGTCAGCTCCACTGTCCCAACATTCTAGTCCTTTGAAAAGTTGTTCCTCCTTGTACTGAACTGAAATGGGCTCCCTGACGTTCAGCTTCTTGGGTTATCACTCAGTCTCACCTGATAACCTTGTCCCCAGAAAGAAGAGGAATTCCTCTCCTCATCACCAATTTATCTGCACAAGCCCCTCCCTGTATGTCCTCTCCCTCCAGACATGAGGGCAGGGATGGCCCCCTCCACTCTAACAGAGGCTTGAGTTCAGCCTTCTTAGGGACTTTCATTCATTCACCTACAAAGTTAAGCCACTATTCTGAGACAGACAACATATCAGAAGATAGGCGACGATATGGTGGTAGGCATAGAAAGATGTCCCTGAAGAAAATCAGCTCTGTGAAGGAGGGACTTGTGTCTTGTTCACTCAGTATCCCCAGGGTAAGATCGGTGCTGGACCAATTGGTACTCAATAAATACTTGCTCAGTTAATGAGTGAATGAAGTCACACCTCAAACTACCAACATTCCCCTTTCAAAAACATGCTGAGGGTGTGCCCATTCTAAAATTAAAATGACAAACAATAACTCCCAAACCACTACCAGCCTCTGCTTCCCTTCAAAGGAAGAATCCTAGGACTGGAATCAATCATGACCTGCTTCTCTACCTCCTGGACGCTACCCAGCTACCAACCCCAGAGTTCCTGATCCCTCCGCCAAGTCCAAAAGACAATTTTCAGCCCTTAATTTACTGAACTTCCCGAAGCATCTGAAATGGGAATACCCTCCTTGAAAATCTCCTTTCTTGAACTTCACGAAGCCAGGGTCCCTGGTTTTCCTTCAATCCCTCTAGTTGCTTTCCTGTTTCTCTTCTCATCCTTTGAAGCAGTGATGGCCCAACTTTTTAGATTTCAACCCTTTCAGCACAAAGATGGAAGGAAGCCCGTACATATGTGTATATGTGTGTACACGTGGGTGCAAGCATATGCTGCACACTTGTACTAAAATAATAGGCTACAGGGCTGGGGATGTAGCTCAGAGGTAGAGCACTTGCCTAGGATGCTTGAGGCCATTGGGTTTAATCCCCAGAACTGTAATAATAACAATGATATTAATACTAACAACAATAGGCTATATATTTGTACTACATTACAAAGCACACAGAAATGAAAATTTCTAATAAGATTGATACCTGTATAGTATTCTTCCCAATCTAATCATGAGAAAACATCAAACTGAGGGACATTAACAAGTGACCATTACTGTTTACAAAAAGATGACTTTTTAAAGTTCTAGTATATTCTCCTAACATCTAAATGGATCACCTACCATATTCCACTTCGGAGATCTGAGAGCTCCATTCTTGACCCCCTACTTTCCTATTTTATAGAGCTCTCCCTGGCTGAGCCCATCCACTCCTAGGTTGTGAACACAGAAATGCACTGATGCCTCCCAGATTTTTATTTCCAGCCTAGATCTCCCTTAGGTCTGAGACCTATATACTCAACAGTCTGTTGACATTTCCTTCTAAGTCCCACCTGCCCTTCAGACTCAACAGGTTTAAAACTGGATCTACCATCTTTCCACATGCTTCTCCTGCATTCTTTGGCTCCAAAAAGGTTTCCACCTTCTGCCCAGTTGCTTGAATCAGTTGCCTTTAAATATATATCGTTTAGTTTTCAGCAGACACAACATCTTTATTTGTATGTGGTGCTGAGGATCGAACCCAGCACCGCGTGCATGCCAGGCAAGCGCGCTACCGCTTGAGCCACATCCCCAGCCCCAAAATATATTTTTTTTAAACCTAAAAAACAATTTTGGTATTTGGATTGAACCCAGGGGTGTTTAACCACTGAGCCACATCCCCAGCCCTTTTTATGTTTTCACTAAGTTGCTTAGGGTCTCCCTAAGTTGCTGAGGCTGGCCTTAAACTTGTGATCCTCCTGCCTCAGCCTCCTGAGCCACAGGGATTACAGGCACGTGCCAAAACGGCTGGAACTTTTAAATCCTTTTGCAGCACCACGACTAATTGAACCACCGAATTCCACTGAGTGCTTTTTCTTATCATCTCCTGAATCCTTTTCCCTCAGTGTCCCTCACCAGGTTTGCTAAATCTGGCTGCCTCTATGACCCTGTGGTGTCACTCTCTGATCCAGTTTTCTCATCACTTTTACAAAATACAAATGTGTTTGTCCACCTCTCTGCTTAAATGTCCAGAGCCTCTGACGCAAATCTAAAACATAATAGCCCAGAGGCCTTAGCAACCTTACTTCTGGGATCTCTCCAACTTAGCCCCTATACATTCTTGCCTCAGCAAACTATTTGCTCTTTTCCTTTTACGTGTCTGTGCTTCTGTCTAAAATGCCTTTTTTTTCTTTCTGTGTATTTTCTTTTCTTGCTGGGAATGCTACACAAGTGCTCTCCCACTGAGTTATATCCCTAGCCCTTAAAATGTCCTTTCTTTTCACCCCAACCTTTCCCGTACTTGCCCTGTGAGGTACCTCCCCAGTCTGGGTGAGAGGCTCCGTGTCCTTCTAAGAACTCCATCATACTATGCTATGATCTATGAATGGATGGAATCTATCAATATGAAAAAAGGGGGGGGGTCTAGTTTTGTCCTCCTGGGTATCAGTGACCAAATCAACTCCATCTTCTACATGATATCCCTTAAATTCCATGTGATTCACTCTTTGCCTTTCCTCTCAAGGTTAAATATCTGATTTTTTTTTTCAAATACTCCTCAGGACATGATATTTATAACTCTAGTTCCTTAGTTCTCTTTCCAGTTCTGTAACCATGTTTTAAAAGATTTTGATTTTCTTCTCAAATAGAGAAGTTGGAGCTCTTGAAGATGTTTTCCATTAAATTACACTTAGTCATTGTGGAAAATAATAATTTAACCTCATCTGACAAGACCCAGCAATGCAGAAGTTCTTGGTTTGTAGAAACTAGATCATTCTAGTAAGGAAAGCATGTTTAAACCATGTACAGAAACAATTATTTGATGTCAGACTCAAAACCAAACCAGAAAACCTAAACCTCACTGAATCAAAACAACGTCATTAAAGCAGACAATTTCAACAGATGTTTTGTTTAAAGCACAGTATTAAAGGGAAGATTTTCTTAATTTCAAAAACTCAATTAAAATAAAAAATTCACCTAAAGTATCGTCTTTTCTTGTGTGTGTGGTACTGACAATTGAACCTGGGGGCACTCTACCTCTGAGCTATATTCCCAGCCCTGTTTATGTATTTCTTATTTTGAGACACGGCTTGTTAGTCATTAAGACAGGCCTCCTCGAACATGGCAATCCTCCCCCTCAGCCTCCAGAGTGGCTGGAATTAGAGGCCTGAGCCACTATGCCCAATCCAAAGTATCTTAATGGACAGATCAGAATGACCTTTTCAAAGTCAGCTAACGAAAAGAAACAAAAAGCTAGGTGTGGTGGCACACCTCTGTAGTTCCAGTGATTCAGGAAGCTGAGGCAGGAGGATCACCAAGGCCAGCCTCAGCCATTTAGCAAGACTGTCCCGAAATAAAAAATAAAAAGGGCCGGGTTGGGAGTATAGCTCAGTGGTAGAGCATTCCTGGGTTCAATCCCTGGTTTCACACACAAAAAAAGAAAGAAAATAAATATAACTATTATCAGCACACATCCCTGAGCACCTCCAGAGATGGAAGAGAGCTACCCATTTCAAGAACATCACTGGTCTATACCTCCCACAGAATTAAATTGTCATTCCTGACGCAGGACCTCCCACAGCATAGGCACAGACCTCCCACTGGTTTTAAAGTGACACATGGGAGACCAGGGCACCAATTCCTCCAAGTTGTTCTCAACTTGGGCTCTTGTTGCCCATAGTGTGCATTCCCTGGCTCGGTCTCCATCACACTCACATTCTCCCATGCAGCACTGCCTTTGCCACAACACACATTATGGAAAAGGCCCGTGCTTTGGAGCCAGTTGGTCTGGGTTCAAGTCCAGCTTCACTACTCACTGCCTGTATGGTGTTGAATAATCTATTTAGGTTTGATCACTCTGCAAAACGAGGACGACACCCTTTTCTGAGGATTGCTGTCAAATGCAATGCATTACCACATAATACACAAGTTGAGAGGCCAAATGTTCGCTGATTTCCACTCTTGCTCAATGCTAGGGAACCCAGGTTCCTCTCAGAAAGCTGCCATTGATTTGACATGTGACCCTAAGGATGTGACTCACATCCCAGTTTCCAAATCCTTAAAACTGGGAACTGTGACAAACTATGGAGAGGTGCTTTGTGTTCACCTGAAGATACAAACCACATAAAATAATGACACCACCCCAATTTTTACATCCTGAAACATACTTGAGTTAGAGCCGTCACCATTATTGATGACAACCACTACATTGAAGACATTAACCGAATGCAAAGAATAATAATAAAGGCAGCAGCCAATGGCAGCTAAGGAATCGACCTTTCCTTCTTCGCAGCGGGCTGTGGTTCACCAGTCCATTGAGAAATGCGCCCGACCTCCGAAGGGCCTCCCGAGCCGGAAGAGGAGGCCAGGCTGATTGGAGGTTGGCGGCACTGCGGGAGGACGCGCCTTCCTCAAAAAGGCGGAGGGTGGAGGCCAGCTCCGAGAACCCCCCAAGGAGCCCGGCCCTGGCCCTGGACCGTCGTTCCCTAAGGCCGCACCGCTACGAGCGGATCCCGGGGAACAGCCCTGAGAGAGGCGGCTGAGGCGAGGCCGCCTCTGGCTGCCCGCACTGCGGCATCCGCCGGGCAGCCGCCCACCCCCGGCCGCCCGGGACCCCCGAGCCCCGCGGCGCAGGGCTTCCCGAAGCACGTCCCGCACGTCCGCCCCGACTCCTCACCCGCCACCGACAAGCACAGGATCACGGCGAGCACAGCCATGGTGCCGCGGCGGCTTCAGCAGCGCAGGGCGACACTGAGAGGGCGGGCGGGATTCGAGCGACCACCGCAGCTTGAGTGGGTGACGCGCTTGATATCGCTCCGATTCCGAGAACCCGCCCCTTTGTTGCGCCGGGACGGCTGGCGCCTTCTCAACCAATTGGCAGCTACGCCGCGAACTACGGGAGAGACGTAGCAGGCAGCGGCCAGCCTTTTGGGCGGGGTATAGAATGATGGATGGAATGCCCTGCCAATGGTAGCCAACGATTGAAGAGCTGGGCGGTGCCGACCTCCTGCCGGCGATGACGGGTCATAAGATGAAGGGTAAGGCAGGGGGTGTTGAGGGGCTGACCGAGCCGGTCGCGGGGTCCCGAGAGCCCACTGGGTGAGGCTGCTTCGTGAGTGCCGACTTTTTGTTCAGTCTCCGGCGACGATCTCCAACTGGGGGGGGTCTGTCTTTCCGGGTCGTGGGCTCCACCCTGCTACGAATGCCAACTGTACAACGCCAGGTTCGGGTTTCGCTTTAACAAGTACCCAGATGTTGAGCATCTGCGGGGAAAAAAGCTAGATGCCCCCGGGAATCCCTGCCCCCAAGGAGGGGTGTTCGTTAAAATACAGGATTCCCAGAATTGAATTTCAGATAAACAACAAATACTTTTTAGTATGTCTCGAACATTTTTATGGGACATACTAAAGCAAGTATTCATTTTTTTTATCTGAAAATCAAATATAACTGAGCGTCCTTATTTTGATTAGCCGAATCTGGCAGCCCTGCCTCCGAATACTTCCGAACTATCAAGAATGGTGGGACGGAACATCCATTTTTCAGTTTCTAGTCTGGGCAAGGTGTTCTGTGACGATATAGCAGGGCTAGACTTAGTAATTGGACCAGGATCTTCCCTTCCCACAGCTTATGGTCTTTAGTCTCTACGGTGTGAAGCAGGAAATGACACTGGTTAGAAAATGATACTCCTGCTGAAGACCTTCACAGATGGATATGATTTCAGTATGCGAGGAGGTAGGGAGAGCTTCTTCCAGGTAGGGGAAACTCTAAAGTAAGAAAGCCTCCTCATTAACTATTCAGCTTGAAGAATAGATTATATGAGGGAAGGGGATACCAAGCTAAAACTTTAAGTTAGGGACATATTTATTAAGAATCTTGAAATGTACATGAGAAAGAACTACACTTTTCAGGAAATGGGGAGCCATAGAAGGTGGTTGAGTACTGTTCAGTGCACAATATAAGACAGACTTATTAGGAGAAGAATGTCTCTGTTTTCTCAGTTCCCACTCTTTATTTTCTTCTTAACTTGGAAGGAGAAAAGAGACAGAGAGACAGACGGACGGATGGACAGGCATGCGCGCGCCCGGTTTGAAAACAGCAATCCCAGGAGTTTCCCAAGCAGCAGAACAACCCAAGGAAAATTTGCCCACCTCAAAACTGGAATCAGAAGATTCCCCATATACTCAGCCTGAGCTTTCTAGAACCCATTATGCTTATCAAAGCCACTGTGTGTATGTGTCTGTTGCAAGCACTCCACCACCAAGCCACATGCCCAGCCCCAAAGCCACTCTCAATTTAGAAAACGAACTCTGGATTTTCTTCCTCAACCTCAGGAAACTCTGAAGTCTCAAAATTGCATTTTTTTCCAGCAGAGAATTTTTACAAATGTGACTTAAATCTGAAAACACAGAGATATTTTGTCCATTGAAAATATAAAATTATGAGAACCAAAATGTCTAAAGCAGCTAATTTCCAAAACATCAACTCTAACATGACTAGCTTGAAAAAAAATTTTTAAATCATTTTTAGGCATGATGAATTCATTTTTGTGCACATCAATTGAAAAGTCCTTCTTGCTTCATATCCTAGAACAGTTTTAAACCAGAGGCCCTTCAAGAGCTTATCTAAATTACCCTTATTTAGGGAGATAAATCAGCTAAAAGTGGACCAGAGTTTCTGCAGTTTCATCTAGCCTAAAGAAACAGGGGAAGGAGTTTTTTTTTTCTTTTTCTGTTCTTAAAAGAGTTCTAGGACAATCTTATTTCTTTTAATTTGAGGAATAGCATCAAAATTGTATAGATAAGAATACAAAACAAATCTCCACCCTGCAAGAAAACCTCATAGTGTCACAATCTTTTTTACTCTGTTTGTCTTGAGAAATAACATAGTCTTTTGGGCTAAGGGCAAATAGCTTATCCTTACATCGAAAGTTCCCTTCCAGCTTTCTCAGAGGACCATTACTGCTTATTAGAGCCTCAGAATTTAGCAAGAAATGCTCTGGAAGCCTTCTCCTCGGTGCATAGATTGAGAGATTGAACCTAGGGAAGTGCATATGTTGTCAAGATCACACTGTGAGTGGTCAGCAGTTCTGTTTTATGATTCAGTCTTTTTTTTAAAGAGAGAGAGACTGAGAATTTTTTAATATTTATTTTTAGTTTTCGGTGGACACAACATCTTTATTTTATTTGTATGTGGTGCTGAGGATCGAACCCAGCACCCCGCGCATGCCAGGTGAGCGCGTTCCCTCCTGAGCCACATCCCCAGCCCATCAGTCTTTTGTTCTTTGGTACCAGGGATTAAACCCAGGGACACTTAACCACTGAGCCACATCCCCAGCCTTATTTTGTAATTTATTTAGAGACAGGGTCTCACTGAGTTGCTTAGCACCTCGATAAGTTGCTGGGGCTGACTTGCAATCCTCCTGCCTCACCCTCCGAACTAGTTGCTGGGATTACAGCTGCCCCCATCCCTGCCTGGCTACAATGGATGATGTACTGTGCAGTTAACTTTTCCTTTGAGGCATTAAGAGGTGCATATGTGTTTGCAGAAAAGGCCTATTTGGCAGCTTAAAAAAACAAAACAAAACAAAACAAAAAAAACAACCTTCTTCCCCTTCCCTTGCTGCCACAGGCCAGGGGCCAGCCAGCCATTGCCCTGAGGGGAAGACTCAGAGGAGAAAGGGAAAACAGAGATGTCAACTTCTTGGCTCTTGAATTTCAAGACTAAAGTTCTGAATGTGAGATTTGAAAGAACACACATTTTTGTTGGCGTTCCTAATTCTGTTCCCTTCCCCAATTCATTCTAGCAGTGAGATCTGAGTGACCCCAGAGAGAGCTTGGTGAGATGGCCTGGCCTGCAAACCAGCCCCCTGGAAGCCCTATAGAGGCTGAGGTCATGCTCTGCCCCAGAGCATGCAGCCTCCCACTCAATGATAATAATTATTACTAATGAAGAATTTCTGCTCTTCAAAATACTGGGGAACATTTTTTTTTTTTTTTTTTTGGTACAGAGGATTGAACTCAGGGGTGTTTTACCACTGGGCCACATCTCCAGCCCTTTTCATTTTTTATTCAGAGACAGGGTCTCAGTAAGTTGCTTAGGGTCTCCCTGAATTGCTGAGGCTGACCTTGAACTTGTGATCCTCCTGCCTCAGCCTCCTAAGCCTCTGAGATTACAGGCATGCACCACCATGCCCAGCTCTTGGGAATGATATATGGTTATATTGTGTGCGCATACAAATATGTAACAACAAATCCCACCGTTATATATAATGATCATGCACCAACAAAAATATGTAAAAAAAGGATTTCTGTTCTTCAAAAGACATCATATGCAGTACAGAAAGGTGGGGAAGGGAGAGGAGGATAGCTTTACAGTGCAGAAACCTGACAACACTCCCTCAGTCAGGAGATCAAGGTCAACATCAGCAGTGATAAACCACATTGATAGTATGTATCCAGATATGATATGATGCTTCACCTGTGTGGTCTTCCTCCCCCATGAGAGAAATATGGGACAAATTCTAGTAGAGGAGCTTTCTACAAAACACCTGATACCCACCCTTCAAAACTGTCAATGTTGCCAAAGATAAGGAAAGTCTAAGAAACTATCACAGCCAAGAGGAGCCTAAAGAGAAATGATGATGGAATGTAATGAGGTGTCCTGCTTGGGCTACTTCAACAGAAAAAAAGAAATATGAATAAAATATGAACTTTAGTTAATAATAATACATCAATATTGGTTCATTAGTTGTGACAAATGGACCACACTGACGCTAATAATAGGGAAGGCTGGGTGTGAGGTATGTGGGAAATATCTGTATTGTATTCTCGATTTTTCTGTAAATGTCAAACCGTTCTGAAAAAAAAAAACACTATAAAGTAAGTGAAAATATGAGCCAGAAAATGGGAAAAGATAAGTTGTATCCAGAATATATGAATCACCCTGTGACTCAATAAGAACAAGACAACCTGATAGAAAAGTAGGTCACAGACTTTCACAGACCTCACCAAAGAGGAAATCAAAGGCCAGTAAATACATATTTTAAAAAGATGCTCAACCTTATTATTAGTTAGAGAAATGCAAATCTGAAACCACGAGATAGCACCACACATCACTAGGTTGGCAAAAGCTAAATGCCTGGCCATGCCAAGCGTAGGCAAGGATTGTGAATCAGCTGAAACTCGTATCGTGCTAGTAGGAGTATAAATTGATGCAATGGTATCCAAGAATATTGCCTAATCTATTAAAGTTGAAGCTATTCCTAGCCTATGAGTCAGCTGTTCAGTTGGAATAAATACTACACTAAAATGCATTTACATACAACAGAATACATGTACCAGCACCGGTCATAATAGCCCCAGAGTGAGAGCAGTTTAAATGTCCATTAGCAATAGAATGTCTGGGTGTGGTGGTGCATGCTTGTGATCCTAGTGACTTGGGAGGCTGAGGCAGGAGGATCACAAGTTGGAGGCCAGCCTCAACAACGTATTGAGGCCCTAAGCAACTTAGTGAGACCCTGTCTCTAAATAAAAAATAAAAAGGGCTGGGGATGTGGCTCAGGGGTTAAGTGCCCCTGGGTTCAATCCCCAGTACCAAAAAACAAAGCAAAAAATAAATAAATTAATAAAAAATAAAGAGATTGTTACGTAAAAATCAGAATAGTGGTAGCCTCCAAGGTGGAGAGAAAACAGATATTTCTGAAACACACATGCAGCAGGATTTAGGGGTGCCAGTCATTTCTTAACCTAGGTAGTGGTTGCTACACTAGTGTTCATTTTATATCATTATCTATATTCTGAACATTGATATGTATTCATTTGTGTGTTATATTTCACGGTAGAAAGCCTTTATAAATCTAGTTTGCTCTTTTGAATCTTGAGAAAGCACACTTCCCTTTGACTTGGTAGAAATTACATGTAGTGGATTCAATTTATGTTTGAAGAATCTTGTATTTACAGATCGGATCTTCAGTGAGTGTGGAAGTTTCCAAAGAAAGGCCAGTGTTATGTTTGCCCTTATAAGGGACTGTCTTCCCAGATATTTTATTTATTTATTTAGGTGCTGGAGATGTGAACCCAGGGACACTTAACCACTGAGCCACGTCCTTTTAAATATTTTATTTACAGACAGAGCCTTGCTAAATTGCTGAGGCTGACTTTGAACTCACGATCCTCCTGCCTCAGCCTCCCAAGCTGCTGGGATTACAGGTGTGTGCCACTGCGCCCTGCTTGGTGTGTTCTCTTCAAAAATGCAAGTGATATGGGACTCGTACTTCATCAATGTCACCTCGGTGTGTATACAGTCAGAGCAAATACCCAATACATTAGGCTCAGCTGCACCCATCTCCTCAGCTGGAATGTATTGTAATAAGCCATCTTTGGCAGGGCGGTTGCATGGGTCACACCTAGCCATTCTTGAAACCTTCCCATTCCTTCTCATGTCCTCAACGGCTAGTCTGTGCTTGATAAGCTACTAACCTGGCCAACTAAAATGGGGTGTTCACATGACCCAGACAGGCCAATGGGCTTCTCAATCCTAGAATTTGGGGTTTGGGGCTCAAAGATCCTCCTGATTTCTTTGGTAACCCTTGAACAGAGAGACCTGGGAGTTACCATCTTTTGCCACATATTTAGAGAGGAGTAAAGCTGACATCCGAAGACAAGTAGACAGGAAAGACCAGATGTGTCCACCGGTTCTACGGGGTTTGAAATTCTTGGTTGTCAATCCCTGGGAAGAATCAACGGCTTTCCCTGACTTGGAAATAGGTGAAATGCCCCCAGAATCCTTATAGCTCAACCCTGACATTTAAAAAATAAATTTACTGTAATTATGCTAAAATGTTTTACCATCTTAACCATTTTTGGGGGTAGGTGGTACTGGGGATTGAACTCAGGGGCACTCGACCACTGAGCCCCATCCCCAGCCCTATTTTGTATTTTATTTAGAGACAGGGTCTCACTGAGTTGCTTAGGGCCTTGCTAAGTTGCTGAGGCTGGCTTTGAACTGCGATCCTCCTGCCTCGGCCTCCCGAAACCATGGGAATTACAGGAGCATCTTAACCATTTTAAGTGTACAGTTCAGTGGCATTAAGTACTTTGGAATTGTTAAGCAACTGTTACCACCATCCATCTCCAAAACACTTTCTTTGTGTAAATTTGCAACTCTGTACACATTAAACAATCATTCCTCCTTCCTCCCTTCCCCCAGCTTCTGACAACTATTATTCCATTTTCTCTCTATGAATTTGAGTACTCTGGAAATTACATTGTATTCTTTTGCAACTGGCTTATTTGTTTTTAAAAATTTGTTTTCCCCAGTACTGGAGATTGAATCCAGGGGCATGCAGCTCTGACTTACACCCACAGCCCCTTTAAAATTTAATTTAATTTTGAGACAAGGTCTCACCAAGTTGCCAAGGTTGGCCTTGAACTTGATCCTCTTATCTCAGCCTCACCAACTGCTAGGATTATAAGCATGTGCTACTGCTCCTGGCTGCAACCGGCTTATCTTATTTAATATCCTCACAGTATCCTTGAGGTCCCTCCATGTTGTAGCACATGTCAGAATTGCCTTCCTTTTTTAAGGCTGAATAGTATTCCACTATATGGATTTATCACATTTTGTTTATCCATTCATCTGTTGATGGACACTTGGGTTGCTTCTGTGTTTTGGTTATTATGAATAGTTCTGCTATGAACATGGATTTGTAAAACATCTCTTCAAGACTGTTTTCAGCTGGGCATGGTGGTGCAAACCTGTCATTCCAGCAGCTCGGGAGGCTGAGGCAGGAGGATCATGAATTCAAAGCCAGCTTCAGCAACTTAGTGAGGCCCTAAGCATATCTGTGAGTCCCTGTCTCTAAATTAAAATATAAAATAGGGATTGGGATATGGCTCAGTGGTTAAGTGCCCCTAAGTTCAGTCCCCAGTATAAACCCTGTTTTCAGCTAGGAAGTGGGCTTTGCCAGATCATGAAATCGTATTTTAATTTTTTGAGAAACTACCATACGGTTTTCCACAGAGGAGGTAGCCCTGTGTAATTTCACCAACCGTGCGTAAGGTTCCCAGCCTCTTTACATCCTTGCTAACACTTGGCATTTATTTATTTATTTATTTATCTCTTTATTTATTTATTTTATATTGGTCACCCAATGGGTATAAGGACAGTCTCTTCTTTTGCATCAGCTGATTTGATTGGGTGTGGGGGGCTTGTGACTAACAACCCTGACTAAAATAAGAATGTTTTAGGGCTGGAGTGTGACTCAGTGGCAAAGTACTTGCCTAGCATGTGCAAGGCCCTGGGTTCCATCCCCAGCGTGCGTGTGCGCACACACATACACACACGCACACACACACACAAAAGCATGTTCTTTTTTGTTCACTGTTTAAGTACCCCTATTTCTTTCTCTCAAGCTCCTTATAACATGCTTCTGATAAATTTATCACTAATTTCTCCTTTTTTGAGGTCTGTTTATACTTTTTATGTATTTATTTTATTCGTTCTTTTTAGCTATACATGACAGTGGAGTGTATTTGGACATATCATACAGACACGGAGTATCACTTCCCATTCTTGCTGGGGTTGTGGCTCAGGGATAGAGCATTTGCCTCGTGCATATAAGGTTCTGGGTTCCATCCTCAGCACCACATAAAAATAAATAACTAACTTCCCATTTTTGTGGTTGCACATGATGTGGAGTTTCACTGGTCATGTATTCATATATGAACTCAGGAAAGTTCTGCCCCATTCATTCTACTGTCTTTGCTATTCCCATCCACCTCCCCTCCCTCATACTTTTGATTTAACAATAGCAAAATCATGATGGCTCAGAAGCCAGTGTCCTGGAGGGCGTATGTAGCTATAGTCTCCTCTAAGACATGTCATGCTCAGAAGCTGTGTGCCAGACACTCAGTATCCATCTTTACCCCCTCTTTGATTTCTCTCTTATCTCAGGGGCTGGAAAGCTAACAACTATATTACCCAGACTCTCTTGCACTAGAATTTTCCAGACACGATTGGGATTTCACTGATGAGATATACTTGTACTATATTTTGGAAAGCGGAAGTAAGACAGAAGTCATTTTTCTTCTGCTTGGTGCTGGTGAACAGGTGCTGGTGTAGAGGGGGCCAGACTCTAATCTCTCTGTCTAGTTGCCAGATTCTGGTAGAAAAGTGGCAGCTTCCTCATCTCTGGATTGCAGCTAAAGTCGTGTGATTTTTGAAATCAATAGCCCAACGACAGTCCCTCCCCTTCAGCTCTTCAAGCTCTTTTGAGGATTTTGTAAGCACCTTAAATTCTCAGCATAGAATCTTTCTGTTTGAAATATTTTTTTTTCCTGATTAAACCCTGACTGAGTCAGAGGGCAATCTTATTTCCAAGTTTTAATGGGAACTTCATCTTATTAAGCCACTGGACACTTACTTTGGTGATTTTACCACCATCCTGAAAAAAACCTGTATCTTCTGACTCTATGATGAGAGTAGTCAAAATATTTCTTATCTTTAAGGGTGACAGAGGCAGACTTGGAAGGAGCACAGGTGAACTTTCTCGGGTACTAAAAATGCTTTATATCTTGAACTGGATGGTAGTTACATGGAGGATATACATAGGTGAAAGTATAACAACTCAGTGTTCGTAGAAGATGTTGTAAGAACACAATATTTGATGAATAAATGAATGAATTATTTAATAAGTGATTTCTATTTATATGTGGAGCATGAAATAGAGGAAATCTAATAGCAAAGTATTTTGATTTCTATTGCTATAACAAAATACATGAGGCTTAGTAATGTATGAAGAAAAGAGGTTTATTTAGCTCACAGTTTTGGATGCTGTATGTTCAAGACTAGCAGTCCCATGAGTTCAGCTTCTGATGAGGGCTTCATGGAGGATGGCATCACAAGGGCAGGAGAACATGCAGAGGAAGTCACATGGCAAAACAAGAAGCCAAAGAGATTCAGAGGCCAGGCTTGCTCTTTTATAACAATTCACTCCTGAGGGAATTTACCAGGGTCTAAGAGAACTACATCAATCCCTTCTAAGGCCTAGAGATCAATGGCCTAAGCCTGACCTTTTGTTTTCTTCCCTCTCTCCCTCCCTCCCTTCCTTTCTTCTGGTGCTGGGTATAGAACCCAGGCCCTCACGCATGCCAGGCAAGTGCCCAAGCATTACCTCTTAAAAGTTCTACCACCTTGACACCACCACACTAGGGGTGAACTTCCAGCACAGGAACCTTTCGAGGACAATCATACCCAAACCATAGCATGAAGGTACCAGTAAGTTTAATTTCTAGATAATCACACAGGCACAGACAGGGCAAAAACCATGGCTCCCCAGCAATTCTTTTCATGACAAATTTTCATGAGAGCTGGTTGGAATGCATGACTACCAGAGCAGGTCCTGTGTCCTCGGTTTCCCCCCAGCAGTTCCCCTTCTTTTTTGTCTTCCCCATTCTGCATTAAACCCCATAGACTACCTACCCCCCCCCCCCGGTACCAGGGATTGAACTCAGGGGTTCTTAACCACTGAGCCCCATCCCCAGCCCCTTTTTAAATTTTTTATTTAGAGACAGGGTCTCCCTAAGTTGCTTAGAACCTCACTAAATTGCTGAGGCTGGCTTTGAACTTGTGATCCTCCTGTATCAGCCTCCCAAGCTTCTGGGATTACAAGCATGTGCCACAGCCCCCAGCCCCCAGTCCCCTAAATAATGTTATAGCAGCAGTTACATTTCAAAATGAGTTTTGGAAAAAATATTTGAACCATAGCAGAAAGAAACAGACCCCACACCTCTCAATAGAGGCCTGTTAAAGCCAAAGTCCCACTGTAAGAGGAGACTGTTGGGCTACATGTCAGAGAGATGTTTAGAAAATACAATCTGCCACAAGGGGTTTGCATACAGATGCGAAGTTAATGGTTGTCATAGCTAATATAATACTATTTTGCTTAACAATATGTGTGTAAACATTTCACCACATTCTTCTATAAGATCATTTAACTCTTTTTGTTTTATTTTGCAATGCTGGGGATGGAGATCTTTTTTATATTTTATTTAGAGACAGGGTCTCCCTGAGCTGCTTAGGACCTTGCTAAGTTGCTGAGGCTGGCTTTGAACTCAGGATCCTCCTGCCTCAGCCTGCCCAGGCAAATGCTCTACCACTAAGCTATACCCCCAGTCCTGACAGTGTCAAGTTTTAAAATTCATGTGACCAAAGTTGTTAGAGTCTGTAAACAAGTCTGGATGGCGCCTGGCAAAATGCCAGAGGGAGTGGTTTGTAAAGTAACAAAAGTGAGCCATTAAGTGTGGAGAATCCTTATTGGTTGACTGCTGTATCTATTTTATGCTAATTAGATAAGCTGTGCAAAATGTATAAATACCTCTGTTATCCTACAATAAACGGCTCCTATTCCTGCTGCATCAACTTACACAAGTCATTCGTCACCCCCAGCTTATTCTGCTGCAGCCGGGCTGCGGCACAAAGTAATACATACAATTTCAAAATATACAAATGCATGAAGAAAAAGTGGTTCTATCTTTTCCTTTCTGATTGCCCTTTAGATGTAACAACAGTATCTGTGTAGACTTTCTTCTATACCTGTTCAAACATATATGATTTTATTTTTAGTAAAATAAAGTCATGTTATATATCCCTGCTTTTTTTTGTACTTAAAAATTGCACCCACTACCAGGACCCTTCTCAGTTCTGTGTACTTGCTAACATTTCAGCTAATGTGGGAATTTAAACTTCTTTAACATTCATCAGGGACTGGACCCTACTATTGCTATATGATAGAACTCAGGCTGAGCAGGAGATATATATATATCAGTTACTTTACCAAGGCAGGAAGTAGAGATGTATTTTATTAATTTCCAGTGTGGTATTCGGCTTTAATACATGGCATTTATTTGCCATTTAGTAACATCATTACCGAGTTGATTGTATCTTATTCTTTTTTACAGCTACATAGTATTTCATAGTCTGGGTTCTGGTTTCTGTAAGTTATTTGTTGCAGGTTAACCAACTTATTTATTTATTTATATTTTTGGATCCCCAAAGTGCAGTTTATTGTCTTCCTGGGGCAGTTGAAGAAGAGAAGGAGGTGGGTAGAAAGGAGGGTCTCAGCTAAGCTGGGGCACTTGACCACAGAGACCCAAATCCATCTCCCAAAAGGAGCAGAATGGGGACAGAGGAGTGGAGATGCAAAAACCCTGTGTCCCAGGCTGGGGTTGTAGCTCAGTGGTAGAGCACTTGCCTCACATGTGTGAGACCCTGGGTTTGATCCCCAGAGTCACATAAAAATAAACAAATTAAAAAAAAAGATATTGTGTCCATCTACAACTAAATATATATATATTAAAAAAAAAAAACTTGTGTCCCCACACTGGGCCATCCCACCACATGACTGTCAGCTTGGCTGGCAGGAGAGCAGTGCCACCCTCTGTGATCACACCAGGGCTGGGTCCTGCTTAAAGGACGAGAATGTGAAGAAGAATGGCTTCTCAGGTGTCAAGATGAGGCTGAACTTGTTACATCACTGATCTGTAGGATTTCAATTCTGAAGTTCTCCAGCCCACAAATGAGGGGAAGGGTCGCCTCCAGCTCTGCCACCCACCACCCCACACGAGGCTGCATACTCCAGCCAAGCCCAGGTACCAGAAGTGGGTTTTGTCCTTGTTTTTGCTTAGCCATTGGGTGAGATGGACATCACCAGGGTTGGAGAGGAAGGTGTTTCTCGGCCCATGGTATAGTTGGCTGCCTGCATCAATGTCTTGGCCAGAATCATGTAACCACGAAGAATCAACTCATGCACAAGATACCTCTGCATAGTCACGGAGATGAGGTGCAGTCCGTGGGAAGAGGGCACTCAGAAACTGACAGCCACAAAGCCTGGACACAGGCCACACACCCCCACCCCCACCCCACTCCAGCATAGCGTCTCGGGTCCTGCAGCAGCTCCCCAGGACATCAGAGGCTGACTGATTTTTTTAAAATATTTTTTTCACTGTAGATGGACACAATATCTTTATTTTATTCATTTTTATGTGGTGCTGAGGATCGAACCAGTGCTTCATGCATGCGAGGCAAGCGCTCTACCACTGAGCCTCAGCCCCAGCCTCTGAGGTTGACCGGTTTTAACAGAACCAAAGATTATACAATGAAACTTTATGTGCATTCACTAAAAACACCTTGCAACCTTTCTGAGAATTGTAAAAAGCAAGCAGTAGAGAACACGACCTTGCAGAGACTCTCTAGTTAGAACTAGAGATTAGTGTGTTGGTTATGTGTTTTCTTTGTTTTGGTACTGGGAATTGAACCCAGGGGCACTCAGCCACTGAGCCACACCCCCAGCCCTATTTTGTATTTTATTTAGAGACAGGGTCTCACTGAGTTGCTTAGGGTCTCTCTAAGTTGCTGAGGCTGGCTTTGAACTCGAGATCCTCCTGCCTCAGCCTCCTGAGCTGCTGGGATCTCAGGCGTGAGCCACAGCGCCCGTCTCTCAGACATCTTGATAGCACAGTGGGGTACAGCTTTGGATCAGACCTCCTTGTGGTTCATGGACTCATGGTATTCTTCCAGAATATTAGCGTCCTAGTGGCACAAAGGTTCCTTCTTGTTATTCTGGCTTATTTTGGGGTACAGCTTCTCTGCGTCACTGTCCACAGCCATTACGGCTGGGCAGCGCTTGCCAGAACCGTTGAACACCCTAAAAAATTCTCTCATCGGCTTTTTTCTGGCTTCCTTAGCAATTCAGTGCCTTCGCAGCCAGCAGGCCCAGCACACTTTTCATGAACGAACTTGGCAGGCCCAGGTCCTTTGTCCACACCCATGGTCCACTTTCAGCTTCTCAAAGCCAGGCCCCAGCTGGGCCTTCTCTTTTCCCCTGCATCTTGTGGACTCCGATTCACTCCCACTCTTGATCCAGGTCTCTCTGGCTCCTTGTCCCAAAGTGTCTTGGTTGTGGAGGGCACATCATCCCCAATATCTTCAAAAATGTCCATGTTGGTTTCTGGAAGTTTCTTCTCTCCAGCTTCCCTTTATCCAAATTCTTCTTGAGCTCGCTGTGGGCACCCTGCCTCAGGTACTGTGTGAACTTGCTGATGACGATGTCATTCGTGGCTAGTGTAGTCTGGGTCCCCCTCGTGGGTCAATCTGCCTTGTTGAGGATAAGAGCGGTGGGATATGTTAGCATCATCATTCAGGTGTGTCGCTTAGGCTGTGCCACCTGGCAGGAACAGCTCGTTCCGCTCACATGCTCTGTTGTGGAAAAGTATTTGGTAAACGTTGCTGCCCAGGAGTGTTTTCAATTTCATTTGATTCCCAGGATCCTCATGGTTCTTGGTTTCCTCCTGAGCCTTTGCCATCGATCCCCTGTCTCTCTTTGCTGCCAATCTGAGCTCAGATTTTTTGAAGCAGAGCAAAATCCAAGGCTTTCACAACTGGGTGTGTTCCGCATCACCACCCAAGAATTTGGACTCCTGGATGAGCTGCATTCTTTTCTGTAGCTGGTTCGTGGGCCTCTGTAGTGGAGGCCACAGTAGTTAGCTGCATTGCTGATCAGCTTGATTTGTTCATACCATTTTGTTTTCTTGGCACAATCCAGTACTTTCTCTCTCCCTCTCTCTCTCTCTCTCTCTCCATTTCTGGTTGGCACAGCTTGGCATCATAATTTTTCTTTTTCATCCTTTGGACAGCCGGGTCTTCACCCTCACTACACTGTCTTGGCATCTCATGGTGACATGACTTATGGGGTGCTACAGAGGTAGGTGCAGCCCTTGGGGTCATGAGAAGTTTCCTGAATGCTTCATTGGTGAGTTTTGATTGGTGGAGAGAGTCAGGATCACCCACCTTGTGGTCACTTGGGGCCAAAGGGTTAGAAAATGTTTTTTAATCTTGCTTTGAAAATTTCCCCCAGGTCTTTCAATGTCAGCAAGGACTGAGCACCTAACAACACCACAACGTCAAGCTTTTTTCCCACAATGCATCTCCTAAACAACCCACAACCAGGTGCAGTGGTGCAGGCCTGGCATCCCAGAGACTTGGGAGACTGAGGCAGGAGGATCGAAGGTTTGAGGCCAGTTTCAGCAATTTAGCGAAATCCTAAGCAACTCAGCAAGACCGTATCTCAAAATAAGAAATAGAAAGGGCTGGGGATGTGGCTCAGTGCTTAAGCACCCTGGGTTCAATTCTTGGTGCTGGAAAAAAAAAAAAAAGAAACAACCCACAGTGCTTTGTGCCAGTAGCGTTTCTGCCTGCACCTTATCTCAATCATTGGTGCAGAGAAACCGGAAGTGTAATTTACTTAATTTTTGTTTTTAAATTTTTTTAGTTGCAGATGGACCTTTAATTAATTAATTGATTGATTGATTTTTGTGTGGTGCTGAGGATTGAACCCAGTGCCTCACGTGTGCTAGGCAAATGCTCTACCACTGAGCCCCAGCCCCAGCCCCAATTTACTTTAAATATAGACAGCATGTTAGGAACGTGTGCAACACATACTTAAGCAGCCCTCCGGGTGCAGTTTGTTGCTCTTTACAGGAAGTTACGCTCCAGAAGTGATCAGCTGGTTTTAATCAGAGAAGTCAACCTCTAAGTATTTCATCTACAGCACTTTTCTCTCCCATTCACACCAAGTGTTTTGCTAATGAGAATAGTGTTCAAGTAAGTCTGTATAATGGCTATTAGGAAAGGGTTGTTTTTTGGGGGAGGCGGGTACTGGGGTTTGAACTCAGGGGCACTCGACCACTGAGCCACATCCCCAGCCCTTTTTTGTATTTTATTTAGAGACAGGGTCTCACTGAGTTGCTTAGGGCCTCGCCATTGCTGAGGCTGGCTTTGAACCTGGGATCCTCCTGCCTCAGGCTCCAAAACTACAAGGTCTCTCTCTCTTTTTTTTTTTTTTTTAATATATTTAATTGTAGATGAACAGGATGCCTTTATTTTATTTGTTGAGAATTGAACCCAGTGCCTCACCTGTGCTAGGCAAGCGCTCTACAACCGAGCCACAACCCCAGCTCCAGAAGAGGGCTCTTATTGAATTGGGGTGTTGCTCAGTAGTAGAGTTCTTTCCTAGCATGCAGAAGGCCCTGGATACCATCCCTAGCACCAAAAACCAAACCAAAACAAAATAAACAAACAAAAAAATTACAGCAAAAAAAAAAAAAAAAGATAAGAAAAAGCTCTTCTTGTTGAAATTGAAAACTATTCAAGGCCTGTGGATTGGCTGAACCATTTGAGATATTGCTCCCCCTTGCACAAACAGGGTGGGGGGAATCTAGATAGGCACGTGGCCCGTGTTCAGTGGCACCTAAGGCTAAATCTCTAATGGGTCCTTTGTGCAGCCATGAATTTGGACACTGTGGTTTCCTGATGCTGGATACTTTGTCTCAAAAGAACCTTGCATGGAAGGACAGGGAACTGGAATTCCACAGTCCAATCAAAGGATTGTGCTTGTGATTTGGCTGCTTCTAATATACATATGGTTGATTTGGGTCTCGGAGCTACTTTCATTATAACTTGGAAGCAGGGTGAGGAATAGTTGAGCCTCACTCACCTTGAACTCTAATGGTGGCTAAAAGGGAGCTTCAGGTTTGCCTTACCAAAATGGCCTACGTCAGTTCACAACATTATGAATACATTACAATTTATTTTTCCTTTTTGCTGTATCAGGGATTGGATCCAGGGGTGCTCTCCCACTGGGCTACATCCCCAGTGCCTTTCTGAAAATTGTATCTTGAAACAGGGTCTCACTAAGATGCTGAGGCTGGCCTTGAAATTGCAATCCTCCTGTCTCAGCCTCCAAGTATCTGGGATTACAGGCATCCACCACTGTACCCGGCTTCACAATTTATTTTTTCCAAACCTATTTCAAAAGATATTTAAGGGCTAGGGATGTGGCTCAAGCGGTAGCGCGATTGCCTGGCATGCGTGCAGCCGGGGTTCAATCCTCAGCACCACGTGCAAAACAAAGATGTTGTGCCCACTGAGAACTAAAAAATAAATATTAAAATTCTCTCTCTCTCTAAAAAAAAAAAAAAAAGATATTTAAAATGCTCCCATTCATCTGTTGAAGGGCACCTAGTTTGGTTCCATAGTTTAGCTATTGTGAATTGAGCTGCTGTAAACATTGATGAGGCTGTATCACTGTAGCATGCTGATTTTAATTCCAAATGAATTGGACATTATTATCCTATGTACATATATGATTACATGACCAATGTAATTCTACATCATGTACAACCAGAAAAATGATAAGTCATACTTCACATATGTAGAGTATGTCAAAATACATTCTACTATCATGTATAACTAATAAGAACACATTTTTAAGAATGCTTCCAGTATTTTGCCTTTATGTGAAATGCTGCACTACCATCCGGGTCACAAAGTATCTATATAAATCACTTCAAGTAATTGCAAAATATTTTTTAGATTTTTACAGAATCTAGATTTGAACCTAGGTCTGGTTGATGCCAAAGCCCAATCCTTCTGAATATTTCTGGATAGAATTTTCTGGAAGATTGAATTTAAGAATAAAAGCTCCCGGGGCTAATCAAGGATAGATGCTATTTTCCCAGTTCCTATTTGGGATTCTAATCCCAGACCTCAGTTGACCTTTCACCCTTCTGGGTCAACTTTCCAATGACTCTTCATTCCTTTTTACAGGTATGGTGCTCTGAACAAATCCAGAAGAATCCTGTTCTAAGTTAATTTTCAAACCTAGGAAAGTACTAAGCTCAGATTGTCAGTATATGGAGTTAAATATTACCTCACACACTGGATAGTGGATTTAACATCATAATGAATAATTTGGAGCATCAAGTGCAATATGGAGAGATACCATGTACACAGTACCTACTTATGGGACAATTTGCTATCTTAACTACATTATACTCACCTTCTACCCACCAACCAAAAAGCAAACCAGCAACATTTGCCAGGAAGTAGCAAACATATATTAATGACAAAGGGAAGGAATGGTATTATTCTAAATTACCAGTTGTAGTGCTCCTAAATAGAAGGGATTTTTTTGGGGGGGTGTGTTACCAGGTATTAAACCCAGGGGCAGTCAACCACTGAGCCACATTCCCAGTTCTTTTCTTTTTTCTTTAGAGACAAGGTCTCACTGAGTTGTGTAGAGCCTCACTAAATTGCTGAGGCTGGCTTTGAACTCGCGATCCTCCTGCTTCAGCCTCCTGAGCTGCTGGAATTATAGACATGTGCCGCTACGCTCAGTTCCTATTCATTTTTAAAACCAGCTTAAATGGGTGCCCAGCACTAGTGTATCTTCCATATCACTAGTGATATAATGCCACAACAGTGCCATTATATCCATCGAATTCTTTCAAATTGACACAATATTCAATTCCCAAAAGCCACATCTGCTCTGGGTAAACTGATAACACCAAATTCTTCTGGGTCTCTCTGTGTAGCAGTCTTTCCTCCCCAGAGTAGGACAGGACCCCTTGGGTATGACCCTGCCATACAAGGCAGGTCAGAGGATTTCTTTATGGATTTCTTACACAAAAAGTCAGGGAAAGTTAGCGTAATGTTTCTAGGTTTTATGGGAGAGCTTTGGGAGAACGGGATTCTAGTTTCTATGACCTGCCTTGGGAGATCGAGGGCATCAGGAGGAAAAAAGAGAGGGGAAAAAAAAAAAAAACTCGTTGGAGAAATCTTGCTTCTGAGCCCTGCAAAAAGCTTATGTTTATAAAAGGATTTTCATTACCAGGTGCAGTGGTGCACGCCTGTCATTCCAGCAACTTGGGAGGCTGAGACAGGAGGATCCCAAGTTCAAGGCCAGCCTCAGCAACTTAGCAAGGCCCTGTCTCAAAACAATATTAAAAAGGCCTGGGGATGTGGCTCAGTGGTTGAGTGCCCCTGGGTTCAGTCCCTAGGAAGGAGAAGGAGAAGGAGAGGAACTTTCCAGGTACTCAGTGGCCATGCCCAGTTTTGAGTAGGTAGCACATGTCCTGGACTGTAACCACTGTCCTCCATGACCTCCATCTGCCCAGCCACAGTAGAAAGATGTTTGAAATAAGTTTCCCACTTCAGAGAGGTGACCTAGAGTTGGAAAAAAAAAAAAAAAAGATCAATCAACCCTAGGAACAAATAGCACAGAAGCATGCTGGGTAGGGCAGGTTTTACCAGTTTGGAGTTAAGTAAGTTTGTATGGCTTTTTTCTTTTTTGGGGGGTGGGTACCTGGGATTGAACCCAGGGGCACTTAACCACTGAGCCACATCCCCAGCCCTATTTTGTATCTTATTTAGAGAAAGCATCTCACTGAGTTGCTTAGGTCCTCACTAAATTACTGAGGCCGGCTTTGAACTTTCGATCCTCCTGCCTCAGCTTCCTGAGCCCTGGGATTACAGGTGTGCACCAGGACACCTGGCGGCTTTTGTTTATTAAACATTTTAGAAAAACATTTAACATTTTTAAGCTTACAGAAAAAGGGGGAGCACCCATGTACCCATCACCCAGAGTAACTACTATCAATTTATGACCAATCTGGTGTCATCTATACCTCCTCTGTTTCTCCTTCCCCCTCACCTCCTCCGTTCTGGGTGTTTTGAAGCAAATCCCAAACATGACATTATTTCATCCATAAATATTTCAGTATATATCACTTAAAGAGAAGGAATTCTTGTAGACATAGCCACAATACCAAAATCACACCCAAAGTAATTATCAATAATACCTTAAGGGTTGGGGCTGGGGCTCAGTGGTAGAGCGCTTGCCTCGCACATGTGAGGCACTGTTTTGTTTTTTTTTTTTTAAATAATTTTTGTAGTTGTAGATGGACAGCATGCCTTTATTTTATTTATTTTTATGTGGTGCTGAGGATCGAACCCAGTGCCTCACACATGCTAGGCAAGTGTTCCACCACTGAGCCCCAGCCCAGCCCAGAGGCACTGGGTTTTCATCTTCAGCACCACATAAAAATAAATATAATGAAGCTATTGTCCATCTACAACTATAAAAGTATTTTTTTTAAAAAACAATACCTTAATATCATTCCATTTGCTATGTTCAGATTGAGGAACCACATGCCCAGATTAACACAAAGCCCCGTTTGTCTCTTGGGCTCTTTCTTTGATGAATTATCCAAGATGGCAGTCTGCTTCCAACCCAGTCCTGCTTCCAAATTCATGCAGGAGAAAAAAACAGAATCTGAGCAGTCCTGAAAAGACACCTTCTTTTCTTGCTGCCAGTGTTGCCCCCGAGTCCTGCTGATGGCAGCCAGGATGGTCTTTTCCATTCTACCACGTTTAATTCAGAGCTAGGCCCTAATGATTTGCCAAGGAACTTGGACCCTGCCTCTGGGGAGCCCTGAGATTGGGATTCCAAGTGCGAGCCTCTTTGCTTTTCTTTCAAATACTTAGCTCTGTTTCCACAACACAAGGCCTCCAAGCCTGGAGCTACCACCCACCACGATAAGAACCTGCCTTTCCCATTCACAGTCTTTGCAACCATATTGACCTTAGTCCAACTTCTTCCTTCTTGGTGAATTTCCCAAGTCCCATGCCTGGAAGCTGACCCCCACCCAGACCCTCCTTAAGCCTTTTTTTTTTTTTTAAAGAGAGAGTGAGAGAGGGAGAGAGGGAGAGAGAGAGAATTTTTAATATTTATTCTTTAGTTCTCGGCGGACACAACATCTTTGTTTGTACGTGGTGCTGAGGATCGAACCTGGGCCGCACGCATGCCAGGCGAGCGCGCTACTGCTTGAGCCACATCCCCAGCCCCCTCCTTAAGCCTTAAGAAGGGAGATTCTTTCAAAGTGGAGGGCTGAGGCCCACATCCCTCTATTCTCTGGATTCTCTTTGACTTCCACACTTCCCCTGGGACAGGTTCTGCATACGAAGGGCCACTGGGAGGGGCAGGTCCTATCCAGCCACAAGAAAGGCCTTATTATACCCGTCCCCTAGCAATAGCTATGTGTCACCCATAATAGTTTTACAGGTAAGAAAGGTGGACTAGTTCTGCTCCAAGGTGACCTGCTAACCTCTCCTAGACATCCCGGGTTGTTTTGATTTTCTTTTGTTTGCTATTTAATTTCAATCTTGTTCATTTTTTTTTTCAGGAGGTGATATATCTTCATGGTTCAAAATTCAAGGACACACAGTCAGCTCTTCATATCCATGGGTTCTCCTCTGTGGATTCAACCAACCATGGATGGAAACTATTCCCCTAAAATGGGTCTGTATTAAACATGTACAGATTTTTTTTCTTCTCATTATTGCCTAAGCAGGGGACCCTGGAACCAGTCTTGCACAGATCTTAAGAGATGCTATACTTCTAGATACTCATCCAAGGATTACATAACAGGGGTTCACTTGATGTTTTGACTATATCCCTTGTGGCTTGGAAAATACATTGTTTTTCTTTTTCCGAGCCTTCTACCTTCTTCTCCCTGATCTTTTCTCTGGTCTTCTTCCTGATCGTTCCTCCCTAATCTCATTTTCTCTGAATCACCTCTTTTGTGGCCCAGTGGCAGAGCGGCAGAGCGCTTGCCTAAGCATGCATAAGGCACTGGGTTTCATCCTCAGCACCACATAAAAATAGATAAAATAAAGGCATTCTGTCCATCTACAACTACAAATATTTTTATAAAGTCCCCATTTTAACTACAACTAAAAAATAAATATTAAAAAAAGGGCTGGGGATGTGACTTAGTGGTAGAATGCTCTCTTAGCTCGTGTGAGGCCCTGGGTTCAATCCTCAGCAACACATAAGAATAAAAATGTAAAATAAAGATATTGTGTCCAACTACAACTAAAAAATAAATATAAAAAAATAAAAATCCCCATTTGGGGCAGAATCACAGCTTCTTGGGACAGGAGTCCTCCTGTGCGTCTCCTTTGCTACCAAAGTTTTTTCCTTTTTCTCAAAATCATGTCCTCGTTATTGGATTGGTAGTGGGGACAAGGACTGAAATTTTGGCAACAATGGAACTCAGGGGCACTTGACCACTGAACCCCATCCCCAGCCTTATTTTGTATTTTTATTAGAGACAGGGTCTGGCTGAGTTGTTTAGCGCCTCCCTTTTGCTGAGGCTGGCTTTGAACTTGAGATCCTCCTGCCTCAGCCTCCCAAGCCACTGGGATTATAGGCATGCACTACTGCATCCAGCCCAACTAAATGTTTTCTACTGGTGGACTTTTGGGTTGTTTGCAATCCAATTACTATTAATACCGTACTGAGACAGCTTTTAATGAGCAACTTCTCTTGCTTAGACACAAAGTTTCAAAGGAATTAGTGGGGGTGTAGCTCTGTGGGGAGCACTTGCCTAGCATGTGGGTTGAATCTAGACACACACGCATGCGCGCACACACACACACACACACACACACACACACACACTGTTGCATCTGAGCTAGGAATTGGGAAATAAAGGGAAAGATACTGAAACTCAAAGAAAGTCCACACTGGAGAACCACTGAAATTCAGGAAACACCCATGAACTACGTAAAGGTAGAAGTGCCCATAAACCCTTGCAACTCCTGAACAGCCCAGTCTACACCCTTGGCTGGCACCCTTGACCCATGCCCTTGTCTGCATATGTATCATGGGACATGCACAAGTAGAGGAAAAACTGCAGTGAAATTGTGTAGCTCTGCCCTGGCTCCACCTCTAATCCAGGCCTTAGCAACCATCCCTCTATAACTACTAACACCCACAGCAAGGGTCTGTTGTACTCTCGCCCTCTGGACATGGCCTGCATTCTTCCTTGAATGCAACTTCCTTCCTTTAGCCTAAGGCATCTCTCTAGATGGCCCCCCACCTCCCTTGCATATATATCTACTTTCCTAAATAAACCTCTGTCTATGTCTCTACTGGTTCATGTTCAAATTGTTTCCCACCACATCTGCCAGGAACCCTGCTTGTCCTGAATGGAGTTTCCCTTTCTCTCTGAGAACTCCTTGGACCTTCTTTGGAGACAACTTTTCTGTCCTGATACATTGAACATAGACACACAGAATGTTTGGAATGGGGAGTGAGTGGTTACTTCAATTTCAAAACACACATATAAGTAACTCAAAAAACTTAACACCAAAAAAATACAAAAACCCAATAACCCACTCAATAAATGGGCAAAAGACCTAAATTGACATTTTTCAATGTCTATTGAGAGGAAATACAAATGGCTAAAAATATATGAAAAAATACATCCTTAGTGCTGGATGTGGTGGTGTAATCCTTGTAATCCCAGTGGCTCGGGAGGCTGAGGCAGGAGGATCGCGAGTTCAAAGCCAGCCTCAGCAATTAGGGAGGCCCTAAGCAACTCAGTGAGACCCTGTCTCTAAATAAAATACAAATAGGGCTGGGGATGTGGCTCAGTGGTCGAGGACCCCTGAGTTCAATCCCTGGTGCAAAAAAAAAAAAACCATAGGAGCTGGGACTGTAGCTCAGTGGTAGGGCCCTTGATTAGCATGTGTGAGGCCATGGATTCCATCCCCAGCACCAAAACAAAACAAAATAACAAAAACCCACCATATTAACTTCCTTCCTTCCCCTGCAGCCACCAGTAACTAACACTTAGGCTTGGGACATTGTCCCTTTTGAATGGACAGGTTAGGCTAACTACTCTGACCTCTTTATTTGGTGTGTGGATTTGAGACATGGTTTTGCTATGTAGCCCAGGCTGGTCTCGAACTCCCGAACTCAAGCAATCCTCTCACCTCAGCCTCCTGAATAGTGGGGACCCCTCTAGGTGTCCAGCACCATGCCTGGTTGGCCTCTCGGACTTTTCTTCGGCTAGCAAATCAGCCTTCAAAACAAGATAGTGGTTCTGGGTGACATGTTGCTAACAAATCACCTCAAAATTTAGTAATTTATTACTTTATTATTTTACTTATCATCTTATGATTCTCCCTTATAGTTCTGGGTGGGGGTGATATGACTCAGCAAAAAGGGGCGAATGGGAAGGGTAGACAATCTGAGCCAGAATGAGAAGGGTAAAATTTTAGAATGAGAGTATACTTTAAAGACGCCTAGCAGAGTTGACTTCAAAAGTGATTTGGAGGGGCTGGGGCTGGGGCTCAGGGGTAGAGTGCTTGCCTACCACGTGCGAGGCCCTGGGTTCGATCCTCAGCACCACATCAAAATAAATAAATAAAATAAAGATATTGTGTCCAACTACAACTAAAAAATAAATATTTTTTTAAAAAAACTGATTTGGAGGCCCTGGAGATGTTGGAAAGTAGACATTACAAGGAACAACCAAGGTTCTGGAGATGAGGGCATAAAAATATGCCCAGGGTCTTGATGTGCTGTAGATAGTCTGGTGTGCTGATTTTAAAAGAAATTTGCTAATCCTTTGGTGTGTCAAGCATGGAGTCTAATTACTCTCCTCTTGAACATGAGCTGGCCTTAGTGATTTGCTTCTAATAAATAGAATATGGCATAAGTGATGCTATATGCCAAGTGCCGAGATGCACACCTATAATCTCAAAGGTTCAGGAGGCTGAGGCAGGAGGATCATGAGTTCAAAGTCAGCCTCAGCAAAGGTGAGGCCCTAAGCAACTCAATGAGACCCTTTCTCTAAATAAAATACAAAATAGGGCTGGGGATGTGGCTCAGTGGGTGAGTACCCCTGTGTTCAATCCCCAGTACCCCTCTCCCCCCAAAGAAAGAAAGATTAGCCAAAATAACTCTTGTATTGAAGATTTGAAAGTATCCTTACCCTCACATAAAACAACAAGAATAAGCAAATATCTCATCTTGGAAGATGTGGATACAAGATCAATTTTATAATATTCAAGGGGAAATCTTAAAATAGGGAAAGAATACTAAGATGTGGACTTTATGAAAATAAGAAAAAAATGAAGCAAATATATTATTGAAAATACTCTCTGATTATTGGTTACTTTGGAGGCTCAGCAATCCAGCTTCTTTCCATATTTCTACTATGCCATTCTGTGCTGTTAGTACCTTGTCTCGTGTTCACAATATGGCTGTGTCAGCTCCAGGCATCACATCTTTATTAGCCTAGTTCTCCCTTGCTGCAACAAAAATATCAAATGCTGGGTAGTTTGTAAAGAGAAGAGTTTAACTCAGAGTGGTTTTCAGTTGTTATTGTTGTTGTGTTTATTTGTCTTGTTTTGTTACTGGGATTTAACTCAGGAGCACTTAACCAGTGAGCCACATCCCCAGCACTTTTTATATTTCATTTAGAGACAGGATCTTGGTAAATTGCTTAGGGCCTTGCTAAATTGCTGAGGCTGGCCTTGAACTTGGCATCCTCCTGCCTCAGTCTCCTTAGCGCCTGGAATTACAGGTGTGTACCACTGACACGTAGCTTTTTTTTTTTTTTTTTAAAGAGAGAGTGAGAGAGGAGAGAGAGAGAGAGAGAGAGAGAGAGAGAGAGAGAGAGAGAGAGAGAGAATTTTTTGATATTTATTTTTTAGTTATTGGCGGACACAACATCTTTGTACGTGGCGCTGAGAATCGAACCCGGGCCGCACGCATGCCAGGCGAGCGCGCTACCACTTGAGCCACATCCCCAGCCCCTAGACACGTAGCTTTGAGTCTGCTTTTTAGTCATTAGTAAAAACTACATCAATAGCAGGGCACAGTGGCACACTCCTGTAATCCCAAGGTACTCAGAAGGCTTGAGGCAGGAGGATCACAGATTCCAGGCCAGTCTTAGCAACTTAGTGAGGCCCTGTCTCAAAATAAAAAAAAATAAAAAGGAGTAGGGATATAGCTCAGTGGTTGAGCTTTCCTGGGTTCCATCCCCAGTACCAGAAACACACACACACACACACACACACACACAAATCCCCTTCAAACAACTTGCAAAACACTCTTCCTGAACCAATTATTATTAAGGCACCATTCTAAAATTCCAAATAAAAACTCTGGGTCTGGCTCAGTGGTCGAGTGCCCCTGAGTTCAATCCCCGGTACTCCAACCCCCCATTAAGACATTTAGACAGAAAAATCACAAAGGAGGGGTCGGGAGAGGTAAGTAGGTAATAAGTACACTCTCAGAAATGTGCACGTCTTGTACCTACGTACTCAGGACATAAGCCAGCACCCGCAGTCTGGGTATGAGTGGGTGGGGGGTGTCAGCTTCTATGGGAGGGGCCAACTCCCCACGAAGAGGGAGAAGTTAAGTTACAGATCAGCCCATAGTACAGCCACTGGTGACTGTCGGGGATCAGGGTGACTGCCGTCTATTCTTCAAGATCATAAATAAATACATACATAGGAATAAAAAATAACTGATTCTTCACGATGCACCCCCAACTCCACTCGCACCTGGAGGGGACTGGCTTGCTCCTGAAGCACAAAGCCCGCTCCCCATGATTGAACACAATCAGGATTTGCTGTGGAGCGAGGGATCGCTGCCTGACACCAGAGCGGCCAACACGTCGGCACCGGATTTTTGCAAAAAGTAAAAGCTTTATCGCTTTATCGCACAGACACCAGCAAAAAGGCCAGAGGCTATAATAAGCTCCAACTGTCTCCCGATTGGTTGGCAGCGGGGGTGGTTTGCAGGGAGGAGGAGGGGCAAGTCGCTGGATGACTGGAAGGTGCGCCTCTTCGCGGGGGACGGGGCGGGCGAGCTTCTTTATTGGGTCAGGGCCGGGGTTCTGTTCTATGCAGGGGATTTCAAGCTTGTGACATCCATGACCAGCTAACCTGGCTGCTTCTGCTCAGGTCCATCCTTTTTTCGTTTTTGTATCGGGGATTGAACCTAGGGGCTCTGAACCACTGAGCCACGTCCCCACCCTTTTTAAATATTTTATTTAGAGCCGGATGCGGTGACGCGCGCCTCTAATCCCAGCAGTTTGGGAGGCTGAGGCAGGAGGATCTCAAGTTGGAGGCCAGCCTCAGCAACTTAGTGAGGCCCTAAGCAACTCAGTGAGACTCTGTCTCTAAATAAAATACAAAATAGGGCTGGAGATGGGACTCAGTGTCCGAGTGCCCCTGAGTTCCATCCCCGTACAAAATACACATACACACACACACACACACACACACACACACACACACACACAAAGACTCTCTCCAAGCTGGGGAGTCTGGCTTTGAATTCGCAATCCACCATCCTCAGTCTCCTGAGCCACTGGGATTACAGGTGTGCACCACTGCACCCCGGGCCCTGGCCATCCTTGAAAAGCCGGTTCTAAATCATAAGATTCATTAGTGAAAGGCTTGGAGGCTTTTCCTGGAAGGCAAGTTAAGGAATTTATTTCCAGGTGTGTCCAGGTCTTAGCTCAGTTCAGGTTTTACAAGGAGGGAGAAGCCAGAGACCAGAAACATCCAGCCATTCAGAGGCTCTGCCACTTGGATCAAAATTTAATATATTCTTTTTCTTTGTAAAATACTTCACCTGTCTGAATGAACAAAACTTTCTCAAATATTAAATAATATTGACATAACAAATTAAACTTTTGAGTCCACTGAACCCAAAGTTCTCCTGGATATTCCAATAGTATACACAAACAATACAAATTCAACCTAAAATCCTAAGTCTACATCATTTACATATTTTAAATATAGTGTCACATGGCTGTTACTTGAATAGGCTAAATTCTCTGTCTCTCTCTTTTGTACTACAGATTAAACTCAGGGATGCTTAACCATGAACAACATCCTCAAACCACCACCCGCCTCCGCTTTTGAAACAGAGTCTTGTTAAATTGCTTAAGACCTTGTTAGGTTGCTGATGCTGGCCTTGAACTTTTTGATCCTCCTGTCTCAGCCTCCTTAGTCACTAGGATTACAGGCATATACCAACTAGGCTAAAGTCTCTTAAACATTACAAGTATATAAAATGGTGGCTATTGCTCAGTTTCTTTATAAGAAAATATGGACCACTCTTAAATATTTCTAAATTTAAATAGAGATCTTCCTTGGGCCAATAGGCATGGTAGTATATACCTGTCATCCCAGCTATCAGAGAGACTGAAGGGGCAGGATCACAAGTTTAATGCCAGCCTTGGCAATTAAGCAAGACTCTCAAAATAAAAAGGGCTGAGGGTATGGCTTATCCATAAAGTGTCGTTGGGTTCAATCCCCAGTACACACACACACACACACACACACACACACACATCTTCCCTGGGTCAAAGTTGTTACCCAGTGAGGAACATGATCATTGGTCTAGAAATTTGGAAATAAAGGGAGACTAAGTTTCAAAGGAAGTGCCCATAAACCATTCAAGTGCAGGAAACACCCACAAACCACTGAAATGCAAAAAGCACCCATGAACAATTGTGCCCTTGACCCATGCGCTTGTAAAATGAGGGTAATGGGCCAGCACAGGGAAACCTGACTTGAAATTGTGTAGCTCCGCCCTAGCTCCACCTCTAGACCATCCCCTAGCAACCATCTCTCTATAAACATTAACACCCTTCACAACCAGGTTGCTGACTGTCCCTCCAGAGAGCCCACATTCTCCTTAAATGTGTGTTCTTTGCTTTACCCCAAAGGTCGGTCTCCTCACCACCCCCCTTTTTCTTTTCTGGAACCAGGGATTGAACTCAGGGGTATTCAACCACTGAGCCCCATCCCCAGCCCTATTTTGTATTTTATTTAGAGACAGGGTCTCCCTGAGTTGCTTAAGGCCTCACCATTGCTGAGGCTGGCTTTGATCCTCCTGCCTCAGCCTCCCAAGCCTCTAGGATTACAGGCGAGCGCCACAGGACATGATTTCTAAGCGTACTGTGGCAACTTGGATAAAGGAGTGGTGCCTCATTCTCCCACAGCAATGGGCTGCCTTTTCCTTACAAGTAACTGCTTAGCACTCGCTGGGGATGCTTATTCTGGTGACAGACCACTCAGTACCCATGTCTGACTGTGGGCTTCTGGTTGGTCTAGTCTCTTGTCTCCCAGGAGACAAGACTTTGCTTTGAGATCTTCAGCTGGCTTCCTCCTTGGGCCACCATTCTTTTGATCCCTTGGCATGCCACCCAGGGGCGTTTCGGTTTCCTCTTATCCCAGGAATATGTGAAGCCCAGAGATCCTACCCCTCGCCACAGGACCTTACTCTGGGGGTGACTGAGTAGCAAGTTTCAGGATGCCGCAGCTACAGGTGCTAAGGGGTGGCTTCCTTAATTTTGTTTGTTTGTTTGGCACCAGAGATTGAACCCAGGGGCGCTCAACCACCGAGCCACATCCCCAGCCCTTTTGATTTATTTTGAGATAGGGTCTTGCTCAGTTGCTGAGGCTGGCCTTGAACTTGATATCCTCTTGCTTCAGATCCCCCATATCGCTGGGATTAGAGCAGGCGCCACCATGCCCAGCTGTGTGAGTGATTTTTTTTTTTTTTTTTAGCTCGATAGCCAGATGCTGCTGCCGAAATGTTGTTTCTTGGATCTCAGATTCTCCCTCCTTTTCCCAGAAATACATCCCTTAAGGAGCACCTTTCTTAAGTGAGGGTCAGTTGCTGGTAGAATCTCAACTGACCATGAAAAGTGTCATTTTTTTTTACCCTTCTTCTTGAAATCCAGTTTATCTCAGCATAAAATTCAAGTACATGCTTATTTTATCTCAGCACGTTAAAGATAGCATTTGGTGCCAAGAAGATTCCGTAGAGAAAGAATAGTCTTTTCAACCAGCGGTGTTGCGTGGGGCATGGTGGCCGAATGACTCAGGAAGCTGAGGCAGGAGGATGGCAAGTTCAAGGTCAGCCTAGACAAATAAATCAGGGAGACCCTGTCTCAACATAAAAGATAAAGAGCTGGACATGCAGCGCGGCGATAGAGCACCTGTGGGTCCCATACCCAATACCAGAAAAAAAGGGGGGTTGTATTTTGGTTTCTACTGTTGCTGTTGGGAATTCTGCTGACATTCAAAATGTCATTCTTTTATAGGTAATTATTCCCTCCAGGTCGCTTTTAGAATCTTCGATTGCTAGGACTAAATACTACAAACTGGATAATACATAAAGAAAACAAATTTAGTTTGGACACTTCTGGAGGCTGGGAAGGTCAAGGTTGAGAAGCTGCATCTACTGAGAACCTTCTTGTTGGTGGAGAGTCTGCAGAATCCCAAGGCGATGCAGGTCATCACAGGGCAGGACAAAGCCAGTGCTGGCTCTGGTCTCTTTTCCTCTTCTTATAAAGTCACCAGTGCCATCATGGGGTCCCCGCCCTCAGGACCTTATCTAATTTTGATTACGTCACCTCCATATGACTTTGGAGATTGTTTCCAGTACATGAAATTTGGGGACACATGCAAAGCACACTATTTTGTTTTTTCATGGTTCTACAATATTATTGTGATGTTTCTCAGAATGGATTTCTTTTTATCTTGTTTGAATTTGTTGGACTGCTTGGACGTGAGGATTCATGTATTTCTGTAATTTTGGAAAATTCAAAGTTATTATCCCCTCAATTGCTGCTTTTCTTTCCTTTATTTTGTTCTGACGCTCCAGCCAACATTTATTAGACTATTCTATCTTCCATATCTATGAGTCCCTCCTTTTCATCTCTTTTTCTTTGTTGTATCTGGGTAACATCTCAGAACTTTTTATTAAAATATTCAAGGCCAGGTGCGGTGGTGCAAGCCTGTAATCCCAGCGACTCAGGAGGCTGAGGCTGAGGAGGATCGTGAGTTCAAAGCCAGCCTCAGCAACTTAGCAAGGCCCGGAGAAACTCAATGAGACCCTGTCTCTAAATAAAATACAAAATAGGGCTGGGGATGGGGCTCAGTGGTTGAGTGCCCCTGAGTTCAATCCTCAGTATCAAAAATAAATAAGTAAGTAAATAAATAGATATTTTACTTATCTATCTCTTTACTTGTGTGTCTAAAAACCTCTCACATATAACACAGCCAAGAGTGGACCCTTCCTCCCCCAGCCTTTCTGAATAAGTGGTAACTCCAATTTTCCAGTTACTCAGACCCAAATCCTGGTGTTATCCTCACCTTTGCTCTTTCCTTCACACCCTACATTTAATCTGTAAGCGTTACCCTTAAAATATATCGTGTGTGTGTGTGTGTGTGTGTGTGTGTGTGTGTTTCTGGGAATGGTACCCAGGCCCTTATGCATGCTAGGTAGGAAATGTACCACTGAGCCACATCCCCAGTCCTTTTTATATATTTTATTTTGAGACAGGGTCTTGCTAAATTGCTCAGGACCTCACTAAGTTGCTGAGGCTGGCTTCAAACTGTGATCCTCCTGCCTCAGCCTCCCAAGCTTCTGGGATTACAGGCATGCCACCCAGTGCCCAGCTAAGCCTGTGTCTTTTTTTTTTTTTTCATTTTTAAAATATATATTTTAGTTGTAGGTGGAAACAATACTTTTATTTATTTTCATGTGGTGCTGAGGATCGAACCCAGGGCCTCACACATGCTAGGCGAGCGCTCTACCACTGAGCCACAACCCCAGCCCAAGCCTGTGTTTTTGATTAGGTCCTCTCTTTGTCCTGAACATAAGCCTTTGATCTGTACAGGACATTTTTCCTTGAGGGTAGATCTACTTAGTTACTGTTTAGGAAGGAGAGAATTAAAACAAACAAATATTCCCATCAAGGTACAGAGTCTTAATACACTAGAGTTCTTCACTCCAGGCTCCTGACCAAAGAACTCAATCATCCAGAATTAGGAATCTTGGACTGTCATCCAGACAAATGAAAGAAGAAATTCTGCTTGCATCTGGCCACCTGGCTGAATCCTCACCCTTTGTGCCTTGTAGGAGCCTCGTCCCTTTCTAAGGGCTTGTGTAGTGGCCTTCTATCTGATCCGCCACTGATCTTTTCTCTGCTACTTCTTCCGCCTTTCTCCCCCAACCCCAAGTCCATCTGCTAGAAAGAATTCTCACTCTGTTTCTCCAATGAAAAGCCTCCGTTCCTCCCCTGCCTCCTTTCCTTCAGCATCACGTCAAAATGCTTCATCAGGGGCTGGGATGGAGCTCCCTGGTAGAGCGATGGCGCAGCATGCACAAGGACCTGGCTTCCATCCCCTGCACCACACACACACACACACACACACACACACACTGGGCAGCCTCCCTCAGCCTCTCTCTACTCCCTCTGCAAAATCTCATGCCCTTAGAGATGTAATTTCTTCTGCTTGGACAGTTTTTCTGCTTGCTCATCACTCACTTGACTTTCCAGAACAAGCTTATATGTTACCTCTTCCACAAAGTCTCTCTGGACTCCTCTAAACACGACTCCCCTCTTTTACGAGGTCTAATAGAGGATGTTACGATTATTTGCTTTCACTTACCTCCCTTTTTGACACATGGAGCACCTTTGAGGGCGGTAATCCTGCTGCTTCTTCTTTTTTATCCCCAGAACCTTAGCACAGTGTGGAGCTCACGGAAGGTGCTCAAAAAGAATTTGATTGATGAGGGCTGGGGCTGGGGCGCAGTAGTAGAGCACTTGCCTAGCATGTGTGAGGCACTGGGTTCAATCCTCAGCACCACATAAAAATAAATAAATCAATAAATGCATTCTGGGTGTGGTGGCACACGCCTGTTATCCCAGCGGCTCAGGAGGCTGAGGCAGGAGGACCGTGAGTTCAAAGCCAGCCTCAGCAAAAAGTGAGGCCCTAAGCAACTCAGTGAGACCCTGTCTCTAAATAAAATAGAAAGTAGGGTTGGGGATGTGGCTCAGTGGTTGAGTGCCCCTGAGTTCAATCCCAGATACCAAAAAATGAATGAATGAAAGAATAAATAAAGAAAATCCATTTAAAAAACAATTTGATGAGTGATGTATTAATACATAAATGAATGAATGACCATTGTGGTCTACTACCATTCCCATCCACCTCCCTTCCCTTCATTCCCATTACTCTAATCCAATGAACTTGTAATCTTCCCCTCCTCCTCTTGTTGTGTGTTAACATCCACAGATCAGAGAGAACATTTAGTCTTTGGTTTTTTGGGATTGGCTTATTTCACTTAGCATGAGAGTCTCTAGTTCTATCCATTTACTGGCAAATACCATAATTTCATTCTTGTTTAAGGCTGAGTAATATTCCATTGTGTATATATGCCACAATTTCTTTATCCATTCATCAGTTGAAGGGCACCTAGGTTGGTTCCATAGCTTAGCTATTGTGAATTGAGCTGCTATAAACATTGATGTGGCTGTGTCACTGTAGTAGGCTGATTTTAAGTCCTTTGAGTATAGATCGAGGAGAGGGATAGCTGGATAGACTGCCATTTGGGGCCCTTAGTGAGCCTCACAGCCCCCCCTGTATTCATGCTCTTCTGCAGTTCCTCCCACACTCACCCTGGGCTGGGAAGTAACATGGTTTCCTCTTACAGCTCAGCAGGTGGAACCCATCACATGGTCCCTCCTAAAAGCAAGATGGACAAACACTGGTATGAATTTTCCTTCATGAAAAATATTCTCCCACATATAATCCTTGAAGGAATTGTTAAAAAGGTAAACTCAGGTGTGGTGGTGCACGCCTGCAATCCCAGTGACTCAGGAGGCTGAGGCAGGAGGATCGTGAGTTCAAAGCCAGCCTTGACAATTTAGTGAGGACCTAAGTAACCTGGTGAGACCCTGTCTCTAAATAAGATATAAAAAAAATGGCTGGGGATGTGGCTCAATGGTTGAGTGCTCCTGAGTTCAATCCCCGGCACCCGTCCCCCCACCCCCCCAAAAAAAGGCAAACTCAGGCATACTAACACTTTAAAGGGTTTATTTGAGCAAACAAGCACTCAATAATTGGGTACTTCCAAACCAGAAGAAGTTCAAGAGTTTCACTGAGGGAACACAAGGGGCGGGCGAGGGGGACTTTCATTGGATGGATCCAGAAGTAAAGGAAAGCAAATATGTGATTGGTTACAGTTATGCAGTTGTCTTATTTGGTATATCCTGATGGAAAGTCCCTAGTTATATATATATGACTTTGTTGACTGCACCTGATGGGTGGAGTGTGGGTTTTGTTTTTCTTTAATATACACATTTTCAAGACATAGCTTGCTATAGTTTGAAGGTGTCCCTCAGGGTTTGTGTGTTGGAAACTCCATCCCCAATATATCTATTACTCATATTTTTGTGTGTGTGTGTGTGTGTGTGTGGTGCTGGGGATTAAACCCAGGGCCTTGTGTATGCGAGGCAAGCACTCTACCAACTGAGCTAGATCCCCAGCCCTCCACCTCCAATATATCTATGAGTCAAGAAACACTAAAGGTTGCCAGAAAACAGTCAGAAGGCCGTGAGGGGGTGGGACCCTTCACTCTTTAAGTTCTCTTTAAGAGAACTCCAATGAATGGGTTAATGCCGTTATCAAAATAGGAGATTCCTCACAAAATTTGCCCAAATCTTCCCTTCTTGCTCTCTCTTTGTCTTGCCACCAATGCAGCAGGAAGGCCCTCAGCATGTGTTTTCCTCAGTCTTGGACTCCCCAGCTTCCAGAACCACAAGCCAAATATATTTCTGTTCATTATAAATTACCGAATCTCAGGTGTTCTGTTCTAGGAGTGAAAAATGGACTAAACCATAGCTCAGGTTAAGTTTTGCCTATATTTGCAAATTAAGCAGGACTGAGGTTACTTGTGTGGCCTAACTGGCTTTGTCTGCTCACAGATTCCTCAGGTCTGGTCTCCGTTTTAATATACTCTAATAGAATTTTCTGAGATAAATATCACTGGTGCCATTTTTTTTTTTCATAGATGAGACATGGAAAAGCAAGTGTGTCCGTTAGGTAATGAGGAAGTTGGAGTTCAAGCTTTAAAACCATACTGCTTGGTTGGGTCTGGTGGGCACACCTATAATCATAGTGGCTCAGGAGGATGAGGCAGGAGGATCTCGAGTTCAAAGCCAGCCTCAGCAAAAGCAAGGCACTTAGCAACTCAGTGAGACCCTGTCTCTAAATAAAATACAAAATAGGGCTGGGGATGTGGCTCAGTGGTTAAGCACCCCTGACACCAATGAGAAAAGTCTACTTTGTGTTCTCCATGTCCCTTATGGGCTCTGATGTTCTTTGCTTTCTATGGGGCTGAACAGGAAGCGGCCATGTCTGGAGCAAAAGTGAGCCTACAGCTTGGTAACTGGAAACTGGGGAGCTCCTGATTCCAAAAAGGGCTCATTCTTTTCTAGAAGGTCTGAAAGAGAGGACCCAGTCTGCTGTGAAAATCAGTGCTCAGAAGAGGGGCTTCACCTTAGCAGCAGAGCAGAGATGACAGACATTACACAGGGGGTTTGGTGTGGTGGGCGCCATGATTCCCCTCCTAGGAAGAATGTGTTGCTCGGCCTGCTATTGGCAGCGTGATTGGCAGACAGCTCTCAGCTCCCACCCCTTCAGGGTCTGCCTCAGCTTCTGAGGGCACCTCACCAAGGTCCTGGCCTTGGGGGTGAGCCCCCGTCCATGGAGTGAAAAAGTGCAGTCATCTCGGAACAACTCTGAAGGGCCATTCTCACTCCTGTGGGGGGCACAGAGGCCATCTCTGGGCCCACGTCACAGCTGACTTTGCTACCTGCCCTCCTTCTCCAGCTTCTTTCTCCTCCTTTCTCAGGGTATTTAATAAACTGCTATGGTTGGAACTTGTCCCCTCAAAGTTCTTGTGTTGGAAACTTAATCCTCAAATTCATATGTTAATGGCCTTGGGGGTAGGGATTTGGGGATGTTATTAGGATTAGATGAGGTCATGAGGTTGGGGTCTCCATGATGGCATCAGTGGCTTCCAACAAGGACATGAAGTCACATGCTTGCTGTGTCTCCCCATATGATGTCTCATGCCATGTTATGATGAAGCACGCTTGCCCTCACCAGATGCTGAGCAGATGCTGACACTATACCCTTGAACTTCAACTTCCCAGCCTCCAGAACCATGAGCTAAATAAACTTCAATTATTTAAAAAAAATTCTTTTAGTTGTACTTGGACATAAAACCTTTATTTATTTATTTTTTATGTGGTGCTGAGGATCGAACCCAGGGCCTCACATATGCCACTCACATGCTCTACCACTAAGCCCCAGCTGCAGCCCTAAACCTCTATTCTTTATAAATCACCTCTCTCAGGTATTTTGTTATAGTAACAGAAAACCGAAGAAGACATGGACACTCAGCTCTGCCTCCAGGCCTCCTTCCTAGGAACTCAACCTGGAACACTTAGGCAAGTTAATTTGTCTCCCAGAGCCTGTCTTCCTTCATCTATGGAGCAGGCGTGATGACACCTTCCTAGAGGCTTGTTGTGTAGATTGAATGAGATACAGAACTCACAGTCCTGTTTCCAAGCGTGTCGCCTGTACATGAGAGGGATGCTCATTAGCATGTCAGACGCTGGCACTCACTTGCTGACAATGACAAGAAGTTGCCGCAAGGGATCATGGGAGTGTTCTGAGACTGTGCATGCTCCTCTGAAAGCCATCCAGTGGTTCCCAGAGTCCCTCCTGCTACACCAAGGCTGGCAGTTGACCTCCTTGCATGGCACCGCAGTCAACAGGGTGGTGACAAAAGTCCTGTCAAAATCCTGAAGGAAATGGAGTTTGAGTCCCCGGATGGGGAGCCATCTCTGCAGGAGACATTTCTAATTTTTTTGAACCCTAGGAGGTAGAGCCACCAAGTAGGGCAGGGGAACTGCTGTCCTCAGGGGGCCTCAGCAGGACCACAGTGTCAGCTGGGAGCAACACCAATTTTAATGCCTCCCAAATTCTTTTGGGTGTGATGGAAATAGAACATACCTGGGCTTGAAGTAGAGGGCCCCCCGGGTGTGGGGGAGGCTGAGGGACCTCTGCAACTCTCCTGGCTCTGTCACCCCATGGTGGGTGAGCAATGCTTCAAAAATTCTTTTCATATTCCAGAAGTAATGCAAGAGCCACATTCAGGCTGTCCACTGGGGGAAAATGTAAAACACACAGAACTGTGTGTTCACGAAAAGAAAAGAAAAAATAATTTGTCTTTTTAATCCTGACCCCATAGAGACAAAGACACAATATTTTGGACACACACACTTAACATACTGTTTTCTTTACAGGCACATTGTCAAGTTGTAGCAGGGTTACATCACATTCGTCATTAAAATATGTCAATTGAGGGCTGGGGTCGTGGCTCAGTGGTAGAGCACTTGCCTAGCACGCGTGAGGCCCTGGGTTCGATCCTCAGCACCACATAAAACCATAAAAACCACAAACAAATAAAATAACATAAAGGTATGTGTCTATCTGCAACTTAAAAAATTCAAAAATGTCAATTGAACTGCATATACTTTGAAGAGTGAGAAAAAATGAGTCTAAATAATAAGGCCTATTTTGCCCATGAGTTTGCCCAAAGAATGAGGTTGAGATGGAAGCCGCAGATCTGTTTCTGCAGTTGTTTTCCATTCAAATTGTATGTTCCCAATCTTGTCAAGTGATATTAGTGTCTAGGGTACATATTTTCCACACAGTATGGGCCCTACATATAAGCAAACTACTCCATTAGGGGCTCACCCTGAGAAACAGGGAACTTGCTGTGTGAGATTTAGGCCAAACCTCCCATGTTTCTCTTCTGTTCTTTTGTTCTGGAGACCAGACTTAAGGCCTTGCAGCATGCTAAGTGCATGCTCTTCCAGTGAGCTACACCCCCAGCTTCAAATTTTCCAGGGCAGTTTTGACTACTGGCAATTTCCTTTTAATGACTGTCTTTAGAAGCCACCCCCTCCAGAGGGTGCAGTTTGACTGCACATTTGTTTATGACGCTTCAGATGGTTTCAGTGTTCCAGTAAGAACTATGTAAAATACAGCTGTCCATGACATATCGGCTCTCTAGTGTAGTCATTTCTTTCAGATACACTTCTAGAAGTAGAGTCGTCCTGATTACAGTGGACTCAACATCCGCTCTTGTTAACAGTGTCAGGGCAGGCCTGCTTTCCTTTTTCTTGACAACACTGACTATTGTCACTCAGAAAAATTCAGGATGTGTGTTTTTATAAAATACACAATCCAGCCGGTGCAGTGGCATATCCCTATAATCCCAGAGGCTTGGGAGGCTGAGGCAGGAGGACTGCAAGTTTGAGGCAAGCCTCAACAACTTAGTGAGGCCCTAAGCAACTCAGTGAGATTCTTTCTCAAAATAAATAAGAAAAGGGTTGGGAATGTAGCCCAAGGGTAAAGCCCTGCTATTCTTTGGGCTAGATCACCAGGACCACATGTCCCCACACAGACTGAAGCCTTAGGCCATAGATACAATCTTGCCTTTGGACAATCTGTAACATTTATCTGCTCTAAGTCATGTTTGTTTGTTTTTTAAACCAAAAATAATTTTTGAACCCATATTGTCCTCTGGGCCACAAACTTGTCCACCAGAGACTGAAAATGTGGTAGGTATGGGCCTTCATATTTTCTATTTTATCCTGAGAGGTTTGTTAGGCCAAGTCCGGGGAGGCCAAAATGAGATTGGCCTATGAATGTGAGGCGAGCCGTATGTCAAGATCCCTGAAATGGAAAAAACAAATGAGTTTTAAAAATAATTGTTGGGGGAGGGCCGGGGATGTGGCTCAGTGGTAGAGCACTTGCCTAGTATGTGTGAAGCCCTGGGTTCGATTCTCAGCACCACAATAAAATAAATAAAATAAAGATCCATCAACAACTAAAAAAATATTTTAAAAAATAATTGTTGGTGAGCCAGGAGTGGTGGCTCACTCCTATAATCTTAGCAACTTGGGAGGCTGAATTAGGAGGGTCACAAGTTTGAGGCCAGACTCAGTGACTTAGTGAGGCCCTAAGCAATGTAGTGAGACACTGTTGCAAAAGAAAAAAAAGAAAAAAAAAGCTGGGAATGTGGCTCAGTGGTTAAGCATCCTGGATTCAATCCCTGGTTAATAATAATAGTAATAATAATAATAATAATAATAATAATAATGGGTGTTTTGCTGTGAAGTTACATTTTGTCCTAGAACACACAAGCTATTCAATTTTTTTCTCCTCTGTATATATGAGCCAATAAAAAATAGAAAAAAAAAAAGAAAAAAGAAGAAGAAAAGCAATTTGGCGACCAGGGAAAGGATACAGGAAATAAGAACATGTGAGAATTCCATTAAGTTCCCGGATGAAGCCGGGCCAGTCTGGAGTGTTAGTGCAGGAAAGACTGGAAAGGAAAGATCAATTGAAACCATCTGCTTTTGCAAGAGGGCCAGGTGCCACCCTGACAGATGGCCATGAGCGCTAGCCTGGCATAGGACCAGCTGGGGCTCAGTCTAATGGCAGAGAGCAGAGTCTGCCCTCAGCTTGGGTGGTGACCACCCAAACCTGGTCAAGGCGTGGCCACAGAGGCCTACAACTTCTGTCCTTCTGTTTTCTGAGATTGGAATCTGCAGGGTGCTTAGGGCCTTAAGTGAAGGTCAGAAGGAGACTAGCAGCAGGGCACTGTGGGCCACATACCTGGTGCTTGTTTGCAAAAAGTATATTTGAAAAGCATTCCTGCCTCAGATTTGGTTGAAATGACACAAATTAGCACTAAGGCCCAAATGTCCCATCACATTTCCCTATAGTTCATAATAATGTACAATAGCCCCCCTTATCCACTGGGGACAGGGTCCATGACTCCCAAGGGGATGTTTGGAATTTCATGTAGTACTAAACTCTATGTTTTCTTCCTTTTTGAATATATCTATGATAACTTTTTTTTTTGGTACAGGGATTGAACCCAGGGGTACTCAACCACTGAGCCCCATCCCCAGCCCTTTTTCTATTTTATTTAGAGACAGGGTCTCACTAAGTTGCTTAGGGCCTCACTAAGTTGCTGAGGCTGGTTTTGAACTTGAGATCCTCCTGCCTCAGCCTCCCGAGCTGCTGGAATTACAGGCATGAGCCACCATGCTGGGGCCTTTTTATTTTTTGTTTTTGTTTTGAGACAGCATGTCTGTAAGTTGCCCAAGCTGGCCTTGAACTTGCAATCCTCCTACCTCAGTTTCCCGAATTGCTAGGATTACACGTGTGCACCATCAATCCCAGCTGACATTTGTTTTGTCTTTCCTTTTCTTTTATCTTCTTTTTTGGGGGTGGGGGGTACTGGGGATTGAACTCAGGGGCACTTGAACACTGAGCCACACCCCCAGCCCTATTTTATATTTGATTTAGAGATAGGGTCTTGCTAACTTGCTTAGCACCTCCCTAAATTGCTGAGGCTGGCTTTGAACTCGCAATTCCCCTGCCTCAGCCTCCCAAACCGCTGAGATTACAGGTGTGCACCACCACGCCTGGTTGCTTTTCCTTTTCTTTTTAAGAAAATTATCCTAATCCATTCTCACCTGTGGTACCTAAATGGATGACCATGAGTCTCACCCCTCCTTTCACCTGTGCCCGTTGCCGTGTGGCTCAGCCAGCATCAGCCAATGGGCTGTTAGCAGACATGACACAGAAGTTGGAAGCAGCTTGTGCATTGGAGCTTACTGTGTCCTGGGCCTCTGCCATCTCCACGATAGTATGTCCTGGCTAGCCTGCTGGATGTTGAGGGACAGAGCTGGGTCGAGGCCAGCCTAGATCAGCCAGCAACCAGCTGATCCCCAAATGCTTGAGTGAGTCCAGCCGAGCTGAACAGGGCCAAGTCCCCGGATGCATAAGCTCTTCTTGTCATCTGGCTCGCAGCTTGAGTCATTGCTTAGGCAGAGGTTATTGTAGCAGAACCTAACACACATATCCAAGGGGCTAGAGAGCCTGAATTTGCCTTTGCTCTGGACAGGAAAGGGAAATTGGCTTTTCACATGTTTTGCTGCCCTGCTGCCCCACTGGTGATATTTATAGAGAAATTCATGCAAATTTGTCTCTGATTGCAGGAGCCCCAACAGCAGAATCCTGGGAGAATTTCAGTAACCCAGAGCAGTCACAAATTATGCTGTGTTGGAACTGCGTATGATTTTATAATATGATCAACCATAAAACCTTAAGAGCCCCTTTAGAAAAATCTTCCAAAATCATGTGTGGGCAAAAACCCCTCCATATGTGTAACTGGAGCTGGCTGGTGTTTGTTTTAGAAACTTCCTTATTTCCTGACTTGCAAAAGTTCCCTCTTGCCGACTCAGCAGGGTAATAACATCCGTATGAGCATGAATGTCCTCTGCCCATAACTCGGAGTCTCTTGCAACCACACAGAAGTCATCCACTCAGAGTCCTCACAGCAGGGCCGTAATTCTTAAATACTTAAAATATTATGTATGTTGTCTCTCCTGATGAATAGAACATTTTTTCATTTCGCTGTTAACAAACTTAGATTCTCTCAAGTGATTGAAAAGCACTTTGCAAACCTAAAGTTCTATAAAAACTCTAAGTAATAGCAACCATAAAACCTTATTAGCCATTTCGGGCTCTGAATCAAGATTTTCAATCCTTGGCATCTAATTAAATGTTTTACACTCTACAGGAGCACGTAGCATTATACCTCTCTCCAAAACTTCTTTTCTTGATTGGGATTAGGAAATTGGTCAAGACTTTGTATGGGGCACACAGATGCAATTCTCAATCAAGATGTCTGTGGGATTGCTTTCAGACATGGTCCTGGCTTATGTCGTGAACTGCTGGGGGTGCTGGGAGTGGGAAGGCTAGTAAGAAAGCCACTGTTTGGGGGTAACTCATGGCATGTTAGTGGCTTTAGGGGTGTTATCTTGTTAAAGCTTTATGCCTGCCTGTATTTTTTTGGAGGGGAGTGCTGGGATTGAACCTAGGGGTACTTAACCATTGAGCCACATCCCCAGTTCTTTTAAATTTTTCATTTGGAGACAGGGTCTTACTGAGTTGCTTAGGGCCTTTTTAAGTTGCTGAGGCTGTTTTTAAACGCGCAATCCTCCTGCCTCAGCCTCCCCGAGCCACTGGGATGACAGGCGTGCGCCACTGCACCCTGCTTGCTTGTATTTTGAAGTAGTTTTTGTGTGATCCCTAATTTATGGGAAAATGAGATGTGTGGGCCGGAGAAAACCTATGAGTTCAGGCTTAAAACTCATTGACCTTACAAAAAGAAGTGCTCAGCTTCAAAATCCCAGACCTTCATACTCCCTGTTCTGAAATCCTCTTCACTTATAATCTGTGCTTGCACTGTCTAAACACAGTGGCTTTCAAACTAAGTTGGTCAAATACACAGACTTCCAAGATTTAGTGTGCACAAAAAGACTTTTCTTTCTTTCTTCTCCTTTTTTTTGGTAGTGGGGATTGAACCTAGGGGTCCTCTGCCACTGAGCTACACTTCCAGTCCTGTTAAATTTTTAATTTAGAGACAGGGTCTCACTGAGTTGCTTAGGGCCTCTCTAAGTTGCTGAGGCTGGGCTTGGAACTTGCCATCCTCCTGCCTCAGCCTCCCAAGAGGCTGGGATTACAGGTGTTCACCACCATGACCGGCTCTGTAGTGCTCTTTGACTCACAGCTGAAACTGCAGAGTCACAGCAATGCCTTCTGGTCCACCATGTGCCGAGAAGCCACTTCTGGTGTAAATACATCTTTGTGACTGGATTCTGGAACTTCTGGTTCTTTGATGCATCTTTTGGCAAAGAGCTGGTGGAACTGTAGTAACGGGGGGGGGGGGGGGGGGGGGGCCGCGGGGGGGGGAGGGGGAGGGGTGGACATTAAGCACAGCACTGTAGCTCCTGGACAACCAACTAGTGAACTTTCCCAAGGTCGCCGACACACTCTGGCTTTCCCGGGGAAGGTGACTCTGAGATGAGCTCAGGTGTGGGAGGCTTATTAAGGAGAGCCGGGGATCTGCACTGGAGGAGGGAAGCGAGACAGCAAGGGCAGGCAGGCGGAAAGAAGAGTCGGGCTGCCGGGCACTCTATGGAGAAGTCTGGGCCCACTCCATGGGAGGTTTGAAAGACAGAATGAGGGCTGGGGATGTGGCTCAAGCGGTGGTGCGCTCGCCTGGCATGCGTGCGGCCCGGGTTCGAGGTTCAATCCTCAGCACCACATACAAAACAAAGATGTTGTGTCCGCCGAGAACTAAAAATTAAATATTAAAATTCTCTCTCTCTCTTTAAAGAAAGACAGAATGACCTTGGAAGCCACTCCAGGGTGGACTGAGAGGGTGGAGCCTCTTGCTATCAGTCACTGCATGTGGTCTATCCTAGGAAAAGATATATCTAAGGCAGTCCCCTAAGGGCTTGATGGCCCGAGGTGGGGTGTCTGCTGGTGACTTTCCTCAGCAAGAAGGAGAAATGCTTCATTCCTGAAGGGGTCACACAGGCGGCCTGTGACTCCTGGTTCCCGTCTTCTATCCGACACTGATTCTTCCCTTCTGCCCCAACACAAGGCTCCGGGCGCTGTCCAGAGCGGGGCAGTTTAGAAGACAAAAGAGCACAATCCTGATTGTGCTAATCAGGATTTGAAACCAGAAAGGCATTTTACAGAGGAAATGCACCATGATGTTTCTGATTCTGTTCCTCTTTGAGGAAGTACCCATTGTCCCAAGGGATGTGTCAATCAAGGAGCAGTCCAGGAACAAGGGGGAGTTCCTAAGGGTGCCGTCCAGATCTGCAGGGTCGGGATGGTGAGCTTTGCCGGGTCCTCTTGCACCGATGTGATCCCCAACTTCAGGCAGCAGCGTCATCAGTGTGAGAAAACGAACTCACTGCCCGGTGCAGTGCTGCAGGCCTGTTAATCCTAGCTACTCAGGTGGCTGAGGCAGGAAGGCTGCAAGTTCAAGGGCAGCTGCAGCAACTTAGTGAGACCCTGTCTCAAAAAAAAAAAAAAAAAAAAAAAACTCAGTTAAAAACCAGGAAGCCTTGGTTTGATTCCCCGCATGGCGGGTGGGTAGTGGTAGTGGAGATAGGCATGGTCATCTCAACCTTCACACAGGCAGGAGTTCCTGGGTTTACACACTCAGGAGAGCAGCGTTTGCCCTCTCATTGCTAGAGTCCCACCAATACACCACATACACGTCTACGCCAAGAGCTCTCAGAAGTGGCAAAGCTTCCAAAAGAAGTCAAGAAGTGATCAGCCAGGCATGGTGCTCAGCGCCTGTGATCCTAGCAGCCCGGGAGGCTGAGGCAGGAGGATCATGAGTTCAAAGCCAGCCTAGCAATTTAGTGAGGCTCTAAGCAACTCAGTGATACTCTGTCTCTAAATAAAATACAAAATAGGGCTGGGGATGGGGCTCAGTGGTTGAGTGCCCCTGAATTCAATCCCTAGTACCCCCACCCCACGAAAAAAAAAAAAAAAAAAAAGAACTGATCAGTCCTGGTGGCCACCCCATGCTTTCTGTGCCACGTGTTCTGAGTGAGTCGCTAGGCTAAAAGAGTAGAGGCTGACAGTGTCCCATGTCAGCCTGGAAAATAAAGAATTGAATGCAAGATTCTTCTATTTCTACCATTGTCTTTCTTAGGCAAGTTGCTCCTCTTTTTTTTTTTTAGTGGTGAACACAGGAGTATTTCAAGGCTTCGCAGGGCCCCAGCAAAACTAGATGGAAGCATATCTCTCCAAGACAGGCGAGGATCGGGGCTGGTTTTTCAGATAAAGCGCTGTAAGGAACGCCGACTGGGGGCTATGGAGAAATGCACACGAAAGTTCCAACCAGAGCAGCAAATAATCAAGCAATTATTGAGCTAAGACTATAGCTTTAAGTCCTGAAACTTCTGAGTCAGAAAATTCTTCTAATAATAGTTAATAAGAACATAATCCTTAACTATAAGACGCAGGGAAAGTTGTCTAGAAGACGAACTGCGGGTTACAGCCGAGTTAACAAACAAAAACGCAGATTTGTGACGACTTTAACCAAAAAGAATGGAACAATAGTAAGTGCACTGAAGCTTGGCAAAGGGGAAAAGGCTCGGGCAGGGAACATGAAAAACCTGCTTTGCCTTGATTAGCTCTTAATGAGTTTTTTGACTCAATGGACAGACCACTCCTTTACCGCCATCTTGTGGTCAGACGCAGAACTGCAGCCCACTTGCATGGGTCTGTCCCCCGCCCCCCACTTCTCTCTTTTGTTTGCCAAAGATTCAGGTGCCTCAGTCCCCAAAGTGGGAGCAGACTGGGTTTGTCCCGCCTCTAGGGCTTCGCCTCTGTGGCTTCCAAGTCTCAGCCATATTACATGAAATAGCTATAGCTCTTTTTACTTGGCCCTTTCTTCCCTCTGTCAAGCATGACCTGCTGTGGAAATGTGTGTGTTGTGTGGAATGTGGCACGTACACAATTTTGGGATCCCAAAACAAAAGAATATAAGATCTCGGGTACAAATTTAACTATAACAAGAAATCCCAAGAATTCTAAACTTCAAAGAGTTGACAAATGCCCTAAATCCCACAAAATCTGGACAATGTAGCATAGCATTTGTGTGTGTGTGTTTTGTACTGGGAACTGAACACAGAAGCAGAAGCCCTACACCACTAAGCCACACCCTCAGTCCTTTTTTCCCCCTTTGGTACCAGGGATTGAACCCAAGTGCACTTAACTACTGAGCCACATCCCCAGCTCTTTTTTTGTATTTTATTTAGAGACAGGGTCTCTCTGGGTTGCTTAGGGCTTTGTGAAGTTGCTGAGGCTGGTTTTGAACTTGCGATCCTCCTGCCTCAGCCTCCCTAGCTGCTGAGATTACAGGCATGGGCCATTGTGTCCAGCCCCCCTGTCCTTTTCATTTTTTGAAAAAATTTGAGACAGATTCTCCTTAAGTTGCCAAGGCTGGCCTCAAACTTGTGATCCTCCTACCTCAGCCTCCCCAGTAGTGGTGTGTGCCACCATGCCCTGCTAATACATTTCCATAATACTTTTTTTTTTTTACATCTCCATAATACTTTCTATGTAACTATTTTGGCCACATACTGGTTGATCAATTTTTGGTTGGATCAATAATTCTAAAAAAAAAAAAAAAACTAATAATGTTCACTTGAAATGAGAGCATATAAGAGCAATTCAAATGCCTTCTTAAATTGCCACTATATTGTACTGGGCTTACATAATTATGTAATTGAATCACTCTTATGGGATAAAAATTGACTCATTGATAAATATGTTTCTTTAGGGTATTTTGCTGTGTCTGTGGCAATTTGGCCTGCTGTTTCATCTGGATCTGCCAGATTCCATCAGGATAAGGCCATCCGATACTACAAGATAGGGTCCAATTAACTGGGGTGGATAAAACATGTGACTTCACACACAGGTCTATTCACTGTTTGTTGTACGGTTCTCGGCTTTGTGCCCTGCAAACAAGGAATTCTGACTAATTCTGTTTCACCCACATTTCACTGAAAAAGCAAAAGAAATGTATGGGGCACTCATAAATATGTACACTGTGTCCCAGAACAGATTTCCAACCAGAGAGAATCTCTGCTTTGTCTAAGCAGGGATGAAAACTGAATCCCCTGTTTACAATTTCTCATGTCTGATGAGTGCAAGAATTTTCCGCAGAATAACTTCAGACTCTGGATCTTTCAAATCTTGTTTTTTTCTGCATTACCCAAATACTTCTGGTTCTGGGTACCAAAGGACATGTTTACATTGAGATCTAACCTCTGGGCTTGTGTCTTCATGTTCTATCCCTTGCACAGTCAACCCTGTGGGTGGTGAGAGAAAGCTAGCATTGTCTTAAAAGTACACTGAACTCAAATTAAATATATCCTCAATCCAACTTCCCCTTAGCTGAATATAAAAAATATCCCCTAAAAAAGAAAAAAGAAAAAGACCCCCACACACCCCGCCAAAAGAAAGAAACAAAGCAAGAACCAAACATAAATAAAAGCAAAAATTCTTTCCCCTAACTCTTCCAGCCTTGAGATCAGGTAGATTGTTGGAAGTAGGAGTGGAAGAAGATACCACAGATAGGTAGGTAGATAGATGGATGATCAACAGATGAATATGTTGCTTCCTGCCTTCAACAATCTTGAAGACCAGTAGGCCATTTAAAGATGGTAGGTACATGCTGGGCACAGTGGCGCACACCTGTAATCCCAGCAGCTCGGGAGGCTGAGGCAGGAGGATGGTGAGTTCAAAGCCAGCCTCAGCAACTTAGCAAGGCCCTAAGCAACTGTCCGTAAATAAAATACAAAATAGGGCTGGGGATGGGGGCTCACTGGTTGAGTGCCCCTGAGTTCAATCCCCAGTATCCCCCTTCCCCCCCAAAAGATGGCAGCTACAGTATAAGATATGTAAAGATAACAGCAAAAACAACAATAAAAAGCTAACACTGATTGAGTGCTTAATGCTGCAGCCTGAATGTGTCCCCCCAAATTCATGTATTGACAACTTAATTCCTAATGCAAAAGTCTTGAGAAGTGGGGTCTTTGGGGAGGTGTTTAGGTCGAGAGAGCTCCATCCTCGTAAATGGATTAATGCTGCTCTAAAAACAGCTTGTGAGAGT